>NC_143530.1:2251504-2589004 GCF_031878675.1 Megascapheus bottae | reverse complement strand
CTTCCTCTCAGTTCATCCTAAGACTAGATCATCTATCAGAAGTGACAGGGAAAACATTTCACACAGAACAACCCGCAGCCACTCGGCTCGGGGAGATGCATTCTCACGGTTTGCGAGTGCTGTAGCTTGCAGCATCGCTCTGTCTCTCTGCAGGGACAGAGCTGTTCTGCTGCGAGTCTGTCTTGGCACATTTCCTTCATCTCCTCCCCCATTATCAGATATTAGGCAACTTCCACATGTGGAAAATCCAGACTCTTGCTGCCAGCTCCCTTTCTATACAAGCATTAGCAAACACACATTTCCCTTTTCCCCACAGACACATGGCGCAGGCAGAAACTGAATAATACCAATTGCATTTCACTTTCTGAGGGGCTGCCAACGTTAAAGAGGGCTTCATTCAGCGAGGCAGTTCTCTCACCTCAGAATGTTTACCCCCTGCCTAGCTGGCACAGACCAGACTCGGTCCGGCTGCTTCAGTGTGTCAGAAAATGCTTCTGGTAACCCTCACCAAACTGACCGACGTACTGATGGCCGGTCCCCCTCACCATGATCATGATTTCTACAACTCGGAGGCGGCTCCTTTTGCTGCCACCCTCATCCCAAGTAGATGGCTGAGACCAGCCTCTAATTTCCCGGACCCCTGGAACCACGACTCCACCATCCCCGGGGCTCTGCAGGCCCTCAGTGCCCGGAGCCCATCCCTGTGCTGGCTCTATCCACAGAGACCCGCACTGCCCACCCCACATGCACTCTTCCCTCATCTCCACAGCCGTCTCTGGCGCCCAGCCCAGGATCTGTGCTCGGGACCAGCCTGTTGTTGGCGGTGGTCCTGCCAAGCCCTTCCCAGGCTATCTGTTAACGCAGGCGCAGGAAGTTCACCGTACAGCGCTCTCTCCTTGGCGTCTTTCCCGTAGAGGTTGTATTTGGTGGCGATGTAGTTGAGAATGGCTCTGGACTGCACCAGCTTCATGCCGTCAATCTCCACCATTGGCACCTGCTGGAACATCAAGGTCCCGCCTTTTGGGAAGGGGAGAAAAGGAGTCAGTGACATGTCTTATGTACACCCCATTCTTCCAGAACCAGAACATGCTTCCAGAAGCGACAGAAGGAACACAGGGTCAGCAAGCAAAAAAATAAAAAAGAGGACACTTTTCATAGGAACTGGAATTTTATTCTTAGCTGTCTTGTTCTTCCTGTGTGATGTTTTTCTTCTGTTGGCCATAGGACTTGCATTTGGGGGCTGGGCGCCGTCCCCAAGCTCTTTTGCTCAAGGCTAGCATTCTACAACTTGGAGCCACAACTCCACTTTTGGTTTTTCTGGTGGTTCCGTGGAGATAAAAGTCTCATGGAGTTTTCTGCTAAGGCTGGCTTTGAGCTGTGATCCTCAGATCCCAGCCTCCTGAGAAGCTGGGCCTACAGGCGTGCCGCCAGTGCTTGGCTTCTTTTTCTTATATCTGTTTTCCTCTGGATTTTAAAGCTATTTCATTTGGCTTTTATATCCACTGTGGATATACAATAGGTTTTTGTGAGTATTGTGTTTAATCCGTCTTCTGGATACTCTAGGAAGGCTAGGAGAGCATGCAAGTGCACTTCTGGAAAATACCATTAAGAAGGAAGTTTCCAAATAGTTCCCATGGCATTCATGGTGTTTGTGGTAGGTTCTAGGATGCTTTCTAGGAAGAGGCCCCACTGTGTGCTTCCTCTGTAGAAGCCCCACTGTGCACTCCCCCATGCTTGCACTACCGGTGGAAGTGTGACTCATCGTAAGCCAAATGACAAAGCAGAGGTACCTGCCCCTTCTTGTCCTCCTGGGACTAACACAGGGTCCTGAGTGGGCTTGGAGGAGGGCACTGAGGGACTCTGAGCCAATAGAAGCTCATTCTAGAAGAATCCATCAGAGAGCCATTTCAGAAGATCACGGAAAGACTCCGAGAAATTCAGTCCCTTTTAGCACTGGCAGAGCTCTCAGCCCCACACCCTGCATTCCCCACACTCTGCCTCTTGACCTTCTCCAACCTGTTGGGAGCCAGAGTAGAATCAAATTGTACCTTGATTTGCATCAGACCATGGCTTTATTGTCTTATTGTTTTATGGCCTTATTCTGTTTAAATTACCTGAGATTTACCATATGAATGTAACAGTTGGAAGTTCCCTGGTTTCAAGAAGGGATATAGGCGGGAGTTGAGAATAAACGAGGCAGTCTTTACTTGGGCTGCAGACATCCCGGACCGGGTGTGTCTGTCTCTCTTATATTTTTTCCTAGTCCTTGCCCCCTATTTCAGGAACCCCAATCTGCGAACCCTGGTTTGCTGCCGGCTGGCCCCGGCAGAAACCAACACCAGACACCCTCGTCAGAGAGGCTGGCATGGTTGGATGGCCACCTTACCCGTTCTTAACTTTTCCAAATCTTCTGGAGATTCTATGAGCTTCTCTTCAAACTGTCAGGAGAAGGAGTGGATAAGTTTGGGTTAGTGCATCCCACAATCCTTGTATGGAGTGAAGTGAGCAGAGACGACACCTAAGTTTGGTGGACGCAGAGGAATCCGACCAGGCTGCACCACCAAACCTCATCTGGTCAAGGGACTCCTCTTCTGTTCTACTATTGAAGACAAAACTAGCCATAGGAGGGGTTTTTTGTTTGTCTCTATGTGTATATGTGTATGTGTGTATATATGTATGTGTGTACGTGTATGTGTGTATATGTATGTATATGTGTATGTGTATATATGTATGTCTGTATGTGTGCATGTGTGTATGCACGCATGCATGCACGCATGTATGTGTGTATGTGTAGGTGTGTATATGTGTATGTGTGTATGTGTATATATGTATGCCTGTATGTGTGCATGTGTGCATGTGTGTGTATGTGTGTATATATGTGTGTAGGTGTGTAGGTGTGTATGTATATATATGTATGCCTGTGTGTGTGCATGTGTGCATGTATGTATGTGTGTAGGTGTGTATATGTGTATGTGTGTATGTGTATATATGTATGCCTGTATGTGTGCATGTATGTATGTGTGTATGTGTGTATGTGTATATATGTATGCCTGTGTGTATGCATGTGTGCATGTATGTATGTGTGTAGGTGTGTAGGTATGTATATGTGTATGTGTGTATGTATGTATGTGTGTATGTATGTGTGTAGATGTGTATATATGTGTGTAGATGTGTAGATGTGTATGTGTGTATGTGTATATATATGTATGCCTGTATGTGTGTATGTATGTATGTATGTGTGTATGTATGTATGTAGATGTGTATATATGTGTGTAGGTATGTAGATGTGTATGTGTGTATGTATGTATGTGTGTATGTATGTATGTAGATGTGTATATATGTGTGTAGATGTGTATATGTGTATGTGTATATGTGTGTATGTGTGCATGTGTGCGTGTAGGTGTGTAGGTGTGTGTGTGTGTATGTGTATGTGGGAGTGTTGGCGCTGGGGCTTGGGTGCTGTCCCGAGCCTTTTGTTCCTGTCTCTCTCTCTTTCTTTTTCACTCAAGGCTAGTGCTCTGCCACTGTGACCCACAGCCCCTCTCCTGGCCTTTTGGTAGAGCCTCCTGAACTTTCCTGCTTGGGCTTTCCACCTCCATTCTCAGATCTGGGGATCCTGAGCAGTTAGGGTGACAGGTGTGAGCCACTGGTAGCGGCTTCACAGGTTATTTATTTATTTTTTTATGGACAACTTCTGGCTCAGAAGAGCCTGTGCAAAGGTCAGTGAGGATGTCCCAACTCAGAACCCACCTCCACGCCGGCGGCGGCCAGGAGCCAGCGGATGGACTCCATCCTTCCCCGGGAATTGAAGTAGTGGAGCACAGGCTTTCCCATGCTAGCAGCTTCTTGGCTCCCCTAAACATGAAGGAGTGAAGGAATGAGTTCCGAGGGTAAAAGGCCCTCTGGGGAGGAGAGTTAATAGGGCAGTATCACATGAAGAATATCTGGCTATTACATGGAAGGTCAAGAAGAGTTCCAGAAAGATCTCCCCTCAGGGGTTGTTTGGGCCACCCCTTTATGCAGCATCATTTGTCCTTTGGAGGAGTGAGAAGCACAGCCCCAGTCTGCAGAGGGACACCACTGTGATCTGGCAGCCAGCACAGAAGGGGAAGGAGGAGGAGGAGGTGGAGGAGCAGGGCCTCAGCTCTGCCCCTGGGCTCCCTGTAGAGACTTTCAATGCTGTTGGGTCCCCTTGGCCTGGCCCACACCACCTGCCCAGCACAAGAACGTGCTGATTTCCCTTATCTCTCTGAGTCCATTTCATTTTCCATCAAGCAGCAACTTTATATTGCAAGGAAAGTGACCTGCGTGTGTTTAGCGCCTACCACGTAAGAGGCAGCTTCTCATTTCTATCATTTCTGTCATCCTGAAAGTCCCGTGGTGCTGTCCCCAGCACACAGCAGGGTCGGGGAGTCTGTGCTGGTTATACAGTCAATGGAGACAGGCTGCTGGGCAGAGGCACGTAAGCCTGGCACCAGACTCCTCAGAACATGTCCTCAGTGATTTTTCCAGCTGGACTCACTCGTGGACTGTCAAATAGCAGCCGTGGGTTCTGAGTAGCGCCTTAAAGTTCCCAGAGCACCAAGACTATCCACGCCTATCATGTATGGTAAAGGAACGTTCTGGCGAAATCTTACTTGCGTGCATTTATGCCATGGGTACACACGTGTGACTGTGAGCTCTGGGTTGATGGAACAATGCACAAAATGAAATCACCTGAGACCCGCAACAGACGCGGGGCAGCTGGGGTCGCTGGGCTCCTCGGCCGCTGGGGTGAGGTAATGCTCTGTTTTGGAAGGCCGCCTTAGCCCCGCGCTGACGGCTCCTGCCTGCAGTGACTGCCTTCCGGGTTAGTCCCTACATCCCTAAGCAGCTCCTGGAGCCTCGTGTGAGACCCTCCAGCTCCCATCATGGCAGGCAAGACTTCTTTAGACTTTGCCAATGTCCTCTGGGAGCCAGCATCCCTGGCCAGCATCCTGGCTGAGAACCCTGCTCTGCTGAAGCAGCCGGCACAGGAGGGGCCCGAGGAGGACCAGGAGGCCCCAGAGCGCCTCAGCCGACCAGCAAGCTCAGCACTGGGCTACAGGAGTTTGGTGGACTATGTCTTTTTTTTTTCCTGCTCCTGGAACTTGAACTCAGGGCCTGGGCACTGTCCCCAAGCCTCTCTCTGTGCTCAAGCCTAGTGCTCTACCACTTGAGCCACAGCTCCACTTCCAATTTTCTTTTCTTTTTTTATTGGAGGTAAGACTCTCGTGGACTTGTCTGCCTTGGCTGACTTGAAACTGCAATCCTCAGTCCTCAGTCTCCTCAGTCACAGGAAGACAGGCCTAAGCCACCAGTGCCTGGCTTAGATGAGTGTTTTATATGTGGGCCTGTAAATCCTTGTATTTTTTTTTCTTTTGTGATGCCTTCCTTCTGGTGTTCATATAGGTGAAGTTCTATTTGTAAACTGTCCTACTGAAATTTTCCCTTTTTGAGCAGTTTCTACCTGACAGGAAATGTGACCAGGCTAGATCTCTGACCAATGTGGTTTAGAACCAGGCAGGGCAGAGCAGAGTGTACCCTGCAGAGCTGTGCTGTGCTCCATGGCTTCCTGAGATCTCAACCCAACAAGCTTCATCATCGCAGCAAACCAGGCTGAGCCCTGAGAGGAGGCAGCCAGCCGGAGAATGAGGGACCTGCCCCTTCTGCCCCCACCCCACAGTGGGGAGGGGGGGTGCCTATCTGCCTGAGCCAGATGCAGCATCTTATCCTCAGACATCTGTCTGCCTACACTTAGAGCACAGCTGCGTCGCCATGCTCCAACTGCTGTTGGAAATGTGTTAGAAACGCTCGTTCTCCGGCACGGGGTCTTCTTTTTGGTTTCTCTAAAGCCAAGTTTGCTATATTCAGTTCTGTACCAGTATGGCTTTCCACATGTCCTCTCTAAGATTCTGGGTTGTTGTTTTTTTTTTCTTTGCATAAAACCTTAGAATCTGTATGGTTTTCCAGTTTGCTGGCTACGCACAAGCTGTTTTCAAGTGAGTGACTTCTTGCTTTATTTCATTACTGAAAGCTTACATTTTTGTCCCTCATCCCACCCCCACTACACTTTTGCCATTTATCTTGGAACACTGTGCAAAGTTCAGTTTGCTACCCGGATATCAGAGTGCTTGACAGCTGCAGGCTCCAATGCTTTTAATCATTGACCTAACAAGCGTTTTTCACTGAGAATATGGCTAACCCAAGAAACAATTAATGAGTAAACAAGGTTCACGGCATAGTAAAATCATGAATCTTAGTTATTACCTCTGCTCACCCTCTTCTGTTAAACAGAATAATCAGGCCATGAAATCTACCTAAGAAGAACACAGTTCAGTAAACGTAATCGTGTGGGTAGCCCAGGGATTTTGAATTCATCAGTGCATCGAATTGGCCCCCTGCTCTGGTGAGCCGGCAACAGAGCCTTGCAAGGACGAGCATTGTTCTGAAGATTGCTGGCGACAGAAAACAACATGACTTTGCCTCACTCTCCAAAAATCTGTGCATTTAGATTGTCTTGCAACTGTGAGACTACTTAGCTCAGACTTGGCTTTGAGTTTAGCAAAGCCCAAAGACGTTTGAAGGAAGAGGAGAAGGAGCTGGGAAGGAAAGAAAAGAGGAGGAGGAAAAAAATGAGGGAGAGGGAAAAGGGGAAAGGAAGAAGGAAGAAAGAAGGTAAGAGGAGGAGAAATAGCACACCACATGGCACCCGGTTACTAGTAACAAGCAAGGGCGGGTGCACGGGGCGAGGGGGGGGGGTGGAAGGCGAATCAGGGGCAGCGGTGGTGAGTGCCCACAGGACGAGCACTGCTCTCCGATGTCCACCCACAGTGTGTCACCCCTCCTCAGTCCAACCCAGTGCGGCCGTGTGTCAGATCAGTGCTTTCCACACTCTGACATGACACCACACTCGCTTTCTGCCTGTGTCAGTTCTTTGGCATCATCTTCTGAAAGAATCAAACAGGATTTGTGCCACCCTGGAAAATGATTTCCTACTGAAGTAGACATGAGAACACTTGCAAAGAAATGGAAAAGGCAGCACTAACCTGCTGACGGCCTGAGTCCTTCCCTGCGGGCTTGCCAGGGTCTGGGCACGACGGAGGGGAAAGGATCTTTAATACAGTCGTAGCCACACCCTCAGTGGTCATGTGGACTTCGCCCCATGCCATACCGGTTTAAACAAGTCAGCATTGCTTCACTTGAACGCTAGCCATCAATGCACTCAGGTGGGGAACTCTGTCCCAAAGAGTCGCTGCAGATCAGGTTGCCTAGAGAGAAGGATGCTTAGGTGAAAGGTGGATGGATGTCCCCCGGGGAGGGAGGAGAGCCCAGGGCAGAGGTGTCAGGAGAAGTCACTTGGAAGACCATGCTGGGCATTCCAGCCAAGGCCAAATTATGAAACTTATTGCATAATTCAAAGGTCCAAGACCACTGGCAGAGTTCTCACAGCCCCCGTGCAAAGCCCTCAGCTGTGTGTCCATGCTACTAAAGATAAAGCCTGGTGGGGGGTGGGGGGGTTCTCTCCTTGGCTGCACTTGGTCTTTCTCCCTCACCTGGGCCCTTGCACCCTCTGTGTCCTCTGCTTGGAGAACCTGGCTCTCCCACCTCAGGGCCCCCGGCCTCCTCTCACGGGATGTGTGTGACATCTGCTTCCCCCCTGAGCTCTCAGTAATTTAAGGTCAGGTGTTGAGAGCCAGAGACATGAGCTCTTGTGATCCAGCTCCACAGCCTGAAGCAGCAGTAGCTATTTGGCCATGAGGCAGAGACAGAACCTTTAAGGTAGACATTGAGCTCAGCTACTTGGAAGCACACCCCTCTGTTTCCTGTATTGCCAAAGCTGAAGGTAGCTGTTTGTCACAACTATCTTTCCCTGCCCCTTCCCATCCTCATGGGAGAAGCCTGCATGAATGGATATGCAGAGCCTGCGTCTGGGCTGCTGCAGTCCCTCAGATTCCTGGGTGCTGACAGTCTCCTGGCCCCAGCTTTCTCTAAGTGTGAGTGTGAGTGAGTGTGTGTGTGTGTGTGTGTGTGTGTGTGTTCCTCAATCTCCTCCCATCTTCCCTCAGAGGCAGTGTGACACAGCATGCCCATGGCAGTCAGGAAACCATGTCTCATGGGTGACCACAGTGTCCACACCTAAGGACCCTCATAAATGTGTAGCCTCCCTCTGGGGTAGAAACCTGCCTCATGGCCAGTGCAGAGAAAACAGTGGTCAATGATTACTCTAAACTCAATATTTTCAGATTCACATATTTAAAGTCATGCAAGCTGCAACTTCCCTGTCAAAATTACTGGCTGCCAATTTTACACCTGTTTCTTCAGCGGTATCTTTTGATAATTAGAATTTTTAAATTTCTGTAAAGTTGATTTTATAGAATGTAATGTGTTTACTGCCTTTGTGAAGCGGTATGTAATTGTGTAATTTCTGCATGTAAACTGAATGCTTGGGCTTTCAATACAGTATTTATATAAAGCAAAAAATGTTAATGTTACAAAAAAAATTACTTTTGGGGCCAGGAGTTTGGCCTAGTGGTAGGGAGTGCTTGCCTAGCATGCATGAAGCCCTGGGTTTGATTCCTTGGTTACCAGATACCCAGAAAAAGCCAGAAGTGGTGTTATGGCCCAAGTGGTAGAGTACTAGCCTTGAGGAATGCCCAAGGACAGTGCTCAGGCCCTGAGTTCAAGCCCCAGGACTGGAAACAGCAAAAAAAATTACTTTCATGTGTCCTTGAATGCATTGAAGACTTACATTTTAATGCTACTTGGGCTAGAGAAGAGATCACAAAAATGAGTGCACACTTCCTAAATACTGTTTCGTAAATATCTTACAAGAACGAGAGCATAAGGATCAGAACCAGAAGGAACCCTGACAGAACAGACCCTCACACTCCACACCTCCCCTGGGTCAGTCTGCCCGCCCACTGCCTGTTTCTCACCCAGGCCCCCATCCAAGCCCCTGCCCAGTGTGTGTTCCTCTCCTCTGTGGCCTGACGACAGGGCACCGTCTCAGTCTAGCCTTGTCTTTCATGATGTTAGTCAGCTTTTCCGTGGAACAGGCCTGCCTTAGGGGCTGCCTAATCCTTCCTCAAGATTTTATTGAAGTCTTTCTTTGGTGTAGAAGTGCACAAAAGTTTTGCTGGTCCTTCTCAGCGAATCCTAATCTCATGGTTCACCGGTCATCGTGTGTTTCCGTCCCGGTGACTTAATCTTTTGAATGAACTTTGTTATCTCTTCCAAGGTTGTCAGCTATGTTTACTGCTTTCCCTTTGGCATAAATCAATGTCTCGAGGGAAATGCTTTATGACTGCACACACTCTGTACTTCAGATGTTCACCGGCTCTAGCTTACATCATGGTTCTTGTCTGCAGCAAATACCACCTTGGTATTCGCGTCGCAAATCTTACGATAGTGCTAATAATGCTTCTTTGCTTCTCTCTTTTCTTCTGCTGAAGTAAGGAGACTTCGATAAATTGGCCTTGATTTCCTTTGATTGTTTCCCTAGATGGTCTGATTTCCTATTAGGCGGAGGTGTCCTCATCCTGGGCCCACTTCCGAGGGAGCACAGTTGCTGGCACACCTGAGAAGCGGAGTACTCCAGGAAGAGGGTCTAGATGTCTGGCAAAGCAGCTGAGGCCAGGATGCAGAGAGGGCTGGGGGAGCTGGCCAGGGTCCTCAGGCACGGGTTAGAAAGGGAAATGGAAGAGTGGAAGGCAGCAGGACGCAGCAAGTGACCCTAGGGAAAGCACACGAGGCAGCATTCTAGGGAGATCCCGAGATCCAGGAGGATCAACCGGGAGACCAGGTCCGGAACGGGACAGCAGGACAGCCCAGGTCCGGGCAGATGGCGGGAAGCATGCTGAAGCCTGGGTCATACCCACGCCGAGGCCCCCTTTGAAGAGCGAAATTCCTCTTGGCTCCTGGAGCTTCCACTGTTTTCTGCCTGGGCCTGCACTGGGCCTAGAAGCAGGGTCTTTGTGGCTCAACTAATCATGACCTGCCTCGTTTACAGCCCAGGGCTAGAGTGCGTCTATGCTCATCCATGTCTCCATCCTGCTCCTTTGAAAAGAGATTACTAAGTCCCCCACCCACCCCCACCCCACCACTCCCCTGGTCTCCTTAGGGTTTTAGGACTCTGTTTAGTAACCTCTACTTCGTAACTTTCCAGTGAATGAGGATGTGAGCGTGGCAGGCTCTATTCCACACTTCCTCCGGAGATGCCTGCCTGCAGCTGTGCATGCTCCCCGGGGCCCTGGAGCTGGGCTGGTGTGACCCTCCCCTGCTATTCGGGACCTGCACCCTCACCTGGCACAGGGCATCTGGAGGGCGTCCTGCCTCTCCACTGCAAATGTGTCTCCTGTGGCCTCCGCTCTGCAGCAGCAGGAGTGCTGCAGCAGCCCTGGAGACCTGCAGTGCTGTGGAGAGAGCCACAGTCCTGCTGCATCAGAACCTGCATCCTCACAAGGCCTCCACAAGGCCTCCCCCTTGCACTGCTGATCTTGTTTCTAGCCCCACACAGGAGCTCTAGGTGGAGGAAGGTCCCGCTGCCTCTACCTCCAGCACCGGCCTCCACCATCTTTCTCTGCCTTGGGACCTTCCCTTGCTTCTGGAAGCGCTTGCTATGTTTGCTCACACTCTCAAGCTCTACAGCACGGGTGTGTTTCTTCTTTTACCCAGGTACCCTAGGCAAAAGCTGTGTGAATGATTAAAAGACACCTGAAATTTGGACTCAGAAAGTTCTAGGCTTTGGCTCTTTCCTTAGCTGAGTGACTAAGCAAAGCCTTATCTTCCCGAGCTTTCTCACCACTCAGGTAAAAGGAAGATAGCAGCTCTCTGGCGGTCACGACGATACCGGATACTACTCCTGCTGATTATCTCTTGCCTGCTCACTCCCAAGTCATGATGACACAGCCTTCTGTAAGCCAGCGTGCACTGCACATAGCACTTCCTGCTGTGCTGCCCCAGTCCAGACCTGCATCTTCTGAGTAAGAAATGCAGGTGGTGACAGGCGCTTTACCCAGAGCACTTGCCTATCATGTGGTTATTTTTGTACCCACATCAACCTTCTGTTGGACGAGACACAAGAATCATAATGGCTGGAATATGAACTGTTGTTCCCCCAAAGGTTGTGTTTAAGGCTTGTCCCCTGGCAGTGGGCACTGTTGAAGAGTGGGTTGATGAGGCTGGTAACATCATTAGTGGGTTAATGAGCATACATTGGTGAGCTCATGGCTCGTTAGAGAAAATCATCCACGGGGCGGGGGGGGGCATGTTTCTGAAAACTATTCTTCCCAGACTCCCCCTCTTCCTCTCTCTCTTCCTTTCTTCTTCTCTTTCTTCTTCCCCCGCCTCCTGCCTTTCTCTCTCTTCCTCCTCCTCTTCCTCTCTTTCTTTCCATGCAGGTTGTGATTCCACCAGGGTAGGGGCTGAGGTGGAGTCACTGTCCACAGCTGCCCAGAGCCCACCAGGATGATAAACCACAGCAGACGCCTGCAGTTAGACCTGACTTTCAAGTCCCCATCACTTATGCTCCTTCTCATCTTAGTTGAATTCAGGGTCAGACCATTGAGATCTTTTGTTTGTCAGGCCTTTGTCTTTAGGCACACCCACCTTTTGTCCCTTGTCCTGGGCGGTTGAAGGAAGGACCGAGCACCTGGAATCAGGATCTCCCAGCGAGGTAATGGGAGCTCACAATATGCAGAGCATACACTCAGGAAAAGTAGAAGGCCAAGTGACCACGGCAGAAGACTGGCCAGTGTGGAGGGAGGTGGAGAATTAATTCCATGGGGTAAGTTTTGGGGGCAGAGAATCCAGAAATACTTAGAAGGAGTCTCCAGGAGATCTGGGCCTCCCGGGTGGGTCAGGGTGGACAAGAGGAAGCCTTCGGCTGTGCATATGGCCTCTACCTCTCTTCCTGTGTTGGGCTGGTCCCAACTGGGGATTCCGAGTCTGACTGAGCCTGTCAGCAAAAGCAGTGTCTGAAAGCACATCATTCAGTCTGAATATGCATTCGTACCACAGCACTCTCTCCACTTTCTGTGCGTAGGTTTCCTCATCAGGCTGAGAATCAGGCCAAAGTCCCAGACATTCATGAAGAAAGAGGAGAAGGTGTAATTCCCAGGACTAGTAAACATAGTGCTACAGAATTGGATGGAAGGCTCTAGAAGCTCCTTCACAGGACGTGGCCTCATCTTTGTTTAGAAGCTGTTGTTATAAAGGTGACGTGCAGAGCAGTCACAGTTACTTAAGTTAGGGAATGAGTAGATTTCGTTTCAGACAGTATCACTCTTTCCCTCACTCTCTCCCAGTTTTCCGCTCCCAGTGCCACCCACAAGTTGTATAGCTCCTCCCCTCATCTCTTAACTCTCCTTTCTGGCTGCCACAAGAGGGACAGATCTCCAGGGAGCAGCTGTCCCCACGCTCCTCCCCTGAAGCTCCTCCCCTGGTTACTTTCTGACTCCTGGGTCTGAGCTGACCAACATCTCTTTGACCAGTTCAGAGGCAGATTCCATCCTAAGGGCCATCCGCACACGTGTCTGTTCTTTTTCTTTGTTCTGGAGGGACTAGGGCTTCAGAGTGGGCTTCAGCTCCTGCTCAGCTGCTCTGCCACTGGAACTGGGCTGGCCTGGACTTTAGTCCTCCCAATCTCAACCTCCCAAGTAGCTAGGACTGCAGGCGTGAGCCGCCCCGTTCAGTCCTGTCTCTTTTCCTACATTTAGGAAGAAAATTGGGATTTGCTGGAGTCCTGTGTGTGCCAGGTATCACGTCTGGAGCCGCCATTGGATTCCCACACACGTGAACAGCTCTCTCCTGATGGCCACGGTGGAAAGCAGCGTCCGATTTTTTAAAGCAGTAACGAGGCTCGCTGGAGAGTACTTTAACTGAACTTGGTTCAGAACATGCCACCCCATGCACAGGGAAGAGGCGGGCGGAGGAGAGGAGGGGTGTGTAGAAACAACCTAAGCAGCTGCAGCTGGCACTTGCCTTCTCGGGACCTGGCAGGCAGGGGGGGGGGGGAACTCGACTGGGGATTTCTCGCTGTTGGTGAGAACTGAGAATCTGTTAGTGATGGATTTTCAAATATTTTTGTTGAAGTCTCATTAATGAGACTTAATGTCTCCCTTTACCATCTAAAGACAAATCAGACATTTGAAGAACGCCCTCCCTCCCTCCTTTCCCTCCCTCCATTCCTCTTCCCCTTTCTCTGTAGAGATTAAACTCGGAGCCTCTGTACTGCCACATGAGCCATGCCCCCAGACATTCCATTCATATTTTGTTTTTCAGATGAGGGTCTCACTAAGTTTTGACTGGCCTGTCCTTGAACCCATGGTCTTTCAGCCTCCCCTCCCAAGTAGCTATGACAATAGGTGTGCACCACTTGTCAAGCAAATAAATCCAACAGAAGACCATGCTTTAAAGACTGCTCGGAGGACCTAACCTTCTACACAGAAGGCCTTTGCCCTCTGACTCCCTCGAGAGGCTGGTGCTGGCCTACCCCTCTGCTGACACATTATCCAGTTCTGAAATCCTCGTGTGCGTGCGTGTGCGTGTGTGTGTGTGTGTGTGTGTGTGTGTGTGTGTGTGTACATCATACTTGGCAGAGTGCTCTGCCGATAAATACAGCCATTCTAGAGGAAGCCGCCAGGCTTCAAATGCAATTGAATTATAGTTTCAAATTTGACCACAAAGACCTGACAAGGAAAGCAATTGCATCAACTAGACTTACTGGATTCTTCAGCAATTGTAAAGGGAAGGGGAGGGCGGTCATTTGCACTCCTGAGAGTCCAGCAGTAGGTTTAGCTATTAATTACAGGACTGTGGATGGATCAGTCTTCAAGTGAAAGAGTAGAAATTTCTCTACCCTTCCCATCAGCCTGGCTTCCTTGATTTATAGTTTTCCCCTCCTCTTATCCTCCCACCACTATCCCTTTACAATTGGGATGGACAGACCTTGAACAACCTTTTAAGCACTGCTAATAGAGGAGAGCGGAAGTTTCTTAACTTCCTTGGGACCTAGCAGAGAAAGTGGCCATGAAGATTAACAGGTACAAACTTCCTGGCATGAATCTTGGAAAAGACGAAGAACTGCAACATAGGTCATGCATAGGCTTGTGGCTTTAGTGACAAGGGCCAGGTGGTGAAAGGACAACCTAAGAGCTGAGAAGAGGGCCTGCAGAAGGTGTGGGTGCGAGCAGGAAGTGGTCCCCACACTTGCTGGAATGCCCGCTGCCTCTGCTGCTTAGAATTCTGACCAGGAAGTCTGAATCCGCCAGGCAGCCCTGGGAATGCTGGGAGGCAAAGGACAGCCAGCCACATTCCCTGCTGAGGGCCCCACCACTACACAGCCAACTGCCCTCGGGCCCCATGGCCAGCCTGGGCTTTTGGGGTGCTAGCTCTCAGCAGGACCAGATTTCTTTACACAACCCCGAAGCACCCTGAGAAATGTGGCCTGCTCTCAGCCAGCATGGGGATGGTTCTCAAGCCTTGCGTTCTGTTAAGCATTTGCTCTTGGCCTGGGCATAGGGAGGTTACTGGGGCCCGTCAGGCCCCAGTCCTGGCTGCATCTCTGGGAACCTGGGTCTCCTGGCTTCTCAGGGCCTCAGCGTTCCTCACCCAAATGAGGATGTCTCTTGAAAGGCTGCTGAAAGGATTACATCTTATAATGGAGGTGGGCTCCCTGGACCATACCCTGGTTCATAGAAGATGCCCGACCAATGTCACTCTGCTGCCGTGACCTTGGTCGTCACCCATCTCTGTGTGTGGCAATTTCAGTACCCGCAATTTCTTGATCCTTATATAGATACACTTATTTACTGATTCCTAATCTTTGTTCCAGAAGGGAACAAAGCTTTTTATCTCCACCAAATATGAGATAAAAGCACAAATTATTCAGAGAGAGGTTACAGAAATCTGATGACTAGCCATCGAGGTGAACAGAGCTGTGGTCAGGGAAAGCAGAAAGAACAGGATCCTGGTGTGGACTTCTCAGGTGTGTGGCTGGGTCACCAGAGCTGGGACTGGGTCAGTGAGGGCTTCAGGCTCTGGTACAAGATGGGGGAAAGTGCCTCTGGACCAAGCAGCGTTCAAAAGACAAAAGACAGCTTAAAAGAAAGGAATAAAATTCTAACAATGCTACACCATGGAGAAACCTTGGAAACATGGTAAATAAACAGACAAAAAACTGTTGTGTCATTCTACTTATATACCTAAGCTGGATATATTGACACAATGTATCCAGGGCTGGCAAAGGAGAAATCAGCTATTACCAAAGAACATTTGCATATACAAACTGGCTAAATGGCTCCTCAGCCTTGGCATGTTTTCTTCAAGGGTTATGCTGGTGCTCTTAAGCTACTCATTTGGGCTTTGGATGGAGATTACGTTGAATCTGTAGATTGACTTTGGTCCTGATCCATGAACACAGGCAGTTTTTCTATCTTGAACGTCTTTCCTCAAGGTTTTATAGTTTTCGTTGTACAAATCAAACACCGTTTACATTTATGCTGAGGTAACTGTGTTTAGTCTATTGTGAGTAGAATTGTCCCGATTTCTTTCTCAGCCTGTTAGTTGTCGGCATACTGAGTTTTGTAGGTTGACTTTACTCTGCAGCACCTTATCAAGACCTAGTTTGTTGGTAAGGCCCTAGGTCCTCCCTCCCCCTTGTTATTTGGTTTTTATAGACTGGGATTGAACTTGGGGCTGTGCACTGGTAGCACAGGTGCTATTGAGTGGGGAGATGGGGTCTTGACCACATGGGGGATGGTAGGTGTGGCTTCTCATCTTCCTGGTGGGGAAGGTAGAGCCCCACCTTCAGTTCATAGGTGTGCTTGAATCCCTGGAGGCAGGGGCGAGAACCTGTCAGTCCAGCCTGGGATTCCAGTTCCTGGCCTGGACCAGCTCAAGCGCCATTCCACCATGCCATGTGCCTCCATGTCCCTGCCCTGTCTCCTGTCCATTCTCTTGTCACCATGGTGTCCCCCACCTCAGCTCTCCATCAGAGCTCAATTGGCTGGTTGGTATTGTTTTTGTTTTCTTTCCTCTCAGGCCTTCACGGCTCAGTTTCCTAACAGCTAGTGTTTAGTGTATTTTCTGGCTGCTGGTCTTTGAGACAGGAGTCCACCATGCAGTCACTGGCCTTTTAATAAACACGCCAAGATTTGACTACTCAAAATGTGGCTTCTGTTCTCCTCATGACTGGATTCGGATCATGTTTGTACCACCTGAATCATGCCCCCAGCTATAGTCTCTGATTACATTAAACAGGAAGTTTTGCTGTTTTGCTTGGGTGGGATGGTACCTCAGCCCCTCCCACTGAGGTCTCCAGCTGTTGCTGGGATGAGAAGCACAATTGCAAGCTCAAGCTCAAGCTCGGCTCTCTGTTGAGATGGAGTCTCTGAGCATTTATCTGGGATCATTTCTAACAAAGCAAAACCCAATCTTTACTGGCTCTGTTAAATATGAGAATGTCATCTAAAAGTCTGGGAGATGTGGCTCACGCCTGTCATCCTAGCTACTCAGGAGGCTGAGATCTGAGGATCAAGGTTCAAAGCCAGTCTGGGCACAAAAGGACCTGAGACTCTCCAGAAAACAGGATGTGGGGCTTGGCTCTAGGGTAGGGTGGTAGCCTTGAGCTGAAGAGCTCAGGGACAGCACTGAGTTCGAGCCCCATGACCCCCCCCCCAAAAAAAAAGAATGTCATCTAATTATCTGAGGTGAGGTTTTTGTGGTTGTTTTGTTTTTTTTAGGATTTCAAAATATTGTTCCCTGGACAGACATCCTCCTTTATTCTGATTTCAGACTCATCAAACCATTTCAGCGACTCCCCATTTGCCACATTCCCCAGTCACAAGCGCTCAGAAACCAGCATAGGTGTCAGAGAATCCCGATCTCTCACACACAATCCTCGTCTTGATGCAGACCTCAAGAAAAGCAACCCAGGGTGGGGAGAGGGAGACAGGGACAAAAACATGAGAAGGGGTATCAATGTATGAGAAGTAATGCACCTACTTCCTGACGAATGTAACTGTAGCCCCTCTACATGACCCTGACAATGAGAAAGAAAATGAAATAATAAAAAAAAAAAACCCACCGGCTTCATAAAAGTTGTTGACTACCATCCACATACGATGAGCTAGAAAAACATTCCAGAAACTGGGATGATTAACTGTGGCATTTAACAAGGCTCTGCTGTTGAGCATCGCAGGGAGCTGGCGTCAGTTGAGCATGGCAGGGAGAGCCTCCCTCATCTTCTCTTCGGTTGAGATCCAGCTACCTGCCGACCCTAAGATCGGCTGCCATTAGCACTGCAGGACTTCCCGGACCACTTTGATGTAGCGGTCATTAACAGGTGGCATTCTCTGGCTCCCAGGCTGCAGGAACTTCTTGATGTTGGGCATGCTGCTGATTCTTGCTTTAAATGCCTATAGTGGGGGGGGGAATCATGCTGGAGCGTGGCTCAGGCTTCTGGTGTTCCTGACAGGCCTAGCAGGCATGAGGACCCCCGTCCCAACCCCTTCGTGGTCAAAATAAATAATAGCATCCATGATCAGAAAACCAGAATCCTGGCATGAAAAGACGGTTCCTAAAAGCATCTGTTAATAGAGCCCAAAGTGTTGAACCTGACTTGATTTCTCAGTGTATGTTATCTGTTGGATGTTTCTGGTAAGGGCAATGTAATGGCCAGTGTATTTAGCAGGGGTTAAATGACCTTATCAAAAAGAGCCTAAAACAATCCTATCCTTTGACCCATTCACTATGTTAGCAATTTATTAATAAGGATAGAGCAAAGAAATAACTGTAGTATTACAGTTAAAAAATAAAAAGTTGGGCCTGGCACGGTGGCTCATGCCTGTAATCCTAGCTACTCAGGAGGCTGAGATCTGAGGATCTCGGTTCAAAGCCAACCCAGGCACTAAAGTCCGAGAGACTCATCTCCAATTAACCACTAGAAAACCGGAAGTGGTGCTGTAGCTCCAGGGGGTAGGGTGGTAGCCTTGAGCTGAAGAGCTTAGGGACAGTGCCCAGGCCAGAGTTCAAGCCCCATGACCCACCAAAAAAAAAAAAAAATCCTTTGTTACCTATCAGATAAAATGCTGCTCAGGAATTGACAGAGGACAAGTGAAGTCTGATCACAGTAGAATCTGCGCAGGCCCCAGAGTGCCACAAGACAGGGGACCTCCAAGGCCCAGTATCTGGTGAATAAAAGTGGATAGCCTCGTTTGCTAGGACTAGAGAGTATTCAAAGCCAAAGAAAAAAGGAGTGCAGCAAAGGTCCCTTCTAGAAACCAAAGTATCTTATTTTTCTGGTCACACATAGTTGTATTTTCCTAACACATACTATAGTGTATGCATGAGAAAATAACCAGAGTGGATAAACCCAGAGTGGATAGCTTTTGAAAGTCTTCTTAAGATTGAAATGGACACACAGGTCACCTGGTTCCAGTCCGGTCCCCATCTGTGGGTTCCTGGGTCAGTGTGGTGTTAGTAATACCCTACCTTCAACTGGGGGAAGTCAGACAGCACCGCAGCGTTGAGCTCTTCCACCATCAAAATAGTTTCCAACAACTGTACGTCCGCCCAACTGAATGCATTGCCAACAAGAAAGCCCTCTCCCTGATCTTTCAAAACCTTCAGGGAGGAAAAAAAGAGTACCGAGTGGAAGTAAGATAAGCTCACCTGACTAAACACTTTATCTTTGATACCAATCAGATTTACAAAAGAATCTTTTTCTTAATAATCTCTGCTGGGGGTAAGGACAGAACGAAGTGGACGTGGTACGCTGGTGTGAAGAAGGAGTCTGTGATTATCAAGGTCCTGAGGGGACAAAGGGCTGATACTGGGGTCTTATCACAAGCCTAGAGGTGGGTAAGAAACCTATACCCACCAGTGCAGGGAGACACAAGTCTACAATTAATAAGAGCCCGGTGGCTGCAGCACAAGTGGAAACCAGTCACTCCTGGGGCAGCAGAAGCCTGAGCAAAATAGGAAGTGAACTGTCCATTCCTTAATGGAAAGCATAGAAGAAAACAAAATCTCTCTAGGGCAGCTTGGAATCATAGATGCATAAAATGTGGGTTTTCGCCATAAATAAGGAACTAAGGTAAATTTTAGCACGACATATTATCATGTGGTAAAGGTAAAAGTAGCTGTCATGATAGATGGAGAATGTATAAAAGCAGTGAATTCCAGAGACTCACAGGCAAAGCACAGATAAAAGCACTTGATTGGATGCATCTCAGATACCACAGGATGGGATGAGATCATGTGATGCCTTCTCACTGATTTTAAGCCCCCTGCTAAAAGCCTAACTCACCTGTAAGACACAGGCAATGGATGCAGGAAAAGGGAGAATTCTGAGCTGTAGATTAAGAGTACATTCTTGTTTAACACTCCATGTAGAAGGAAAACAAGAAAGGCATCAAGGAGCTACAGCTAGCAAGAAAAATCCATTTTGATAAATCAACAATAAAATCCATATTGACAAATCAATATGACTTAAAAAAAAGAACAACTAACCAAGAGGAAATAAAAACAACTTTGTCCTAAAACAATAGTTACAAACAAAACAAAACATAGAGAAAGAAGAAAGCCATTTGGAGGGAAAATGAAGCTTTCTTTGCCTTATTAATATGAAGACACAAATGTTTAGCCAGGTACCAGCAGCTCACACCTATAATCCTAGCTACTCAGAAGGCTGAGATCTGAAGATTGCAGTTCAATGCCAGCCCATATAGAAAAGTCCCCATGAGGCTCTTATCTCCAATTAACCACTCCAAAATCGGAAGTGGCACTGTGGCTCAACTGGTAGAGTGCTAGCACTGAGCACAGAGAGGCTCAAGGATAGTGCCCAGGCCCTGAGTTCAAGCTCTAGAACTGACAAAAAAAAAATCAATCTGAATCATTAGGAGAAAAGTTAGAATAAAGAAAAATGATCAATCTTACAGAAAGAGGAAAAGTTAAAACAAAAATCCTTTGTATTGGGGCCTGGGAGTTTGGCCTAATGGTAGACTGCTTGCCTAGCATGCATAAAGACCAGGGTTCGATTCCTTGGTACCGCATACATAAAAAAAAAAAAAAAAGGAAATGTCTTGAGGCTCAAATGGTAGAGCTCTAGCCTTGAGAAAGTCCAAGGACAGTGCTCAGGCCCTGAGCTGAAGCCCAGGATTAGACCAAAAAAAAAAAAAAAAAAACCCTTTGGATTTGTAAGGAGAAAATAAAATAAAATAAAGCAAATATAAGTTTGCTATTATATAATTATCTAGACAGTATAGTGCAAGCATTGACACTTGTTAGTTCCAAGCAGTCGATTCTCAGGACGTGTGCATTTGAACATCGATTGAATAATAAGAGAGCACGACCTTCCATGCAGTTCATTTTATAGAGAAGCAATGGAAGGTAGGCCATGAGATCAAAGCTGGCGTTGCTCTCTGGGAGGTTAGAGCTGTGCAGACTGTCGCCATTCTGCGTTGTTTAAAACCTGTGCATGGTCAAGAGACCCCAGGCCTCCTCCTCCCATGAGCCCTCACTCGTCGATCTCGGGAAGTAAATCTCGCCTCTGATGGAAGAGCGGAGTGCCACCTACCTTCTCAAAGACAGGAAAGTAGCGGGTTTTCGCGTTCTGAATGATGGTAGCGTTGCCCTCCTCCTTATTCGGGGCCGTGAACGGAGCCGACATAATCATTATCATCAGATCCATGGTGCCATCCGTGTACATGTCGATCCTGAAACAGATGGTCACTGAGGGGACCCACGGCTACACAGCCTCCTCATCCAACACCACACTGGACAAGCCTCCCTGGGGTGAGCCTTCCCCTTCTACCCCTTCAGCCCCCAGGCCCCTGAGGGATGCTGCGACGGGAGCTAGCCGAGTGCACAGCCGGGTCTCTGGAAATGTTTATGCAATAAGAGAATGTGTGAAAGAATTGGCCAATATGCCATCCCCAGCCATCGTTAGCAGCAGAGCAGATGCCTGACAGTCATGCAAAGGAAGGAACGAAGGGAGGAAAGAAAGAAAGGGAGGGAGGAGAAGGCCAGTTCTTCACCTCCGGGACTGGCAATTTGACCCCACAACCTTTTTCATCCTCAGCCAGGGCCCACTTCCTGAGGTGACCCCCTCACTCTCAGGGGCCTTCCTCACCACAGACCGAGAGACTCCATCCGGGCCCCTCTCCCCTACCCACGGGGAGTTCAGCCATTCCCCAACCCAGAGCTGGGCAATGCTGGCCGTCATACTAAGAGTGAATCCAGTCAGCAAAACACAGAGAACGGCCACCCAGATGAGCCACAGACAGTGAGAATTGAGAGGTGCCCGTTGATTTGAGGTCTCAGTGCTTCGGGGTGATTTGTTAGGCAAGGATACGGATGTGGGAGCAGATCACTCACTCCCAGCCCAAGAGCCCTGTGAGGTGTGGCGGGTCTGGCAAGAGCTCCCTTTGCTTCTCCAGGTGAAGTTGAATGAGACAGCCGGACGCAGTCTCTGCTAGGGCGGGAGTGCAGCAGCTGGTACCTGGCTCTCTCCTTCAGATCCTTTCCGTACAGGTTGTACTTAGCAGCCAGGTAGCTGAGGATGGCTCGGGTCTGAGACAGCCACATCCCGTCAATTTCCACCATAGGGACTTGGCCAAAAAGCAGGCGTCCATCTGCGGTGTGAGCAGAGACGGTACAGGACACACGTCACTGGTGGCAGGCAATAGTCTACAGGATTCTAACTTCACGAGAGGTCTGGAGTTTCCAGCTGGTGCAGTAACTGAGGAAACGCCTACCATGTAGCATCTGAGATTCACTGCACTGTTTGCTGAATGTTTACATGCTGGTCAATCGTGACTGTTTTGAGGTTTCCTCTCCCTCCTCCCCATTTTACTCTAACTGTTATAGTGCAAGCATTTCTGGTTCTCGGAGGTTTAGCCTGAATAAGAATTCTCGGTGTGAGGTTCCATCCAGCTCCATGCTCCCGGTCAAAATGAATCCTTCCAGAAACAAGTTCCTGTTTTCTTTCTAATTGTCTTCAACAATTTACACTTACCTTTCTTCAGCTTCTCAAATTGTTCTCTTGTTTCAATAAATTCTTCCTCAAACTAGATAAAGGATAGAGAGACATCGTTATAAATTTTATAAACTTAGTAGAGAGATAGAGTCTAATAGCTTTCAGAATAAAAAAAAAAATTTAAAGGAAACCCAAAACCACAGCTGAAAAGCATGAGGGAGTGTGTGTAAATTTCACACCATGGAATGGAGCTGGCGCCCTTCAGGGGTTTTTGCCTCTGTTTCCCATTTCTTCTCCCCATCTTGGCTTTCCTTCACTGCAAACTCTTATCCTGCCTCTGCCTCCCCAGTGCTTCCTCCTCCTCCTCTCCGGCTTCTGTATTGTTCTCTCTCCACACCAAGCAAAATACATTCCTCCTTTATGATGATATATTCCAAAAACAAAAGGCAAGAAAATCAGATCCCAAGGCCACAGCTCTGGTGGCAATGTGGTGATTTTGTAATGGCATTCTCACAGCTTTTGTCCAGGTGATTTATTTTAACCCTTGCTTTGTTGAGTGCCCAGGGGAGGGGAGAAGTCTCTGAGAAACAATTCCACCACAATGAAAGGGGGGTGCAGTTGGGGGGCTGGGGTTGGGAAGGGTGACGGTGATTCACCACTGGGGGGCTAATGGGGCCTGAGGAGAAAGTCCAGGGAGAGTAAGTCAGTGGCCAGTGGGCCTCTCTCCTGGCCTCCACCCAAGCTATTTTCACCCTAGGCCTCCAGCTCTCCCAGTCCAGGCCACCCCACCAGCCTGGGTTCTGCAGGGAACTGTGACCCTACCCAGGCACCCTCTTTCCTCTTCCTCTGGGAACTAACCTCCACCCCAGCCGCTGCCAGCAGCCAGCGTATGGACTCCATCCTGCCCCGGCCATAGAAGTAGTAGAGCTTGGGTTTGGCAGCCATGACTCCTGGTTCAGACTTTTCTAAAGGGAAATATTTGAAAATTATGTTTCAGACACAAACTTCTGCCATGTTTGCATGTATACCAGGAAGGCACTGAAGTGGGTATCCAAAGTCTTTGTAAAGGGATACAAACACAGACAGCAGGTAAAATGATTAGGAGAGCAGGAAAATCTTGACGCGTGAAGGAGGTGGGGTTGCCTGTTGGAGAAGGGGGATGACTGGGGAGAGGCGTTAGGGGTTCAAAGGTTCTCAATAGTGTGTTCTTTTTTCTTTTTTTTTGTAGGTCATGGGGCTTGAACTCCGCCTGGGCGCTGTCCCTGAGTCTTCAGCTCAAGGTTACTGCCCTACCCCTGAGCCAACCTCCACTTCCCATATTTTAGTGATAAATTGGAGAGAAGAGTCTCAGGTCCCTTTGTGCAAGGACTGGCTTTGAACTTTGATCCTTAGATCTCAGCCTCCTGAGTAGCTAGGATTACAGGCGTGAGCCACCGCGCCCAGCTGTATGTTATTTCTTGAGCAGAAAGGCCAGGCTCAGTGGCTCATGCTTGCAATCCTAGCTATTCAGGAGGCAGAGGTCAAAAGGACTGCACCTCAAGGCCAGCCTGGAAAACTAAAGTTCATCTCAACTATGCTGTATGTGATGGAGAGCCTGCAGGCCAGCTGCACAAATGTGAATGTCCTGAGACTCGAGACTGGCTGAAATGAAATGAGCATTGCATAACAACCCATTATGAGGCCAGGTGCTTGCCTGGCATGTGTGAGGCCCTGGGTGGAAGCTGAGTACCACACAGACATGCAAAGGTATCACCTGGTGTCACAGGAATTGGACGGAGCTTTTATAAAATAAGTATGTGTAAGCACAAATTAGTCACTGTAGATTAAAATTAAGCCCCAAGGCAGGCTCTCTAATCCCCCTTTCTTTGAGTTAACAAAGATTAGAATAAGTCATAGCTTGGTAATATAGAAGCTCAAGCTTGCTTATGCTTCAAAAAGTAAGCCAAATTATCTCATTGTTTAACAGTATGGAAAAACAAGTTCGGTAGAATACTCCTTCCATCTCTGGCAAATAAAGGAATAAAAGCAACACCTTCTGAGTCACCCTCATGCAGACAGTGAAGGGTGGGAGGATGCTGGACCCCAGACCATGGAAACAATGCAGGGTGTGAACACAACTGATTCGTTAAACTAGAATAATGGGTCTGTTGTGCCATTCTAATACATAGATAATGTGTTTTTACTGCCTTGGTTACCTTCCGTGAGCCTCTCCCTCTCACAGAACACATAGTTCCCTTTGTGTGTTACTTCTGATATCTACATTCTGCAGGGGACAGACAACTGGCAATATTTGTCTTTCTGAGTCTAGCTTCGTTCTTCCTGCAGGTGAACCACTTCTCTTTACACCTGAATAATACTTCGTTCCATACACGTACAGCACGATTTCTTGATGCAGCCATCCGCTGCGGGGCCGATCCCACAGCCTGCCAGTGGTGCATAAGCTGCAGGCGACAAGGGTCTGCAGGCTAAACGCCGACTTCGGCTCCCTGGGAGTGGACGGCAGCATCATAAGGTGGTTAGATTTTTAATTTCTTGAGGCGCCTCCATGCTGACTTCCATAGTGGGACATTAATTCAAGTCTCACAAACCGAGTATGGAGGTTCCTCCCCCACCCTCACCTTCTCCTCAACAGTGGTCTCAACGCTGACTTTTCTGCCTCTGCTATGAGCCTGCAGGTATGTCCGAAATGAAACCAAACCAGCTACCAGGCTTCTTGCATGAGTCTTCAGGCTTTGGGGGCTCCCCCTGCAGGTGGGGTGGCTCCCCACTCACACCCACCCATCCACCCACAGTCCAAAGACACAGACCACGGCTAGAAACAGGGCGACGCAGCTCACACTTCCACAACCGGGAAAGTAACACGTAAATCAGGATTTCAGCACTAACCTTCTTTCTCCTAGGCTCCTGTCCCATGGCTGAGAGGAGGAGTTAGGGGGATTTATAGCTTTTCCCTTCCCGTGGAAACCTCTGTTGACTCAAACAACCGGCCACTCAGCATTCACGTCTGTACCTCATTGGCTTCCTGTTACATCTGTTATTTAGATATTTGGCAGCAAATGGCACCCCGTGGCCCCCGGACACCCAGGCACACCCTCTCCTTCCTCCTCCGTGAAGACGAGGGGGCGCTGGCCAGACCCCGGCCTCCCGGTCACCACGGCAGCGTGCGTGTGCAGTCCTGAGTGGGGGAAGACCCCAAATCCAGGGCTGGCAGCCGGCAGAGCCCTCGGCCGCCTCGAGCCACGAATGGCAGAAGGGAAAAGGGATGCAGGGGGGCGGAGGAATTCATTCTCTTCTCAGATCTCCATCCTGAGCCCACTGGGGCCTGCTTCCAACGGGGGGGAGAGGGGAGAGGGGAGGGGAGAGAGGGGAGGGGACCCCACGCATGGCCAGGGGGTGGGAAGGCCCGGCCCGGCCCCGGCCGCCGGTCCCACCTCTGCACGTGGGGGCGGGGCCACAGGCCAGGAGGCGGAGCCACCACGTGAGGGTGTGGCCATACGCTGGGGGTGTGGCCTCCAGACGAGGGGTGTGGCCATGCGCTGGGGGTGTGGCTTCCAGATGAGGGGTGTGGCCATGAGCTGGGGGTGTGGCCTCCAGATGAGGGGTGTGGCCATGAGCTGGGGGTGTGGCCTCCAGATGAGGGGTGTGGCCATGAGCTGGGGGTGTGGCCACCCGCTGGGGGTGTGGCCATGAGTTGGGGGTGTGGCCACCCCGGAGCTGCGCACCTCCGGCCGCACGTGTGGTCCGAGGCCCGGGGAGCTGCGGGGCGGCGGGGCTGAGATCCCGAAGTCGGCGCGGCTTTCCCGGCCCCCGGGTCCCCGCCGGCAGCTCCCCGGGGCGCTCTCGGGAGCCGAGGCCGGGGCCGCCCCTCCCGCCTCTCCCCGCCGTCGGGAGAACACCTTCAGGCGCCTTCCACCCCCCGCTCGCCTGGTCTCCGCTGGTCCCGGGCGGGAAGCGAAGAGCCCCGGTGAAGCTCGGCAGCCCCAGCCGCTAGTGTCCCGGCCCGGGGCCCGACTCCCGCCCCAGACCCAGGAAGTGATGTCAGAGGGGCGGTCCCCCTGACCCCGGGGTGAAGGCCCGGGCAGCCCGCGGTCCCCCTGACCCCGGGGTGAAGGCCGGGGCAGCCCGCGGTCCCCGCCCCGGGGTGAAGGCCGGGGCAGCCCGCGGTCCCCGCCCCGGGGTGAAGGCCGGGGCAGCCCGCGGTCCCCCTGACCCCGGGGTGAAGGCCGGAGCAGCCCGCGGTCCCCCTGGCCCCGGGGTGAAGGCCGGGGCAGCCCGCGGTCCCCCTGACCCCGGGGTGAAGGCCCGGGCAGCCCGCGGTCCCCGCCCCGGGGTGAAGGCCGGGGCAGCCCGCGATCCCCCTGCCCCCGGGGTGAAGGCCGGGGCAGCCCGCGGTACCCCCTGGCCGCTGCAAACAGGAGGCCGGGAGCTGGGGGCCTCTCCGGGGCCCCGAGCTGAGCTCTGGCTCCCAGCAGGCCGCCTTCCCGCCCCGGCCCGCCCGGCCAGGTCCTGCCCGCGGAGGCCTCCCGGGCCAGCCTAGAGGGGGGAGCCTGCCCCGCCCCGCCTCCCACGCCCGCCCACCGGACTGGGGACAGCCGAGCGCGGACCCCGGCCCCGTCCAGGACGCCGGAGACCCCCGACCCCGTCCAGGACGCCGGGGACCCCCTACCCCGTCCAGGACGCCGGGGACCCCGACCCCGTCCACGAAGCCGGGGACCCCCACCCCGTCCAGGACGCCGGGGATCCCGTCCAGGACGCCAGGAACCCCCGACCCCGTCCAGGACGCCGGGGACCTCCGACCCCGTCCACGAAGCCGGGGACCCCCACCCCGTCCAGGACGCCGGGGACCCCCGACCCCGTCCAGGACGCCGGGAACCCCGACCATGGCCATAAACTGGGCAACACAGCACACACTTCCACAAACTGGAAAAGTAACACAGCACTAACCTTCTTTCTCCTAGGCTCCTGTCCTACATGCTGAGAGGAGGAGTTAGGGGGATTTATAGCTTTTCCCTTCCCGTGGAAACCTCTGTTGACTCAAACAACCGACCACTCAGCATTCACGTCTGTACCTCATTGGCTTCCTGTTACATCTGTTATTTAGATATTTGGCAGCAGATCAAATTACTCCAGGAAGCAGAACTGGCTTGTTGGGCTATTATAGACTAGTACTTGCTGAGCCCCTCTGTGCCAAGCATTGCTTCAGGTGTTGGTTCTGCAAGGGAGAGTGTGACAAATCCAATTCCCCAACGGATGGTGCTTCAGCAGCCAAATACATAATTTGTTCAACATGCAACCTAGAAGTCATCCATTAACTGTGTACCAACGAAGGATGGGAGAGAAGGATGAGAACACTGGGTTTGGTTTGTGTTGTGTTTTGTGTGTCTCAGAATACTTGAGACTGGGTAGTGTATTGAAAACAAACCCCCAAACAGGGCGGAACATCCACCTAGCAAGTGAGAGGCTGAACTCAAGTCTCAGTACTGCAAAAGAAGAAAGAAAGCCGTGAGCTCCCCAGCGCTGGGGGACGCAGTCGACCCCATTCTGAGAGGCTGAGTCGGGAGTCTGCAGGGAAAGCCGGGGTGAGGTGCTGTCATGTCACAGGGCCTGCAGCCCCAGGGATACACTCACCAGAGTGAGAGGGAAGAAAAACAACACCAACAAACCAGATCAGCCCCAGCCAAGAGGCCAAGTGGGACGCCACGGGGACCCTGGCACCAGGGGCAGAGCCAGGAGGCAGGAGGCATGGCAGCCTGGGCCCCCAGGCTGCCCCCTCTCCTTCCTCCTCCATGAAGACGAGGGGGCGCTGGCCAGACCCCGGCCTCCCGGTCACCACAGCAGCGTGCGTGTGCAGTCCTGAGTGGGGGAAGACCCCAAGTCCAGGGCTGGCAGCCGGCAGAGCCCTCGGCCGCCTCGAGCCACGAATGGCAGAAGGGAAAAGGGATGCAGGGGGGCGGAGGAATTCATTCTCTTCTCAGATCTCCATCCTGAGCCCACTGGGGCCTGCTTCCAGCGAGGGGGGGGGGTAAGCGTCCTCCCCTCCTCCCCTCCCCTCTCTTCCCCTCCCCTCCCCTGCTGAACTGACTCTGCTTCCAGAACGTTCCTTTCACGGGGCCTCCTCCCTGTCTCGCCCTTCCTGAGCCTGGTTCTGAGGCTGCGCCCCTGCGCCCCACCGTCGGGCTGAGGACAGAACTGCGGGCTGGCTGTGGGGAGGGCGCCCTTCCCTCCTCCCCCCCCCCCCCCGTGGGTCTCCGCCCCCTCCCCGCCAGGCTCTCTTATCTCTACCCCCAGGCCCAGGCCAGACTTTGAGATCCCCCTCCCCCCCTTCCCCCGCCCCCCCCAGGCCGGACTTTGGATCTCTGCCTCCCCCCGGGCGGTGCCCGGTGCATCCGGCCCAGGATCCCGACCTCCACCCCGAAAGGTCACGTCCCGTCCCGGAGGGGTCCGGCTTGTTCCCTCCATGTCACACCACTGTGTGACATCACTCAAGCGACCCCGGACGGAAACCTTCTCAGAAACTCCTCCAACGACCCCGGCCCCCCCCCGGCCCCGTCCAGGACGCCGGGGACCCCCGAGGCGGGGCAGGCACCACGGGCTGATCTGGGCTCCGGTCCCATCCCTGGCCATTAACATCCCAGAGTGTAACAAGAAGGGAACACGACCGGGGCAACCACGGCCACCACAAAGCCCGGTGGAGGGGCCCCACCCAGGGTCCCGCCAGGTCAGCGCCGCCCCTCGGCGCCCGGGCGCCCGGCCCTGGCTCCAGAGCCCCGGGGACGCCCGTCCTCCGTGGTGGAAGCCGGTGTCCAGGGCCGGCCGCTCGGGGCCTGGCCCTGCCCGGGGCTTTCCGAAGGCTAGAGCTCTGCCCCCGAGCCACAGCACCACTGCTGGGGTTCCTGCGCGGCGGGGCGGGGAGTGGAGCCGGTCTGCGGCACGCAGGCCACCCTCCCGGCCTTGCACGCATCATTCTTACGCACTGTTTTACCAAGCATTGCGGGGTGGGCGCACAATCTCAGGGGCCGGGAGTGTGGCCTAGTGGTAGAGTGCTTGCCTAGCATGCACAAAGACCTGGGTTCCATTCCTCGGTACCACATACATAGAAAAAAGCCAGAAGTGGTGCCGAGGCTCAAGTGGTAGAGCTCTAGCCTTGAGAAAGCCCAAGGACAGGGCTCAGGCCCTGAGCCCGAGCCCAGGACTGGCAAAAAAAAAAAAACCACCACAATTTCATTAGCCTCCATATGCCTGACCCAACATTATACCTCTGTGTGTGTGTGTGTGTGTGTGTGTGTGTGTGTGTGTGTGTGTGTGTGTGTGAGTGAACATCTTCAGGATGATTCAGCTGCTATTTTTAATATATAAAAGTGACTGTGGCTTTTGAAAAATGACTGATCACAGACAGATGTAACTAAAATGTGGGCATTCAGGAATTAACTTTCAGACTCTGAGTTGTTTTGGGTTTTTTTGTTGTTGTTGTTAAGGTCATTCTTAAACTTGAGGCTTAAATTCAGGCAGCCACTGTCTAATTGGGAGTTTGCAAAAGGGTATCTTGAAACTTTGTTTGGACACATAATCTTGATGGGCTTCAATGTGTCATAAGTAATTTGGTTCCAATTCTCTTAAAAAAATAAGTCTATTACAAATTAAACCTGTTCTTGGTAAGTGGTTTTCAAGTGTAAGACTGCTTCCTTCTCAAGTTTTCCCAGCTATGGCCGCAGCTGGGGACTCACAGAACTGAAGAGACGCTCTTGTACCCACACCTAGAGTTCTCCACAGGCAAAGGTAAAGGCAGCCAGCAAGAGAAGCGGGGTGCCAACCCAGGGAGCTTCCAGTAGCACTCCCCACACCAGGCAGCCTGAACTCACACCTGGTGTACACCTGGAGTGCCACCCGCCACCATGCTCCCCGGAGGCGTGGGGCCCAGAGTTTTTATGAGGACTCATCAGGTGGGCACGACCCTGCCGGACCCAAGGTCAGCTCGTGTCACTCGGCAGGAAAGAGATCACACGTGACCCAATCCCCAAGACCCTGTAGGACTTGGTGGGTATGGCTCAAGGTAGCCACCCCAAATCTCACTCACTGACACTAATTAGGTCTCCCAGCTCCCACTGAGCTCCTTGCCAGCATGAGTCAGGGCAATAATGAGCATTCAGTTAATAGAGAGTGCATTCCTTACTTCCATCTCTTTTATTATAGCTTGAAGGAGAGTTGTTCACTAGACATGGTGTTTTACTAGACACTAAAAATTAGGAAGAGATAGGGAGAGCTAGCCGGAAAGAGAACAGAGGAGCTGAGGGGAGAAGAGGCCCTGCCATCCCTCAACCTCAGTATGAACTGGCTACATAAAACCAGAAAACCAGTCACCAAACCAGATCTAGCTCAAATACCAGCTGCCCTGAGAAAGGCTTACCAGAACATGTCCCCTGAAGGTTTTCACAGAACAAAAAGGCTGACATTTTTAGGAGAGAAGATCAGCTTGGCACAAGAGACTCAAGTTACAACTCACTTAACACGTAGCACTATGACAGAGCTGGATACGAAGGTGGGGGGGGTCTACCCATTCATGGACAGCAGAACTACTCTACGACAAGAAGACTTTGCAGACGGCTCTCAAGTATTGCTCATTGGGTGGGGGCTTCTTCTTGCTTCCGGGCTCCAGGAATTTCTTAATTGTGGGGATGTCACTTATTCTTGTCCTGTAATCCTAAGAAAGGAAGGCACAAAAGATCCAAGTTAACAGCAAAAGAATGAGTCACTGATAATAGGGCTGTGCAAAACCACATCAAAATAGTTTTCATATCTGTATATGTATATATAGTTATTTATTGATTGATGAAGTTCCATGGGAATGGCAACTCAGCGTCTGTTTAAGGTCTGATCTTGTGCAAAGCATCCACCATCAGACACAGAGTGGGACCGAGGTTTCTGCAAATACCATGCACCTGTCATGGTCACTCTTTTCAGAACTAGCAAAAAATTTAAAAATACAGAGTAGGATTTTGGCACACGCTTAAAGAGAATAAAAGGAAGGAGGAAAAAGCAGATAGGGAGAGGCGATTTACACAGAGAAATGCATGAGCCGTTTGCACAGAAGCGTAAGGTAGGTCAGTCAAGCGGCAGGGAGCTTGCTTTGCAAACACAAGGCCCCACTCAAAACCAGCACTGTACCCACCAAATGCCATTGATGGTAAGAGGCATATTTTCAGGTTCCATTTCCTACGACTTTTCTCCTCCTATTATCAAGCAAGTCCTCCTTTGGGGTCTGAGTGGGAGATGACCAGATAGCTCTATCGGAGCCTGTAACTCAGGTATCACATATTTATGTAAGCTGGAATCAAAGGAAAAAACCTGGTTTTTGTTTGTTTGTTTTGTTTTGTTTTGTTTTTATTCGGGTCAAGTCCAATCAATTCTTATCTCAGTAACTGAGGAGAAAAGTCCAATTTGGTCTAGTGGACATTCTAAACTAGACAAAGTAATCTTCATATGTAATCATTTTAATAAAATATTTTAGGAGCCAGGAATTTGGCCTAGTGGTAGAGTGCTCTCTTAGCATGCACGAAGACCCAGGTTCGATTCCTCCATACCAGATACACAGGGGGAAAAAAAAGGCAGAAATGGTGCTGTGGCTCAAGTGGTAGCGCTCTAGCCTTGAGAAAGTCCAAGGACAGTGCCCAGGATTCAAGGCCTTGAGTTCAAAGACCAGGACTGGCAAAAAAAAAATTTAAAAATATTTTAAAAGGGGGGCCTGGAGTTTGGCCTAGTGGTTAAAGTGCTTGCCTAGCATGCATGAAGACCCGGGTTCGATTCCTTGGTACCACATACAAAGAAAAAAGCCAGAAATGGTGCTGAGGCTCAAGTAGTAGTGCTCTAGCCTTGAGAAAGTCCAAGGACAGTGCTCAGGCCCTGAGCTCAAGCCCAGGACTGGCAAAAAAAATAAAAAATAAAAAAAAAATACCTTCCATGGATCCATGGATTCTTGGGGGAAAAAAATAAAAATACTTTAAAAGGAAGGTCATGAGCTGAGAATGTGGCTCAGTGGTATGGTAGAGTGCTTGCCTAACACTCATGAAGCCCTGGGTTCAATTCCTCAGTACCACATGCACAGAAAAGGCTGGAAATGGCGCTGTGGCTCAAGTGGTAGAGAGTTAGCAAAAGAATCTCAGGAACAGTGTCCAGGCCCTGAGTTCAAGCCCCAGGACTGGTTAAAAAGGGGGAAAAAAAGGAAAGGTTTTTTGTTTAAAAATGACTATATACTAAATACCCACTGAGTGTAAGACACAAGCTCAGCACACACACGGCGAAGAAAATGTGTCACTGATATTAACAGGAACCCTAAGGATGTCAGTCAGCGCTCTTAGTACATGGAGAAGAGCGGGAGCCTGTGGGGTGACGCAGGTGCCTTGTGCTCGGTCTCTTTTCAGAGACCCTGTCTCTGAAAGGGGAGCTGCAGCATGACAACAGCACGGTTTGGGATGCTGAGCTCCAGGGCCCTCTGTGGGCAGGGGAAGCCCACTCACTGAGGATGCCCAGCCCACTGCTGGGTCCCCACGATGTAAAGTCCTCTCTGAAAACTCTCCCTATGCGCCTGCCTCTTGGCGCGCAGTGACAGAGCCAGGCAGCATGGACACTTCCTTCACCTGACAGCGCCCTTCTGGCTAATGATCTGAGGGCCAGAGAAGCAATTTCAAGTCTGTACCTTCCTTTCCATTCACTCACTAGACTACACCCCAGTCATACACCCCCCCCCCACACACACACAACCAGTGAACAGACACAGAAGGCAGGCTGCAGTCTCACAGTGCTGTGTCCCTTACCTGGAGGGAAGGAAATGCAGTCAGGATGGTGGGAATCCTCTCTTCCAGGGCCAGAATAGTCTGGAGGAGAATCACATCTGCAAGGCTTAGCTGGCTGCCAACCAGAAAGAACTGACCAGTGCACCTCAACACCTGCGGATGGAGAGCGGAAACCCCCATTACAGCGCACAGACACACGAGTGTCTGAGAATGCCTCGGAAACGACAGCCTTCCCCCAGCAGCATTGACAAGAGGGCGCCAGGATACTGAGAGAGGGGAGAGGAAGAGGAAGTATCTGCAGTGGAGAGAACGGTGTTCATGGGTTCTGGACTGAGCATATGTCTAAATTCTAGAAGCACCTGCAGTAATGCATGAGCACCGATGCCTCTTGGTGCTCGGAGGGCTGAAAGCTATACAGTCTCCGTGATGGGTCAGTCCAGTTCTGTGCTTCACTGACCTCCAGGGCTTGTGTTAGAAACCGGACCTGACTTCCTGTCCCGGCTCCTGACGGAGAAAACTGACTGGTCCTGACTTCTATTTTTGAGGGTACCACTTAGGTTTTAGGGATTTGTAAGAGTCAAGCCAGGAACAGTGGTAGGAAAGGGAGGTGATCCCTTGCACAATGAATGTGTGTGTGTATGTGTGTGTGTATGGGCACATGAGCTCGTGTGAACTCCTGGATGCCCACCAATACATGGGTGTGCACACATGTGCCTGCGGGTCTGTCAGACAGGGAACACAGCTACAGAGTGGCAGAGAGGCACCCTGAGTAGGGCAAGTCCAGCGTTCCAATCCAGCTCTTCATTTTTCTCCCCGTGTACCACCCCCCCTCTCTCTGCCAGTCCTGGGTCTTGAACTCAGGGCCAGAGCACTGTCCTTGGGCTTTCTCAAGGATAGCACTCTACCACTTGAGCCTCAGCACCACTTTGATTTTTCTATGTATGTGGCACTGAGGAATCAAACCTGGGTCTTCGTGCACGCTAGGCAAGTGCTCTACCACTAGGCCACACTCCCGGCCCCAGGTGCCAGGTCTCTTCAGGAGGCCATCCTGCTCACCTCACACCTGTGTTGTGAGGAACCCTGACACACTCAGGGCCTGGGACACAGATGCCTCCAAAAGCACTCTGGGAAAGATGCCATGAAACGCAGCCCCAGAAAATACTGTTCCTTTTTTTTTTTTTTCTGATTCTAATTTCTTCCCCTCCCAACCCGCATTAGTTCTAATGCCAACAAGATGATCCTTCTAATTCAGGATAATAAAAGGGAGTTAGAGCTCAGAGAAAAAAAGGAAAAAGAAAAAAAAAACGGATGTAGTAATGAGAGGAAGAGCAAAACAGAAAAGAGCAAAAGAGAAATAAAAGGGAAATGGTTCTCCATGTAGCAGACAATGAAAGACACTGATAGACGTTGAATGAATGAGATGGGAGCTTTGTGAATGGGTGCCTGACGACCTGTGACAGACACTGGGGGACTCTGACACGTCAACTCTGATGACTTGACACTGAAGAGTCTGCCCTGCCCGAGTGGCCCCCTGGCGGTGGGGCTGTGCCAGGCACTGCGTCTCCCGTCTCACCCACGGGGGAGAGCGCCTACCTCCTCAAACACGGGGAAGTACCGCGTGATGGCCTTGCGGGCCATGGTAACCAGGCCCTTCTTCTGGTCTATGGGCCGCAGGAAAGGGTGCATAATGATCATTTCCAGCAGGTCCAGGGTCCCCTCCACGTACATGTCGATCCTTCCAAGGGAAAGCGGCCTCAGCCTCCCAGCCCCGCTCCCCCACACACCCTCCCTGGGCTCAGCCCGGCGCCCAGGACATCCTCGCTTTTCTACCTCCGGGTCAGTATCTGTTCTAGCTCAAAACAACCTTCAGAAAGCGACACGAGTCAGAGAGCCTGGGAGCTGTTACGAGCCCTCTCCCCAGCTCCCCCCCCCCCCCACCCTCACCCTGAACCCACGCTCTCCTCTCCACGTGGGCTGCACTCAGACTGGCAACAAATGTATTCATTTTTAACTTTTCATTTTGGGCGGTCAGAGCCTTGTGTTTGGCAGGCAGGTGCTCTTCCACTTGAGACATGCCACCCAGCTTTTTGTGGCTTATTTCTGAGATAGACAGGATCTCATCTATACATTTGGGCTGCCCTATATATCTGGGGTGACAGACATACACCACCATACCCATGCAGAGGTTAAAACAGAATTTGTGGCCTTTCCTTCTCTCAAAGGCTGACCCCCAAAAGTGGCCTTCCAGACCTCTGCCTCCCAGGAAGCTAGGATTTGGGGCTTGAGCAACTGCTCCTGGCCACAGATGGACTATGGGCATAAGTTTGCCAAGGAAGCCATCTGACAACTGGAGCTAACGCTCTTCCCTGGACCCTGCATCTGGGAGGCATAAGCATCAGGCTCTGAGTTCAAATTTTAGTGCAGTATACGCCATTCCAGGCCTTGAATACCACTTCTCACGCCTCATACTCCATGACATTAAGTAGCAAGGAAGACCAAAAAGCAGCATCAAAACAATTACAGAAGGTACAAAATTATTTGCAGATATCACATCTGGTATCTGATACCCCTATCTCAGAACTCTTTCTTTTTTTTTTTTTTTTGCCAGTTGTGGGCTTGACCTCAGGGTCTGTGCACTGTCCTTGGATTTTCTCAAGGCTAGAAGCTCTACCACTTGAGCCTCAGCACCATTTCTGGCTTTTTTCTATGTATGTGGTACTGAGGAATCAAACCCAGGTCTTCGTGCATGCTAGGCAAGCACTCTACCACTAGGCCAAACTCCCGGCCCCTCAGAACTCTTTCTTATTTAACTCCAGGGGACACTTTTTGAGAACTTAAAATCCTGAATGTTACAACCTTGAAAGTCAATTTTTCTTTTTAGTTTTAGCTTTAGGGCTTTTTTTTCCTGCCATTTCCCTCACTATTTAAAATTGTTGGCATTGTGTTTTATAAGTGGGTATTATCTTTGTACTGTTTCCAATTTTGGAGGTCTAAATTGCCTAGGGACTTTCAGGTTTACTTCATATTATACATGTTTTGCCCAGTTAGTTGCTAACCTTGCATTAGATTAGATTAGATTAGATTAGATTAACATCAGGTAAATTTATTTGCATTGTCTGTGCACATAAAACCAGACAACTCATCAGTGAATGGAGAGATGTCCTTGCGAAGGTGCATTTGTGAGAGAAATGTCTCCAGATCTGTTTTTAGGTGATGCCATATGTGGAGAAGGCTCATCTCAGCCATCTTGTTACATGTCTCAGGTGGTCACAGCTGTGACATGATGTGTGCACAGATGCCAAAATGAACAGCTCACTTTGAAGCCCATCTCCTTATCAGCACTGTTCACCCGCTCAAAAGTTATATCCACACAACTACTCTTCTGTCTCTGGGAGTGTATGCTCACAGAAATGTCTGTGTTGTCACTATTTTATTGTGTGAAGCAGACTGTTGAGCATTCTGCCCTTCCATTTTCATTTTTTTTTTGCCAGTCCTGGGCTTGGGCTCAGGGCCTGAGCACCGTCCTTGGACTTTCTCAAGGCTAGAACTCTACAACTTGAGCCTCAGCACCACTTCTGGCTTTTTCTATGTGTGGTACTGAGGAATTGAACCCAGGGCTTCGTGCATGCTAGGCGAGCATTCTACCACGAGGCCAAACTCCCGGCCCTCTCCCTTGTCTTTATGTTTCTCCATAAAACATATTTTATAAAATATGCACCTTTGGTTTTAAATTCTTTTTTTTTTCCAGAATCTTTTCAGAACATTGTGCTTGGGGACTGCAGGCTTTTAAGGGTTGAATCTCTTAGGCTTTCAGGAGCTGCCCTGTAGGACAGTGCCTTGAGGGACGGTAGCTGAACCCGTGTAACTTAAGGCTCTGTACTCACTTTCCACCTGGGCTTCACTGTCTGGGTTTCAAGCCCCGGTCCACATTAACAATACAAACATAGGGGCTGGAGGCGTGGCTCAGGTGGTAGAGTGCCTGCCGAGGAACATAAAGGACTAGATACCGAGACTGAGTCCTCCTCTCCAATGAAAAGGAGATCAACGGGAGGAGGCAACAGTACACACATAGGGGGCTAGCAGGGAGGGTACTCAGGCATGGTTCCCGCAGTACATGGTTCTCTCCTTGAGGTTCCTGCCGAACAGGTGGTACTTGTCGGCGATGTAGTGCAGGATGCTCCGGGTCTGCACCAGCCTCATGCCGTCCATCTCCACCATGGGCACTTGCTGGAACATCAGGTGGCCCTCTGGGAAAGGAGCACAGTGAGGCACGCCCGCCCCCGGGTCAGGCTCCAGAGGAGCTGAACCACCCGGCACCCCTTCCTCTCCATTGGCCTCTGGTGAGGGCGTCTGCTCGAGCGGCCCCGCCGCAGACACAGGCCACTAAAACATGGAGACACACAAGGTGCTGGGCAGGCACGGGTGGCCAGCAGCCTGTCGCCCCGGACGGGGGAGGACAGGACACTCCTGCCAGCGCGGCAGGCTCCAGACCAGAGCCCCGTCACTCTCCTCCTGTGCAGTTCTTTCTGCAACAGACCCGCAGCAGGCTGCACATACCAAAACTCTGGGGCGAGAGACAGAATTCAGATCAGCCCTCGGGCGTCAGGCAGCACAGCGAATGAAGGCAGGAGGGAGGGGGCCAGGCTCACACTGTCATCCTAGCTAGGCGGAAGGCTGGCGTCGGAGGATGGCCGGTCCAAGCCAGCCCAGGGAGAAAAACCCCGGAGACTTCCGTCTCCAGCTAGCCACCAGAAAGCTAGAGGCGGAGCTGTGGCATTGGTAGAGTGCCAGACTTGAGCTGGAAAAGCTCAGGGGCAGTGCTCAGGACTTGAGTTCAAGTCCCAGGACACACAGAAAAAGAAAGAAGGAAACAAAGAAAGAGAGAGAAAGAGAGGAGAGAGAGAGAGAGAGAGAGAAAGAAAGAAAGAAAGAAAGAAAGAAAGAAAGAAAGAAAGAAAGAAAGAGAGGGGGACAGGAAGGAAGGGAAGGAGGGAGGGAGGGAGGGAAAGAGAGAAGAAAGAGAAAGAAAGAAGAGAGAGAGAGAGAAAGAAAGAGAGGGGGGACAGGAAGGGAGGGAGGAAGGGAGGGAGGGAAAGAGAGAAGAAAGAGAAAGAGAGAAGAGAGAGAGAGGGGGGGACAGGAAGGGAGGGAGGAAGGAAGGGAGGGAAAGAGAGAAGAAAGAGAAAGAAAGAAGAGAGAGAGAGAGAGAGAGAGAGAGAGAGAGAGAGAGAGAGAGAGAGAGAAAGAGAAACAGTGGTTAAAGCAGGGAAGGTAGTGGCACAGTGCCGTGGACTCCGGGCTGGGCTGTGCGGATGGGGGGAGTGGGGGTGTGGGGGTGTGGGCTGTACTGGTGAGCCAGGGCAGGCTGTGCTGATGGGGGGAGGGGGATGGGGGGTGGGCTGTACGGATGGGGGAAGTGGGGGGTGCGGGCTGTACTGATGGGCTGGGATGGGCTGTACGGATGCCGGCTTCCAGTGGTCCTCTGATAAGACGCCGGGGCAGAGGGAGCAGGGCTGAGCAGCAGCTCAAGGGGTCTGATGTGCCATCACTTGTCAGCAGGAGATGGGAGGATGTGAAGGAGGGAGGGGAGGGAGGAAGGAAGCAGCAGGCTGGGGGAGGGGGAAAGGGGGAGAGGGCAGATGGAGAAAGGCTGGTGTCTGTGGATGTGGAAGGATCCACATTGACCCACCAGCTGCTTTTCACAAAACTCCTGGACTAGCCAGGTGTGGTGGCTCTCGCCTGTCATCCTAGCTACTCAGGAGGCTGAGATCTGAGGATCCAGGTTCAAAGCCAGCCCAGGCACTAAAGTCCGTGAGACTCTTATCTCCAATTAACCTCTAGAAAACCAGAAGTGGTGCTGTGGCTCCAGGGGTAGGGAGGTAGCCTTGAGCTGAAGAATTCAGGGACAGTGCCCAGGCCCAGAGGGCAAGCCTTATGACCCACAAAATACAAAAAACTCTCCTGGACAGAAAGTGGCCCTGGACACCTCAGCTGTGTACCCCCGCTTACTTTCCTGCACGTTTTAGCATCTTTACCTTTCCACATACGTACAAGTTCTTTTTTTAAAAAAGCATCAGCACAGATGGCTGGCTCCGTTCCATACTCACCTTCCTGCAACTTCTGAAGCTGCTCCTTAGTTTCCAGAAATTCTTCATCAAACTAAATTGGGGGAGGGAGGGAGAAAGAGAGAGAGAGAGAGACCCCACCCCCCCAAAGACCAACATCATTAAAGATGCAGTACCCAATATACCAAGCTACCCTTGGCACCACCCTTGGCTTCTAAATAGTACTGCCCACTACAACAGAATAGTTCCCACCAAAAATGCTGATTCTCTTGCCAGGGAGGTGAGGAAGTGTGCTGATGCCAGAGACAAGCCAAAGCCATGGAGGATCCCGTGCACAGGAATTCACTAACCCAACCTCCTAAAGTATGACGCCAGGGATGGATTAGAACGCGCCACCACAATCAATCCTCATATCCATAAATGATGATTGTGAGGGAAATGGAGATTGGAAAAGGAGTAGGCCCGACCCGGTCATCACCAGGCGAGGACTGTGGATTGAGGCCCAGCGAGGCGCACAGACCTTCCCAGGGGATGGGAGGTTGTGCGAGGGACTGGATTTGGGGTAGGTTTAAATAGGGCTTAACAAAGGAGCAACATTAAAAGATGGGTGGTGGTCTCTTGGAGGCCCAGGGCGATGTTCTTGGCCTGGCCCACAGTGGAATGCTGCGCCGTGGGTGTGGGGGCTGTGGTCCCCCGGGGACTGGGGAAGAACGAGCTGCCTGCAGACCAGCACGGGAGCGTGCTGAGACAGGACTCAGTCCTTCACATTCCAACTTAAGATACAGAAAAAGATAGGGCCTCGAGGAAAGAGGCAGATCCTTCAGTGATGTTTTCAAAAGAACAACAGGAAGGGAGAATTACAAGCTCTGTTTTTCAAGAATTAATGCAGATTAATGAAGACATGTGGCACAAAGCAATTCACAGCATCTCCACAGGGGGAAAATTAGGACTGAGGAAAAGGAGCCCAGATCTGAGCCGGCAAACCCGGTGTAACGAGTACAGGGCATAGAGAGGCGTGTTCAGTGGCAGCCAGCCTCGGGTCAGGGTTCGCATGTTGTCTTGAGGCCAAGGAGCCAAATGTAGGATGGGGAATCTAAGACGGACCGTTTCCTCCACACACAAACCGCGGGGTCTCCCATCCAGGCTCCCAGTGCCAGCGGGCAGGCCTTCCTGGAGAAATAACAGGCTCGGGTTTGGAGAGTGAAAATACAAGAGGAGCCTAGCACACCCAGTAGTGACAGAAAGTACTATCCTGAGAGGCAAAGCAAAGTAAACCAGGAGGCGCTGCCACCCAAGCTGCAACAAACAGCCATGAATAACTGGATGGGAGGGGGAGAGGTGTTGAGCCACCTTCCTGCGTGGCTCCCGTCCCTGTGAATGGGTGGAATTGATTTGCTCTGGAAGAGCAGTGGGACTGGGCAGAGCAGAGACAAGCAGGGCAGAAGAGGGAGCTGGCAAGCCCACACACTCCAAACCCAAGGTCCAGGGGTGAATCAGGGATGATCCCGAGAAGCCCAGCTTGCTTTCCTGGAATTCTTCCCCCAAGAGGAAAACACCAGAGCAAGGCCCGCTGTGGAGGATTTCACACAAACACCCGGGAGACCTTCTCCATGATGACCACGGGCTGACTTCAGGGAAGAGCTGGGAACCCAGCTGACAACAGCCAAGGAAACGTGGCGCCTGGAAGTGCAATGCTGGCCCCGGGGCTGTGCCAGCCCATTCCTGGGGAAACACGGACCTCTGATGAGGTCTGCAGTGTGTAAACTGTGCAGCCTGTTGTGGAAGAGGCCACCATCAGGAAAACACTGATTTTTACAACCTCACCTACAGGAAGACTTCCCCAAGCAGAGGGCATCTTTAAATGGGCGCAGATCTCTTCAGGTTCTGGAAGAAACCTAAGCAGATTCCACGCGCAGACCTCGTTTTGATCCAGGCTGCGCGCCCTGCCTGAGCCCTGGGTTCAAGGGTGGGCGCGTGGCTCTGCCTTGCCGTCCTCACCGGTTAGGGATGGATAGATGTGGGGGGCTACGTCCCGGGACGGTGTGGGCATGGGGTTCGGCTTTAAACCGCCCCACCGCAGGGGAGGGAGGGCAGACCCCAGACAGCAGCTCGGGGCGGAGGGGCGCAGGGCTCTTCGCATTGCCTTTCATGGGACCTTTTCCAAAAGCAGGAGAACCCCAGCCCGAGCGCCGCCGTGCGGGGGGCACTTCCCGGGCGCGGGGACCCCCGGTGGGGACCCCGGGCGGGAGGGGCGCGGGGAAGCGGTACCTCCACGCCCGCGGCGGCCAGCGCCCAGCGCACCGACTCCATGCGCCCCCTTCCGTTGAGGTAGTGCAGCCTGGGCCGGGACGACGCCATGGCGGCCCCACGAGCGACTCACGGTTCCCGCGGGGCCCGGCCTAGGGGACGGGAGGCCTGGTGTCTGCCACAGGAAAGGGCTGGGGGGGGAGGGGGGATGGAGGGGAAGAAGGGAGGAGGAGGGGAGGAGACAGGGTGAGGATGGAGGGGAGACTGGGAGAAGGAGATGGAGAAAAGGAGGAGGAGGGCTGGGGAAAGAGGGAGGATGGAGGGGAGACGGGGAGGATGGAGAGGAAGAAGGGAGGGGGGCGAGACAGGGTGAGGATGGAGGGGAGACAAGGGAGGAGGAGATGGAGAAGAGGAGGAGGGGGAGAGAGGGAGGATGGAGGGGAGAGAGGGAGGATGGAGAGGAAGAAGGGAGGAGGAGGAGGAGGGCTGGGGAGAGAGGGTGTGGATACAGGACAGGGAAGATGGAGGGAGTGGGAGGATGGAGGAGAGGAAGAGAGAGAGAGAGAGAGAGAGAGAGAGAGAGAGAGAGAGAGAGAGAGAGAGAGAGAGAGAGAGAGAGAGAGAAAGAGAGGGGGGACAGGAAGGGAGGGAGGAAGGGAGGGAGGGAAAGAGAGAAGAAAGAGAAAGAAAGAAGAGAGAGAGACAGAGAGAGAGAACAAGGAAGACGGGGAGGAGGGGAGGAAATGAGGAAGTCATGGAGGGGAAGATAAAGAGGAGGAGGAGGAAGGGAAGGGGAGGGAAGGGGAGGGAAGGGGAGGGAGGATACCCCCTGGGCTTGGCTGTGCGTGCCCGTGCCCCCCGTCTGGCCACCCTCGTGGGCTCCGAGCCTCCCCTGCGGCTTGGAGAAGCCCAGCACTTCCCACATTGCGCTCCCAGGCGCAGGAAAGACCGCCACGGCCCACCCCGACACCCCAACACCCCGTCAACCGACACCCCCACTCAGACACCCTGACATCCCCACATCTCCACCCCGACACCCCAACACCCCGTCAACCGACACCCCTACACCCTGACACCCCGACATCCCCACCCCAACACCCTGACATCCTGACATCCCGTCAACCGACACCCCTACACCCCGACATCCCCACCCCGACACCCCGACATCCCCACCCCGACATCCCGACACCCCGCCGCGGGCTCCCAGGGCCTCCTCCCGGCCACCGCAGTCCCTGGGCGGCTCCACGGCTGCAGAGCCGGGGGCGCCGGGCTCGGGGGCTCAGGGGCTCGGGAGCTGGGGCTCCGGGGACACCCGGGCTCGGGGGCTCGGGGCGCCAGGCTCGGGGGCTCGGGGGCTCGGAGGCTGGGGCTCCGGGGACACTCGGGCTCGGGGGCTCGGGGGCTCGGGGCTGGGGGGCTCGGGGCTGGGGCTGGGGGGCTGGGGCTGGGGGACACCCGGGCTCGGGGCTGGGGCTCCGGGGACACCCGGGCTCGGGGGCTCTGGGACTGGGGGGCTAGGGCTCGGGGGCTCGGGACTGGGGGGCTCGGGCGCCGGGGCTCGGGGGCTCAGGGGCTCGGGGGCTGGGGCGCCGGGGCTCGGGGGCTCGGGGCTGGGGGGCTGGGGCTCCGGGGACACTGGGACTGGGGGGCTCGGGCGCCAGGGACACCCGGGCTCGGGGCTGGGGCGCTGCGCCGTCCCGGGCACTCCGAGGCGGGGCCGCAGGCGGGGAGGAAGACGCCCGCAGCCCAGGACCCCGGCGGGCCTAGCCCGCGCCTGCGGGACGGGGAGCGGGGCTGGGGGTGGGGAGAGGAGGGCGGCCAGCGGGACGGGGCGGGGGAGGGCCGGGAGGACGGCGGGAGGAGCGGCGGGACGGCTGCCGACACAGACCTGGCTCCCACTCGCGACGCGGAGCAGCAGGAGGAGGGGTGGGCGTGGCCGGTGGGGTGGGCGTGGCAGGAGGGCGGGGCTCCTGGAAGTCTCGCCCAAAGAAACCATGGTGTTTAGCATACTCCACCCAGCTGCAAGGAATTGTGGGTAATATAAAAATTCAACCCAAATTTCAACCATTTGCGGCCTGAGTTTAGCGTTTAATGGAGTGAAAACACACTCTGTCTCTGTTAATGAGGTTTACCTTTGGTTACCCGAGCAGGTCAGGGACACAACGCGACGAGCGAACTCAACCTATGCGTGAAGTGTGCGGCATCCTCGCACCTTATATACCGAAGCGAGCTCCGTGTTTTCTCGGATGTGAGGGCGATCTGGCTGCGACATCTGTCACCCCATTGATCGCCAGGGTTGATTCGGCTGATCTGGCTGGCTAGGCGGGTGTCCCCTTCCTCCCTCACCGCTCCATGTGCGTCCCTCCCGAAGCTGCGCGCTCGGTCGAAGAGGACGACCATCCCCGATAGAGGAGGACCGGTCTTCGGTCAAGGGTATACGAGTAGCTGCGCTCCCCTGCTAGAACCTCCAAACAAGCTCTCTCAAGGTCCATTTGTAGGAGAACGTAGGGTAGTCAAGCTTCCAAGACTCCAGACACATCCAAATGAGGCGCTGCACGTGGCAGTCTGCCTTTCTTTTCCCCTTCATTGCTACAATATTTTTTTTTTATTTGTAAATTATAATGTAAGCCCCAGGATTAAAAAGCAAATACCCACTGAGTGTAATTGATTTGTTAGTGCTCAGCCAGCATCAAGGACAAATAGGTACGTTCTTGTTATATTATACATTTCTTTCCTTTCTCCGCCTGCCCCCTCCCCTTTCCCCCCTATCTCTCTGCCCACATGTTACATAGTTCATTCTGCTTCTGAATCATTCTGCTTTTTTTTTTTAAAAAAAAAAACCTCTGCAATTATTAGTTTATTAGTATCATCCTAGCAGGACTTAAATGTTCAGTATTCCTCCTAAAATTACATTAACAAATGCAATTGGAAAGAATCCAAATTATAACAAAACAGCACTCCATCACAAAAGCGGGTAAAATGCCAAGAACGCTATTTTAAAATACTGGCACTTTAAGAGAACCATACTCTCAAAAAAAATCCCCACAAAATTGCCAAATTGTTCCCTAAACTGCTAAGCAGATAAACATGACTCTAATGGATAAGTGGGGGGGGGGGGGGAGAGAAATTCAAACAAATTGGGTAACTTGCCCTACAAAGCAGTTTGTCTTTGATTTAGACAGGGAAAAACCACAACGTAGGAAAATATATTCTATTTTAAATGTGGCGTAATTGTAAAACACTGGTCAAATTAATTGAAAGTCTCAAAGTTTCCTGAGCAGTCCATAGTGAAGCTGAATGGAAAGGGGCATGCATAGCCACTACTTTCCCTGGAAATAACAACAAAAAGTCTTGCAGTTTAAGCTCACACTTTGGGGTGTACATTCTCAGGTCTTCTTTCATGTGGGTACTGCAAAGTGTAACTGCCATTACATGGTAATGGGAGTTAAAGAACAGAGTCCTTCTGTGAAGATTATAGCTTTCTACTAGTCCTTCAGACTTACAAATGGTTTAATTCTAATAATCCCATGCTGTGAATAGAACTGATTATTCACTTTGTAAAATCTAAGTGGGCCATGTGAAATTGATGAGAGATTTTAGTTTCAGTTATGAATGAAAATGTCCTCGTTTACTTTCATTACCCCATTATGACCTATAGAGTGTGGAGACAAGTTTATCAGCTAAGTAGATGAAAAGATAAAACACTGCAGTATAATTCAGGTGATCGAAAATGGGCAAAAGCAAAAGACATGTTTCCCCTCAAGAAGAAAAATTCCAGACCTATGAAAAGGACAATACTAATAAAAAATTATATTTACTTAGAAGCATTCAGAATGTCAACAAAACAGCTGCAACTTTTTTTTTGCAATTACAGAGTGGTATTCAGTTAACAGAACAACAATTATTTCGTATGAGCTGCGTCCGACAACTGAAGATGAAAAAAACTACAGTCCCCATATATAACTAATTTGTGCTGTGCCCCAACAAGACCCAGGTTCGATTCCTCGGTACCACATACACAGAAAAAGCCAGAAGTGGTGCTGAGGCTCAAGTGGTAGAGCTCTAGCCTTGAGAAAGTCCAAGGACAGTGCTCAGGCCCTGAGCTCAAGCCCAGAACTGACAAAAAAAAAAAAAGAGTGAGCTGTGTACAGAGGTGTTAAATGCTTTCTAGACAAGAAAAAAAAACTGTGCTTGAACCAACTCATCATCCTCGTCATCTTCCCCCTCTTCCTCCTTCTTTTTCAGCCTTCACGCCCCCCTTTCTTTTTTTTGCTGCATCAGACCTTCCTTCAGCGGGGCAGGCAGCCATATCCTTCCCGTAGTTTCCCTTCAGCTCAGCCTCTTCTCCTCCTCAGGCTGCTTGTCCTCTGCACCGGTGTTGTTCTATGTGTTTCTCCGCTGTTTTTGTTCGTGTGTTTTTGCGACATCGCCGACAGGCCAGGGCGTTCCCCTTTGATTTTAGGGCGATATTCAGAACAGAACAAGAAGGCCCAGGGAGGCCTCTTGTCTGCACTGGGATCCTTGAACTTCTTTTTTGTGTCCCCTTTGGGCGGGATGTAGGTTTCATTTCTCTTTCATAACCGGCCTTGGCCGCCTTGGCCATGTCTTCAGTTTCCCCTCCTCTTCAGCAGTCAGTCTTCCACCTCTGAGCACTTTGTAGAAAACTCTGCAAAGCTGACTGAAGCATCCGGGTGCTGCTTCTTCTGCGCCTCCCCGCAAGTGTGCACAAAGAACACACATGATGACAGGTTGCCTCTCGGCTTCTTAGGATCTCCTTTGCCATGTTTAGTTTCTCCTCCTCGAGGCACAGCGTCGCTCGGAGCCTGTCTGGCTCTCACTCGCCCCTGCGCTGTCTCTATGGAGCTCAATGTACTGCAATGGCTGTGAGAGCGGGAGCCAGACGCAGTGCATTCTGCTTTTTAAATAATATCTCTAGGTATCTAACTTGCTACTAATGGGCGAATTCAAAACAAAACTCTTCTTCCTGCCGCTCTGAGTGCATCCCCCCGTGACACCAGTCTAGGTATTAAGGAGAAATTGAGGAAGCATTTTATTAGCAAGTCCCCAGCGAAAGGAACTCATGCTTTGTTTGCATGTAAGGCCACTACAACCCCTAAAGTAAATTTTTCTCCTTCAGTTCTGGGGCTTACAAGCTTCACCCAGGCACTGTCTTTTGTGCAAGGCATGTGCTTTACCACTAGAACCGTAGGGCCACTTGCAGCTTTTTTTGGAGTAGTTTATTGGAGATAAGATAAGAATCTCCTCCTCGGGCTGGGAGTGTGGCCTAGTGGTAGAGTGCTTGCCTAGCATGCACAAAAATCTGGGTACGATTCCTTGGTACCACATACTTAGAAAAAGTCAGAAGTGGTGCTGAGGCTCAAGTGGTAGAGCTCTAGCCTTGAGAAAGCCCACGGACAGTGCTCAGGCCCTGAGCTCAAGCCCAGGACTGGCAAAAAAAAAAAAAAAAAAAAAGAATCTCCTCCTTCAGCTGGCTTTGAACTGTGACCCTCAGATCTCAACCTCTCTGGAGTACCTAGATTAGAGGCATGAGCCACAGTGCTTAGCTTAGTTATTATTATTCTTTTTAGCCAGTCCTGGGGCTTGAGCCCTGTCCTTGGACTTTCTCAAGGCTAGAGCTCTATCACTTGAGCCTCAGCACCACTTCCGGCTTTTTTCTCTGTATGTGGTACTGAGGAATCGAACCCGGGTCTTAGTGCGTGCTAGGCCAGCACTCCACCACCAGGCCCCACTCCCCGCTCTTAATGTTATCTTTTATTGAAGAATATGAAAACAAGACCACAAATATTCAAATCCATTTTTCCTTAAGTTGTCACTTTATTTGGAACAGGAAACCTTCCCTTACTGAAAGTTAATCTCCTTCATCAACTCAGGACAAAGTATTCCAAAGGCAACATTTCCTTCGGGAGGGCTTGCTTCCATGGTTTGCTGAACTAGAATCTTTTCACTACTATAAATATTTGCTTTATAAATAAATAACTTCCCCATTGCTGCACTGTAGTCAAATTATGTAACTCAAATTCTATCTGCACTGAGATACCACTATCAGATGACCTTGTTCCGTCACATAAAATTCACATTAGCAGTGTCTGTAAAGCATGTCTTTAAGAAACAAACCAATAATACCAATTAACATGAGATTCCCCCACCTCCAGCTTGTCTGGTCAATTTTCAGAAGGCTCTCTCAGGAAATTATACATAAACGTACAGTACATTTGTTTGGAAATTGCAAAAATAGTTCTAAAAATTACATTAATTAAAACAAGTTGCTACAGTATGCTTAAAGGGATAAGACAGTGTGTCCATGTTTTCTTCTAAACAAATTCATTTTTGGTCTTCCACTAGAATGAAATGTACAGCCTGTGTTCCCGTTTTTCTCCTCTGCTAAATGGCACAGTGTTTTGATGGCTGGGAATGGCCGCTTCCTAAGAGCTCACAATGCTCACGAATTCTGTCAGTGCTGCATCTGCCCGACACGGAGGCAGGCCTAATCGTTTAATATGGGCTCCACTGAGTGTATTCAAGTTTTTTCTTCTTCATCCCAGGAGACGACATCCCTTTTTCGTTTTTTTAATTTAAAAGATATGATCCTTTACACAGCAAGGTATCTAAAAAATTGTTTGAAAAATCACTTTTCTGCCTATGTAAGTGCTATTGTCCTGGGGCTCTGTGAGGCATAAGCAGGTTTGACTGTAAAGTGAACTAACTACCTGGTCAAGGACAGCTTCTACACAAATGTACTTTCTCTGTGATGCAGTCACTCCCAGAGCCACCACTGTATCTTCTGACATCTCAGAAAGCTTTCAACTAGAAATGAGGGGTAGTCTTAGACAGGTACAGTTCAAACCATCACTTCTGTAAGTGACTTGTCTTCCATTTTACAATTCTACAGTGACAGGAAATACACGCAACAGGCAGCATTTTATTTCCATTAAAAACATTCGTATTTCCTTCTACAGCACATAACTCATGTACACAATTTGTCCTTTATCCCACTGAAAGATGGAAATGCCTTAGGACTTGCTAGTTATTCAGAGCTGCATTTTTTCCCCTCAAGTGCCCATTTACGTTTTGACTTGTGTGTGAGTTCATGTGAATTTTATCTTTTGATGGGAAGTTACTTACTGGTAAATAACGAAAAGGATAAAAGGGAGGAGATAAAATATTCTCCTTAGTTTGGCCCTTCCTCCAAAAGTATTAGGAAGTAAACAGTTTCAGAATGTACAACCATCAGATAACAAGCTTTTCCAATTAAATAAATGTAATAACCTTAGTCAACATAAGCTAAAGAGAATATAATGTGTGCCTCTGTAAGAGGTATTTACAGTTTAAACCAGCTTTCCAGCTAGCTAGGCCAGGTTTCAGATTAATTTACTTTAGATAGACAGATAATACAGAGAAAATAAATATTAAACTCACAGTCAGGGAATCATCTCTAAAACCCATTTTCAGTTACCTTAGATAATGAGCTGAGAATATAATACAAACATGAGTGCGGTCTCAAGAGCTTGCTTCATGACGTTGTTTCAAAAGCCCTGCTACAGCTCGTGAGCAGTGAGATGCGGCCAGCAAATGGACCCTGGCACCATGTCGGCACCCCAGATGTTGCTCAAGTGTATTTTGATACTCTCTAAAGCACAAGTGCCGCCTTGGTTTGAGGTCCTGGTAGACGGTTCAGGCTGCGGTTGCTTCATTACTCACACCTTTCCAGGAGAGCCACGCGGAAGCGCTGCCCTGGCCCTGTCACCCTCACCTGCCTGGCCATGTAGAGCAGGACAAAAGAGTTGTTGGAAGCCCGGGAGGACGCGGTGTGCACAAGGCAGGGGTTACAATGGCTCCTGCATGAGCCCATGGGGAGGTAACCCGAAGGGAAGCTGATGTGACAGGTGTCGATGGACTTGGTCATTTTTTCCTGTCTCCAAACTAGCCTTGCTATTTAATGCAACACTGCTGCGAGCATTTCTCACAGCCACAGCCTCTGCCCGGGGAGCAGAAACTGCCCCAGTTAAGAGCTCCGGGTGTCCCCCCGGGAGGCTGGTACTGTGGCGTCCGTGACTCTGAGGTACGCGGGCCCCACCCCACCCTGACCCAACGAACTCCAAGAATCTGCTCACAGTATTTAGGAGCTGCTTCTACCAAAGTCTGAGGAAATGAGCCAAATGCAAAATCCTATCTAAGATACTATAATCATTTTTGGTCTGGTTATTTTTGGACCAGTCCTGGGCTTGAGCTCAGGGCCTGAGCATTGTCCTTGGACTTTCTCAAGGTTAGAGCTCTACCACTTGAGCCTCAGCACCACTCCCAGCTTTTTTTTTTTGTGGTACTGAGGAATTGAACCTGGGTCTTTGTGCATGCTAGGCAAGCACTCTACCACTAGGCCATGTTCCCTGCCCTCAAAAATATATTTGATGAATAAAACCAAGTGTTACTAGCCCCTGGCAGGAGTGTACGTTAAACTGAGCATGTGAGCTTTTCTACGGAGAACCTGTGCACAGGAATGCTTCCTGTGGTCCAGACACTGTGACCTCAAAAGTGGCAGAAGATGGATGTGATGGCTTTGAGTACACGTGGTTTCACTGGAATGCGAAATGTTTTTCTCTAGGAAACCAGAATAAAGCCAAATGAATTCCATTAAGGAGGTATTTGGGGATGGAAAGGAGTGGCAGAAAAGCCAAGTGAGAGCACAGGGCTCTGAGTTCCAGCTCCAGTATGGCACACATACACGCACGCACGCACGCACGCACACAGAGTCATGGACAGGCTATTTGAGACACAATGGGTCACTTTCTGAAGGCCAGTCCAAGAAAGCTCACAGTCCCTAAAGAGCCTCATTTTAAATAAAACTTCACTCTGGTGCCCACACATACCAAGTACATAATTGTGCATCTTCTTCTCGTTGCACCCCTGTTGCAATACTGGATCAATATTATTACATTTTTTTCAAAATCTGTATAAAATATTATCTGGAACCCCAACAAGAAGAAAAAAAAATCATTTAAATCTTTAAAAAGTTTCTTACAAAGTTGACCATATAAAATGCTAAAACAGAACCTATACATACAAAATGCTGTTGCTTATGAAAATAATGGGACCCAGTTGCAGCATAAAATAATTTTATACAAAAAAATGGATATTGCATTCAAATCAATCTTAAAAAAAAAAAAACCTTAAAAAAAGAATATTGAAGTGTCTCGGTTCAGAAGAACAACTACAAAGTGTAGGTTTGCTTTTCTGTCAACGAACACCAGGGGGATAAGAGAAAGCAGCCAGCTTCTCTCCCCGGGGCTTCCAGGCACGGGCCTCCCCACACGGGTCTCCTGACTCGGGCCTCCGGGCTTGGGCCTCCCTGCAGGGGTCTCCCGGCACGGGCCTCCCCGCACAGGCCTCCTTGCAGGGGTCCCCCGACATGGGCCTCCAGGCTCGGGCCTCCCCGCACGGGCCTCTGGGCCGGCAGTCACCGCCTTGCCGGGTACTTGGAAGCCCAGTCTGTTCTGCCGTGCACCGGCTGGGCGGCCGGCAGCCGGGGCATGAGCCCCGCAGTGTTTCTGGGCTGAGTGTGGAAGAAAGGCCGCCCAGGATGAGGTCGTACGGCCTTCAGAGACGAGTAGCCTGCAACAGAAGAGAGACGCGTCTGACCACAGGGGCCTCCACACGCCAGAGGATGTGTCCAGTGAGCGGACGGCAGAGGCTGGATGCCCCACAGCCACGTGGCCAGAGGACATGTCCAGTGAGCGGACAGCAGAGGCTGGACGCCCCTCAGCCACGTGGCCAGAGGACGTGTCCAGTGAGCGGACAGCAGAGGCTGGACGCCCCTCAGCCACGTGTCCAGAGGACGTGTCCAGTGACCGGACGGCAGAGGCTGGACGCCCCACAGCCACGTGGCCGGAGGACGTGTCCAGTGACTGGACGGCAGAGGCTGGAGGCTGGACATGGGCCCGCTGCCTTCTCCAACTCTGTGGGGAGGGGAGCGTGCCGGGGCGTGAGCTCAGAGCCCGGCACTCTCGTTCAGCTTTTATGCTCAAGGCTGACGGTCTGGCCACTTGAGCTCCCACTCCTCCGGCTTATCTTAGGGTAGCTCACTGGAGATAGGAGTCTCGAGGGCTTTCTTCCCAGGCTGGCTTTGCACCACGATCTCAGATCTCAGCCTCGTGAGTAGCCGTGGTTACAGGTGTGAGCCCTGGGGCGCCCTCCAGTGGGTCAGGCAGGGCAGTCGTGCACTCCGCCTCGTCAGAGCCAGCGGCCGCCTTCTTCACGTCTCTACTTCACCACTGCTCCCAGGCTGCTCCTCAGGGCTCAAACTAGAGTCTGCACCCACACACCAACCCCCGCGCTCCCCGCTGCTGCCAGTTCCGCTTCCTCCTGGGCCCTGGGGAGCACCTGCCCCGGAGAGCCCCCCCCCCCCGCCCTGCTCCACCCGCCCTGGTGTGCCCCCCCCCTCTCCCCCCGCAGGCCCTGCTCAGCAGCCGCAGATGAGGAACGCACCGGGGGAAGGGTCTGGGACAGGTGCCAGGTGGACCCTCTGCACAGCAGAACCAATTTCTTTTTTCAGGAAGGAAGGGATATAATTTCCAGTCAGTCCACTAGAACTCGTGGAGCCGGAACCAACTGATGAAAAACAAAACAGAAGTTCCGATCTTGAGGATACGGGTGTGAGCCGCTGGGCCTGCCAGACATTTTTGCTTTTGTTTTTTTTTTTTTTTCTTGCCATTTTTTTTTCTTTTCTTTAAAAGAACAAACAAACAAATAAAAACCGCGAACAATAAGAACCTAGAGGAGGCTGGGATGGAAGGGGAGAGGGACAGGCTTCAGTTTGACTTATTTGTGTTGCTGGGTTTTGAGGGAAGGACTCACTAGCCAGCCCAGGTTTGAACTCATGGACCTCCAGCCTCCACTGTGCAAACACCTTGCATCACCATGCCTGCCTCACATCTTCCTGGGTGGTGGTATATGGGCACTGATACACAGTCTCTCTCTCTCTCTGTCTTTTATATTTCTTAAAAATAAGTGATGACAAGTAGATGAAGATAGGAGAAGTAAAGGTAAGATAGCTGCGTGGCGCACAGTAGGGCAGCATGTGGGGAAGCAGCACACAGTAGGACTGCCTCAGGTAGGGGACACTCCAGGAAGACACAGGTCTACAGAGAATGGGGTCCACCTTCCAGTTGGAGGGAGTCTGACACCTGGCCCCGGGCTGGCTGCTCAGACATCAAGAACCACAGCTGCAGCAGCGAGGGGAGGGGTGCGAAGCTGAAAAAATCACTTCTGCTTTTCCCTTCGGCCAAGGAAGATTCTGCACCACCCCAAGGGCAGGGCCTGGGGAAACTGAGCAACCTGGCCCAGGCCTGCTGCTGGGAACTGGAGATAGGGCGGGGAGACTCCGGCACGGCTCTGCCCCCCTCCCTCTCCTCCTCCCGAAGTCTCTGCTCACCTGAATTTATCTTGCTGATTACTGAAACTGACCCCGAAGACTTGCCAGAGAGGCCGGAACTGGACCACGGGTTAGACGGAACAAAGTCCTTGCCCGGATTTGGGAGTATGCCGTTTCTGATGTTTATTCCTAAATAGAGAGCAGATGAGGTTGAGGAATAAAATGTAAAAAAATATGCATCAGGGACCAGGAAGAAGCAGAGGGGACCGCATACACTGCGGGTGGGCCCGGAAGAAGCTCAGGCACACCTGACGTCTCACACAGGCGACCCGCTGACCAGCAGCACCCCGCCTTCCAGGAGTGCAGTGTGGCCTGACAGAGCAGCCCACGCCGGGGGGCCCGAGGCCGGGCCCTCTCACCACTGCACCCCGCCTTCCAGGAGTGCAGTGTGGCCTCACACAGCAACCCACTCCAGCAAGGCCCCCGAAGCCGGGCCCCTCCCACCACTGCAGCCCACACCACACCCCGCCAAAACTCCACGGCCTCCTCAGAGCCTTCCAGAGCTTCCCACTGCGCCTGAAAAGAGGCCCAAGAGCCCCCGAGGCTCACTGGGAGCCTGGCTGCCCCCCATCTCTGCACAGCCCTCCACCCTCCCTCCATCCTCCCCAACCCTTGCACAGCAGTCAGAGAACAGGCAGGCGGATCTTACCGGGCAGGTACCTCGAGTGCTTCAAGTAGTGCAGCTTGGCTGCCGACCTCAGAGTGGGCGTGTCTCTCCTGGGGTGTGACGTCTGGGTGGGGGCGCTACTTCCTGTACTCACAGGCTCAGAGGGTTTCAGGTCCAGAACACTCTCAAATCTGTGTCAAGAAAGCATGGGCTAAGTGAGCAGGACAGAGCCAGAGACAGAGGCCCTGTGCATCACACCAGTACACAGGATCCACAACCCAGATCACACCAGTGCACAGGACCCACAGACCCCAGTTCACACCAGTGCACAGGACCCACAGACCCCAGTTCACACCAGTGCACAGGACCCACAGACCCAGATCACACCAGTACACAGGACCCACAGACCCAGATCACACCGGTGCACAGGACCCACAGACCCCAGTTCACACCAGTACACAGGACCCACAGACCCAGATCACACCAGTGCACAGGATCCACAGACCCAGATCACACCACTACACAGGACCCACAGACCCCAGATCACACCAGTACACAGGACCCACAGACCCAGATCACACCAGTACACAGGACCCACAGACCCAGATCACACCAGTACACAGGACCCACAGACCCAGATCACACCACTACACAGGACCCACATACCCCAGTTCACACCAGTACACAGGACCCACAGACCCAGATCACACCAGTACACAGGACCCACAGACCCAGATCACACCACTACACAGGACCCACAGACCCCAGATCACACCAGTACACAGGACCCACAGACCCAGATCAGTCCAGTGCACAGGACCCACAGACCCCAGATCACACCAGTACACAGGACCCACAGACCCAGATCACACCGGTGCACAGGACCCACAGACCCCAGATCACACCAGTACACAGGACCCACAGACCCCAGATCACACCAGTGCACAGGACCCACAGACCCAGATCACACCAGTACACAGGACCCACAGACCCCAGATCACACCACTACACAGGACCCACAGACCCAGATCACACCAGTACACAGGACCCACAAACCCAGATCACACCAGTACACAGGACCCACAGACCCCAGTTCACACCAGTACACAGGACCCACAGACCCCAGATCACACCAGTGCACAGGACCCACAGACCCAGATCACACCAGTACACAGGACCCACAGACCCAGATCACACCAGTACACAGGACCCACAGACCCAGATCACACCAGTACACAGGACCCACAGACCCCAGTTCACACCACTACACAGGACCCACAGACCCCAGATCACACCACTACACAGGACCCACAGACCCCAGATCACACCAGTACACAGGACCCACAGACCCCAGATCACACCAGTACACAGGACCCACAGACCCAGATCACACCAGTACACAGGACCCACAGACCCAGATCAGTCCAGTGCACAGGACCCACAGACCCCAGATCACACCAGTACACAGGATCCACAGACCCAGATCACACCAATACACAGGACCCACAGACCCCAGTTCACACCACTACACAGGACCCACAGACCCCAGATCACACCACTACACAGGACCCACAGACCCCAGATCACACCAGTACACAGGACCCACAGACCCAGATCACACCAGTACATAGGACCCACAGACCCAGATCACACCAGTACACAGGACCCACAGACCCCAGATCACACCAGTACACAGGACCCACAGACCCAGATCACACCAGTACACAGGACCCACAGACCCCAGATCACACCAGTACACAGGACCCACAGACCCAGATCACACCAGTACACAGGACCCACAGACCCAGATCACACCAGTACACAGGACCCACAGACCCAGATCACACCAGTGCACAGGACCCACAGACCCAGATCACACCAGTACACAGGACCCACAGACCCAGATCACACCAGTACACAGGACCCACAGACCCAGATCACACCAGTACACAGGACCCACAGACCCCAGATCACACCAGTACACAGGACCCACAGACCCCAGTTCACACCAGTACACAGGACCCACAGACCCCAGATCACACCAGTGCACAGGACCCACAGACCCAGATCACACCAGTACACAGGACCCACAGACCCAGATCACACCAGTACACAGGACCCACAGACCCAGATCACACCAGCGCACAGGACCCACAGACCCAGATCACACCAGCGCACAGGACCCACAGACCCAGATCACACCAGCGCACAGGACCCACAGACCCAGATCACACCAGTGCACAGGACCCACAGACCCAGATCACACCAGTACACAGGACCCACAGACCCCAGATCACACCAGTGCACAGGACCCACAGACCCAGATCACACCAGTACACAGGACCCACAGACCCAGATCACACCAGCGCACAGGACCCACAGACCCAGATCACACCAGTACACAGGACCCACAGACCCAGATCACACCAGCGCACAGGACCCACAGACCCAGATCACACCAGTGCACAGGACCCACAGACCCAGATCACACCACTACACAGGACCCACAGACCCCAGATCACACCAGTACACAGGACCCACAGACCCAGATCACACCAGTACACAGGACCCACAGACCCAGATCACACCAGTACACAGGACCCACAGACCCCAGATCACACCAGTGCACAGGACCCAGAGACCCAGATCACACTAGTACACAGGACCCACAGACCCCAGATCACACCAGTGCACAGGACCCACAGACCCAGATCACACCAGTACACAGGACCCACAGACCCAGATCACACCAGCGCACAGGACCCACAGACCCAGATCACACCAGCGCACAGGACCCACAGACCCAGATCACACCAGTACACAGGACCCACAGACCTAGATCACACCAGTACACAGGACCCACAGACCCAGATCACACCACTACACAGGACCCACAGACCCAGATCACACCAGTACACAGGACCCACAGACCCAGATCACTCCAGTGCACAGGACCCACAGACCCAGATCACACCAGTACACAGGACCCACAGACCCAGATCACACCACTACACAGGACCCACAGACCCAGATCACACCAGCACACAGGACCCACAGACCCAGATCACACCAGTACACAGGACCCACAGACCCAGATCACACCAGCACACAGGACCCACAGACCCAGATCACTCCAGTGCACAGGACCCACAGACCCCAGATCACACCAGTGCACAGGACCAACTACCCCAGGTGTGGTGGTGGAGGCGCGGGCGCTTGCCTGCAGAGCGTCTCCTCGCTCTGTCTCTTCTTGTTCCTCTGGTCAATCCTGCTAAGGGATGAACTGAAATCCAGGCTGTCCAGGTCGGCCCAATCATCGGAATCCTTCGTTGACCTGGAAGCAAGGCCCCACCTCCTCCGACTCTTGGGCTTGATCTCCTCGCTCTTGTGCTCCAGGCCAGCCGAGATTTTCTGTGTAGACAAGGGGAGGGAGGGAAAAGCACTGTGTGGCGTCCATCCACGAGTTACTCGTCCATCCACGCGTAACTCTTACTTGGGATCTCCATACATTTGCTATTTAAAAGGTCCGTGTGGGGGCCGGGAGTTTGGCCTAGTGGTTAAAGTGCTTGCCTAGCATGCACGAAAACCCGGGTTCGATTCCTCGGTACCACATACATAGAAAAAAGCCAGAAGTGGTGCTGAGGCTCAAGTGGTAGAGCTCTAGCCTTGAGAAAGTCCAAGGACAGTGCTCAGGCCCTGAGCTCAAGCCCAGGACTGGCAAAAAAAAAAGGTCCGTGTGGAAAACTGACTGAGTTCTTCTGTCTCACCTATCCTGGCCACCAGTGCCTGAGGACACGGTGTCACATAAGAGGAGAATCTGAACAAGGGAGCCCAAGATTCCTCCTATGTACTGAGAAAGATGTCTGGCCTCTCTCTTCCTCTCTCTGGCTTCATCTGTGAATGAGCTAATGAGGTTTCCACTGCGACAGGAGAGGTACAGAGTTTATGGTTAAGGAGTCGGCCATCTTGTTTACCACACCATGCACCTAACCCTTTCCCTGGCTGTAAATTATCACTGAACTGCAGAATTAGCTACAACGGGAAATCTCCAAGCAATGCACTCCCAAATCGTGATTGTGTAACGTGCCTGGGGATTCCCGCCCCTGAAGCGCTGGCACTGTCCTGGCTTGGACCCCGTAAGACGAGCTGGAGCAGAAGCCCCTCTTTTGTATACACACGTGTAGAGTGCTGAGCACGTGACGACAGCATTATAAAGTGAATGGTAAGGCCAGCTGCTTCTCATGCTATCTTTCTACTGAATCTAACATTTGAAAATCTGTCCATGGACGCCCACCACCGACGACCTCAGTCTGCAGCAGAGGGCGCGAGGAATGAAAGCCAGCACGTGTCTGCCTGGCCCCTGGTGGTTTCCAGCAGCACACACGGGCCCCTGGACTGGGGGGGCCACGCGGGCATCACGATCCTCCCTTTCATCCACGAGGCAAGTTTCTGCAGGATTCATAATGACGACAACTTCACATTTACTGAGCTGCTTTTTTCTTTTTTGTGCCCATCCTGGGGCTTGAACTCAGGGAGTGGGCACTGCCTCTGAGCCTTATTCTCCAGGCCAGTAGTGCTCCACGACCTGGGACACAGTTCCACTGGCAGTTTTGTTTGTGCTTCACTGAACTCACAGACTCCCTCACCCAGGCTGGCACTATGGGCGTGAGCCACCGCTCCCTGACAGTCACTGACTTCTAACTGTGCCCTAGACACCAATGCTTTGTCAAGTACTAACTGCAACACCTGCAGCGGGTAGACACCGCCAGCAGCCTTGAGAGCGTGGAGAGTAAAGCACGTGCGTGCTCAGGTCACGAGCTGTCACTCAGCAGAGCCGAGGGGAGGCTGTGACACTCACGTGTCCTGTGTACCATCCCAACCTCCCAGCTGTCCCCGGAGCAGAGCGAGAACTCAAAACGACCCCGAACCAAGAGTCTTTTTACAACTCAGTGCTACGGCAGTGCTGGCTGCAGTGTATTTACACCCCACAGATAGAAAACGGAGGGATTTCACAGAAGATACACGGCCACAAGACAAGTAAGACTGGCACGGACAGAGCCCAGCGGCGACTCTGGCGGCTTACTGGTGGAAGATTCTTGGCATGGAGGGATGGGAAGAGCAGTGAGCTGGGCCTGTCCTGCTGAAGCTGGCTCGGGTGGTCTGTCCGGATGGCCTCGGCTTTGTGGGGGTACACGAGGCGCTGGGGTGCCACGTTGGCTTGATGAGGCTGAGAAGAGATCCTGGCGTGTGGCTTGGCTGGGGGCTGGGCAGGAGGGACGGGCTTGATGTGAGGAAGGGGCCCTGCCTTCTCCAGGACGTCCTTCTGTGGCTTTCCTGGATCCTGGAGGCTCTGGGGATGGGTGCCGAGTGGGTGTCCAATCTGGAAGTAAGTATAGCGAAGTGCCTGGAAGGACAAACCAGGCCTTAGGAGCAAAGTCTAGCCAATAGAAATCACTCAGGCTTTTGGAGAGTCGGTTTTCTTTTTCTTTTTGGCCTGTCCTGGGGCTTGAACTCAGGACCTGAGCACTGTCCTTGAGCTTTCCTCACAGCTAGAGTTCTACCACTTGAGTCACAGTACCACTTCCAGCTTTTCTATGTGTGTGGTATCCAGGCAAAGCACTCTACCACTAGGCCAAATTCTGGGCCCAAAGAGTCAGTTTTCTAATGGACACAAGCTAAATGAAAAGGGGTCTATTTCACCGAGTCATCATTGAGTTAAAGAAAGAAAAAAAATCACAGCCAGGCACAGTGGGTCACACCTATAATCCTAGCTACTCAGGAGGTTGAGATCTGAGAATGGAGGTTCAAAGCCAGCCTAGGCACTAAAGACCGTGAGACTCTACGTCTAATTAACCACTAGAAAATGGGAAGTGGAGCTGTGGCTCCAGGGGTAGGGCAGTAACCTTGAGTTGAAAAGCTCAGGAACAAAGCCCAGGCCCAGAGTTCAAGCCCAATGAGCGGAGTGCTGGTGGCTCACACCTGTAATCCTAGCTACTTAGGAGGCCGCTGAAGTCTGAGGATCGTGATTCAAAGCCAGCCTAGGCAGAAAAGTCTCTGAGACTCTGATCTCTAATTAACCACCAGAAAATCCTGAAGTGCAGTTGTGACTTACGTGGTAGAGTGCTAGCCTAGAGCAAAAAAAGCTCAAGGATAGTGCCCAGGCTCTGGAGTCCAGCCCCAGGACAAAGAAAATCACATAAATATACTAAAGCTTTGTACCAAATGTCAATTAAAATGCCAAGAGCAGTGTTATCACCGGGCTGCCTCACAGCCATCTTCTAGGTGAATGAATCAGGCTTTCCAGAGTGTGAGGTGACAGCAGGTACTGGCTTAAAATGGAATTGCCACCCAGGTGGTCATTAGTGATAGAGCAGACATTGGAAACTGGTCTCCGGACCAGAGAGCTACATCTCCTTTCACTCCCACCTGCATTCCTAGGAGCGTCCAGGCTTTGTGCTAATAGTCAGAGCAGCTATATTGTTTGGCTGGACTCCTTTAATTGGACACAGGGAGTTTCAAGTAACCTCAAGTTCTCACATCACGAGTGGCATTTCATATTAGCTCTCCCCCATAAAAGGCTCCCTACATGATGTTCAGAAATGATCTAGTCAGATGGAAACTTCAGAAGCAAGAGCGCAGGACACAACCTGACTCGCCGTCGGCCGTTTCTTGGGATCCCACTGCAGCATGTCTCTGAGGAGCTGGACCGCCTCGCTGCTCGCGTTGGGAATCAGGGTCTTCAGGTTGTTGGGTATGCACTGGGGCCAGCGGAAGTTCATAGCGCTGGAAAGCTGGTAGCCTTCCGGCCAGTCAGTCTGAAAGAAGGAAAAGATGGACAATCCCTCTCGGCCAACTGCTGTCACTCGGGTTTGTCGTCTTCTACTCGTACCCACCATGAGAGGCAATCAACTCAGGAACGAAAATCCAGGAAACAACAGAAAAGACCCAGAATCCTCCACCCCCTTGTCTTTCAGCCTCCATCACAGCAGCCATGTCTTGAGATTTGGGGATCGAACCAGTAAGTATCCTGCCAACTGTGTTTCATGACACAGGTAGGCACACAGGCACAGCTGGAGATGAGGGGACACTGGAGAAGGGGCGAGGAGGGCGAGCCACGGAGAAACAGAGGGGTCTGGCTACCAGTCACAGCAGGGGTGCCTGGGCCCCACAGAGCCCGGACATGGGGGCCTCCCAGGAACAGCTGGGGTGCAGAGGGGCTGTGGACGAGCTGCAGGGTGGGCAGTGGACAGCAAATGAGTATTTTTAGGAGAGGAGGACAGCAACTGAGCCATCCTTTTGGAAGACAAAACAGGCCACAGACTGAATGAGATGCTAGAGGGAAAAGGCTGGAGGCCAGGAGTCTAGAACGGGCACGGATTGGAGAGTATTGCCAAGCCTTGGCCTGAAGGGACCAGGGAAAGCCACTGGCTTTGGCTCAGGAGACTTTGCTTCATATCATTACCTTCTTGGGTGTCCCCAACACTTGGCAAATCTTGAAGATGGTGTCGATTTCACTGGCACCAGGGAAGAGCGGCCTGAGTGTATAGACCTCTGCCATGACACAGCCCACGGCCCAGACGTCGATGGGAGAGCTGTAGGTGGTGGATCTCAGCAGAACCTCTGGTGCTCGGTACCTGGGCCAACCAAGAGCTGCCAGCTCAGTCCACCAGCCAGGAGTGACCCTAGAGACTCGACCCCGGGGACTCGACCTCAGGGACTCGGGGTCTGCCTCTTCCCTTGGTCTGGTGGATGCAGAGGCAACACTTCCCGCTTCAGGATTTCCCATTAGACATTTCCTTACAGTAGTCTTTTCTATAGCACTTTATAGAGCCAGAGAGGGACAGAGAAAAGAGGGAGAGAGAGAGGGAGGAGGAGAATGGGAATAGAGGGAGGAGGAGGAGGGAGGGGGAGGGAGGAGAAGCAAGGAGGGAGAGAAAGGAAGGGGGGAGGGAGGGGGTAGGAGAGAGAGGGGGAAAGGGCAGGGGAAGAAGGGAGGAGAGAGGGAGAGAGGCGGAGTAAAGGGAGGATACAACGGAAAACTCCTACGAGGCCAGCCTCCAGTTATGGCAAGCTATAAATCATTTCCACGGCATGGGTTATTCAAACACGCCCGTGGAGACTCTCTCGCATAGAACTCTCTGCACAGGACTTTCAGGGACGCCTACACACAGCGTTCACTTGTACTGATGGTGGGCTTCCCTTCTAAATCATGTAAACCCTGGCTTTTACCCCGTGCAGCACGACACACCCACTGCCCGTGTCTGCCCCGGTGTAAAGGGGACGTTGGAGCACCGCGGGGGCAAGCACATTCACCAGCGAGTAGAGACATAGTCTGTGTAGGGAGGTCTGGACCGGATCTCCCGGGCCAGCCCGAAGTCTGCGATCTTCACGAGCTCTGGGCCCATGCACAGGAGGTTCTCGGGCTTCAGGTCCCGATGGAAGAAGCCTGTGGAGACAGGGAACCTCAGATCCAAGCTGGCTCTGCACATCCTCCCAGCCGCCTCTGCTCTGCGCCCGCATCCGAGCAGGAAACCAGGCTGCTGAGACACCTCGACCCAGCACTCATGCCGCACACTGCAGCCACAAGCCGAGCTCTGAAGCTCACGCCCGCAGTCTTCACCACCTGAGAGGCTAAGGTATGAGGATCTGTCCAGAGCCAGCCGGGGCAGGAAATCCACGAGACTCATCTCCAGTTAACCAGCAAAAGCCAGAAGCGGAAGTGTGGCTCAAGTGCTAGAGCACCAGCCCTGAGCACAAAAGACCTTCACGCACACACACACACACACACACAAATTAGGTTCAAGGAGATGACGGATGCTCTGCTTCGTATCTGGCACGTGTTCTGTCCTGATACAGTGTGTCTGTGACACTGGCCCTGTGTTTCTCTGTGTCCCAGGACAATGGAGATCCTTTAGCTGGGTCACTCGGAGATTATGCCAAGGCAGAGTACTGTTAGGACAAGAAACAGCTAGCTCAGAACTGCCCAGCTTCCAGAGGCAGGAACTCACCTTGAACTTAGGTTGAACAACAGATAACCTGCTGTGCTCACTTATTTTCATTACTAACACTGGGTAAGGAGCACTTTACAGTCCACAGGGAAGGCCTTTCTCCTTCCCACACTCTTCCCGAGAGTCTCGCTGGAATGTGGACATGAGCGGAGACTATTTAACTATTCCAGCTGTACAGAGAAGGCCTTTCTGTGTAGACGCTGTGATTTCAGATAACGCTGGATTTATGACAACAGTATTCTTATCAAACAGGTACAGATGGGTAAAAGACAAGGTCAGGCCCGGGAGATGGTGGCGGAACATAGAAGTAGAAAATCCTTAGGGGACAAACACTGTCTGACAATCCCCTGCCGCCACCAGTCACCATTTAGGCTCCATGTGGCCTAGGTGTGCAGGGCAGCACAAGGCTGAAAGAGACAATCTGAATTCCTGTGTCCTATATGCTTTGGCCTTGCTCAGTCAGCAGTGAGGAGAGCCACATGTGTATGCCCTGTGGGGGAACGCTGAGAGACGTGGAATTCAACCCTAGCAACCATTTGCAGGCTGTGCTTCTTTCCCTGGAGAGCTGGCTCCCAGAGGCAGAACGCACCTCACCGTGAGAGCAAGCTCCCAGGAGCGGCCTGTGACACCCACGGCCCGCTCTGTGAACTGCTTCGCACACACGCATATAAAGGAGCATATTAACATTACACTCACACACCTACATTACATATGCACTGACATGTGAATATTTGGAGAAGGGTGGCCTATCAGAACAGACCATCCTTAGCCCGGCAGGCCCTCTAGGACGGGAACATACACCCTCTGCTCCTCCTGCCCGAGAAGCTGACGGACAAATAGATCTTACATATTAACCTGCACCCTGCTCAATTTTAAGTTTTTGTTGGTTTTGTTTTCCTATATTGCACAAATCTTTTCAGGCTACTTCTAAGCTCTTGTAAAATAAACTGAAATATAAAAACCTTAGAAAAATAAGAAACAGCAGTGAATAGATACAAAGTGTCTCAGAATTCTAATTGTAGCTCTCTCATAATACATCGGGTAGTGGTCAGGAATAAACCTTACAGCCATACCTCACAAGCAAAGATGCGGTAAGGAAATATCCAAAAAATCAAGTTCCAAAAGACCATGTATTTCAAAGCCCCTTCTCCTGCCACCTTCAATTCTTCAGCCTTGGCATTAGTTACAACAGAGAATAAAGCTTTCTACTCTCCAGCGTGGTGACGCTACATGACTATTTAGATGTACACAACTCCTAATCACCCACCATGTTTGTGAATAAAGGCCAGGCCTTGTAGTATCTGGTACATAATATTCCTTACAGCAGACTCCGGAAACAGCTTATTTCTACATGGGGAAGAAAAAAACAAAGCCATCAATGTGAGTTTATGTATTGCAAGGAGTCTCCTGTGTTCATGTTCTTCTGATTACATCATAAGAAATCAAGGGAACATTTTGCTCATACATAATATTTTCTTATCAGGTCCTTTGATTATAAAGACCAAAGCAAAACACAGAGGACCTAACTTATAAATGCTGAATATATTCAATTATATTACAAAGAAAAGATGAAAAATTTTATAATAAAATTTCACCTACCATAATTGAGAAAAATCTACAGATGGAGCTGGATATAACCCTGCATGTCTATATTCCCCACACTTGGTAGATAGATGTAGGAAGAGCTCAAGTTTGGGGCCAACATGGACTATAAGCCCTCCCCCCGCCAAATAAAGACTGAGAGAGAGAGAGGCCGGGAATTTGGCCTAGTGGTAGAGTGCTTGCTAGCATGCATGAAGATCCAAGTTTAATTTCAGGTTTAATTTCTATGTATGCACCACATACATAGAAATGCCAGTAGTTGTGCTGTGGCTCAAGTGGTAGAGCTCTAACTTTGAGGAAGCCCAAGGACAATGCTTAGGGCCTGAGTTCAAGTCCCAGGACTGGCAAAAAGAAAGAGAGAGAGAGAGAGAGAGAGAGAGAGAGAGAGAGAGAGAGAGAGAGAGAGAGAGAGAGAGAGAGAGAGAGAGAGACACACACAGAGGGGAGGAAGGAGGAAAGAAAGAAATATCCAGATATAAGCTGTGATTCATGGGAAAGATTTAAGTTCTTTTATTTATTAATTTTTAAACTGTACCCGCGAGCCAGTACCAGGGCTCGGACTTAGAGCTTGGGTACTGTCTCTTAACTTTTTTGCTCAAGACTAGTACTCTACCACATGAGCCACAGCTCTGTTTCTGGCTTTTTGCTGGTTAACTTGGGAGTTTCATAGACCTTTCATTTGAAAGTACAATGCATCTCGAGCACATGGTTTCTTTTCAGTCAGTCATGGGACTTGAACTCAGGGCCTGGGTGTTGTCCCCGAGCCTTTGCACTTGAGGCTAGCTCTCTACCACCTTGAGCCATAGCACCATGTCTGGTTTTCTGGTGATTAATTGGAGACAAGAGTCTCACGGACTGTCCTGCCTGGGCGGGCTTCCAATCGCAATCCCCAGACCTCAGCCTCCAGAGAAGCTAGGATTACAGGTGTGAGACACCAGTGCCCAGCTTGCAAATGGTTTATTTTCCAAGTTCGAAATCCCCCATGGCAGGGGAAGTTTCCGAGGAGCCTCCCCACCCCCGTGGAGGCTCTGGCTACTGGGGAGCGGCAGCTACAACAGGCCTAGGACGAAGCTGCGCACACCCCTGGCGGCCGTGATCCGCCCTCGGCCCCCTGGGAACCGAGAAGGGCAGTGTCTGTTCCGTCTTGGAGCTCTTTTGGGGTTCCCTAACAGGAATGGGGGTCAGGTGCTCATGCAGTGTCTTCTCTCAGCCCAGCAGCAGGCTCCAAAAGGACCAGAGAAGGACTCCGGGGACAAGAGGCAGCGCACACAGAGGTCTGTGGTGCCGACGCGTGCCGGGCCGTACCTTTCTTTAATGAGCTGGTAGAGGTTTTCCTTCATGTACTCGAAGATGAAGTAGAGGTGGTCGTTCTCCCGGATGACTTCCTTCAACTTTACCACATTGGCATGGCTAAGCTTCTTTAGAGACTGGAGAGAAAAACATGAAACAAAATTAGAGAAAATGTGTGGGGCAACAAGAGTTATCCTAATCAAAGCTGAGGACAAGTAACTTATTTAGGAGGGTGGGCATGTCACGTATTGTATTTTGTGGGCATCTTCACAAACAGCATCTCTCTAATCAATGGTAACTTTACCTAGAAAAATGATTCTGATGAGCTGAACAAGAAAGTAAGCATCTGACTATCCGCTAGAGCTGTTGTGTGCACCCAGCCACCAGGCACAGGGTGGGGATATTTGAGGCTCTGCCTGCAGACTTTGGAGTACAGCTGGAAGCAGCCAGAGGGCAAGCAGGACAGGAAGCCAAGACGCTGAACTTTCTAGCCTGAAGACAGAAGCTAGTTCAGCTGAAATCACCAGCTAACAAGGTTCAGATGCTCTGAATAGGAAATTGCTCCAATTATTGACCACAAAAGAATAATCCTCCACCTGATTCTCCTCATGTCCGTGCCATGGGGACGTCCAGATGTTAGACATCCCTTCTTAGGAGGTGAGTTTAAATCACCCCGGAGGAGAGGAGACATGAACTAGAAAGACCCCACTGGAAAGTGACAGGCTTCTTTCGGCTTGTAAGGATTGCAAAGGCAAAGATCACAGGAGTCAGACCAGACACAAGAGGTGGCTCAGGAAGGGTGCACACCTCCGCTGACTCATCTGCAGACCTGCAGAGGTGGCTGGGGGCAGTGTACACACTTCCTGCCATCATCCTGCCAAGGAGAAGAAGCACTCCTCTGCCTTAGTGAACAGCAGCTCTGTTCAGGTATAAAGCTGTGCACGGGGTGACCGCTGGGTGTCTCTGGGTATTTTTTTTTTAAGGCATAGAACAGGAGGAAGCAATGACTGCAGCTTGTTCACAGGCTAAACAGGACCTGTCATGCAGTCTCCAAGAAGCTGAGGGTCACTGGACTGGTAGAACGAACCGCGTACTTCCTCATCGAGCAGGGAACCCCATAGTCGCGAACCCTTCTCCTCTTTCAATTCCATGAACAAGGACATTGCTTTCTGAGCGCAAACAACATGTTTAGGGATGGAAGTGTTAAAACATGGGTATGAAAGTGGGGAGGGCACTTTCCATGGACACATTTCTTGAACAAAACATGTGGAAGAGTCCCAAAGGAGGGAGACACGAGTGTCAGAGAAACGAGTGTGAGCAGTGAACCAGAGGACACCAGTGTGCCCGGGGCCAGTGGGCACAGATGGAAGCCCGGGAGAAGAGTACGAACTGTGCCTTCTTCCTAGACTGATCAACACCCTACAACCTACTGAGCTCCAAGGATATCCTGGGCACAAGACACTGTCTGTTCTTAAGAGGCAACAAGCCACCAAGAACAGAGGACAACAAATTCAAAATGCCCGCATCAGAATAAAGAAGACCAGACGGAGTGGCAAAGGCAATGCAGAAACAAGCGACATGTGGGAGGTTTCAGGATGTCGACATCCGTGAGTAGCAGCTCAGTGAAGCAAGAGTCAACCCAGCGCCTGAGGAAGGAGGCTGGGCCAGGGTAAGGCATGGCCGGGGAGTGCAGACACCAGGTCTGAGCCGCAAGAGTGAGTCTCGCCCCTGCTTGGCTCTGAAAGGGGCTCCAGCTCTCTGCTGGAGAGGGACTCTCCAGGGAAGCCTCTGCTGGAGAGGGCACTGAGGACAAACTGTAATGCAGGGTATGGACCTTGCGAGTACTGGCACAATGCAGGGCGTACACATGGGGTAGGTATGTGTGATGCAGGGTGTGTTCCCACTGAATTCCTCTGGAAAATGTCAGCTTCCACGGAGCTTCAGAGGATGGCTGATTTGATTTGGGGTGCAGAGAAGTGGCATGGGTGGGAAGGTTATAATACACAAGGTCAAGGGAAGGAAGAGGGGGACTGAGACGGGGAGAGCAGGTGAGCACAATCTCAATTGAGGGAGAACGACAAACACACTGAAAGACTGAAGAGAAGAGGGGAAGTTAGCAGAGCAAGGAGCTTAAGATATCAAAGTTAAGGTGGCTTTAAGTAAAAGAAAACAGAGCTAGGTAGATTGAGCAAATGGTGGCTTGAGGGGAGATGGTCATCACTCAGCATCTATTCTACTCATAAACTGAGATGATAAATTAGAAATTTTAAGGATAATAATTTTTTTTTAAAAGCAGACAGACTGCAGGCAGGACAGACAGGATCCAGACTCAGGCAGCCTGATCTCAGGACGATGTCTGAAATTGCACAGCACTACTTAAAACAATGCTTCAAAGAATACTGTGAACCAGGGTCTGGTGGCTCCTGCCTGCAATCCCAGCCACAGAGGAGGCTGAGCTCCGAGGATCAGAAGCCAGCCTGGGCAGGAAAGTCCACGGGACTAAAGTGGAGGTGGCTCAAGTGCCAGAGAGCCACCCTCGAGTAAAAACAACACCCAGGCCTTGAATGTAACCAATAAGACCAGCACAGAAAATACAAGATAAAATAAAGTGACTTCCCATACAAGTCACTTCTTTGTGTCACAAAAACAAAACAAAGCGAGAACAAATCTAGACTCTTCGATCATCCTGTGTTTTAGATCTCTCAGAGCCTTTTTCATTTAGGCAAGACGTTGACACACTGTGAGCCAAGGGTGAAATCCAGTATGGCACCTAAAATCCAGACCATTTCTGTATGGTCCCTAAGGCAAGAGGAGTTTTCACTGAGAAGCAATCAGTGTAGTGATGGGAAGCACTAACTCTGAGCCTAAATTAAATTTAGTCTGACCTCTGTGCCCTCTCCCACTCCCCCTACCCCAAGGGATGTCACTAGAAGACTTGCAACACAAACAACAGTATATGCAAAATTAGTTTATATGTCCTAAATTTAAAACCTGTGGCATGGGATCCTTAATATGTGGCTATTAAATCCAAACAGTACAAGAGTGAGGACTCAATATTTACATACCCAATGCTATGGACATGGTACTGGAAATATAAACACAGATACATAGACATAAAAACTTATGACTCTACAGACATAATGTTTTATTACATAGATTAATATGTATCTATGGCATACAAACCCTCAGCCTAATTTTAATTATGTTCTAAAATCTAAGTGCCAGTGATTGTACATATAGAGTCCCTTCTTGAATACTTGTTTGTTAAACATGTCATTTGAAATAGGATGTAAAAATTAATGTTAATAAATTCTTTAAATAAAAAAATTTAAAAATTTAAAATCTGTGGGAATTTGTTTTCAGTATTGTTATATAGGTACCCATGACACAGGCTAAATGTGACCTTTAGCTCATGAAGTCTGAAAGATTTACTTTTGGTCCCTCTTCCCACATAGAGGAAAAGAACTAAAGTAATCAGCCTATTCAGACAGAGACATGAGGAGAATCTAAACAGCAAGGAGAGAATTTGGAACAGAGGAGAGTAAGAGACCCGTGCCCCTCGCCTGAGACTGAGAAGAGCGTACCCAACGCTCTTCACTGCGATCCATCACAGAGAGCACAGAACAAACAGCCCAGGTACTGCTGTTCTACAGCAGACGTCCACATCCTGCCACAGGAATAGTCACAGCTGTAGAGGTGACAATTATTCTCGCAATATCCCTATTTATATTAACATTGAGATATACTTGTACTGAGAAACGGGGAACCGATGGAAGACATAAAGCGTCTGTGAGCAGTAAATTCACCCACACCAGGTCAGTTATCCTCCTTTTTCAGCACATCATATCATTTACCCACTGTTTCAGCATTATGAAAAGACACACTTGGAATAACCATCTCAACTGTGAACATACCTACAAGGCTATTTTCACCAGCCAAATATAAAGTGTTTCCTAGTGTATTCATAAATACCTTAACCTCCCGAAGGTTCATGCACTCTTCCCAGGAATAAAACTTTCTTTTCATTCTAGAAGAGGAGAAAGAAAGAATCAGTATCAGGATTTACCCCCAGGCTTCATCTGAGGGAACTTTCTGGATCGGTGGACACCACGCTGCATTCACAGTTGCCTAGTGGAATTGTTGTAAGTCTTCTGCGCTGTCCAGTATGGTAGGCCCATGCCATGCGCTCATGACCCACATGAAGGCGGCCGGTCCAAGGGAAGAGCTAAGTTCTGACGGAGAGTTAAGCGAGGTTTGACGCCAGCTGCGGTACTCACTACTCTTTGGGGTGGCCCCATCCTAGACTCTGCGGCTCAGGAGTCACGCGCGGGCAGTCCCGGTGCCAGCAGCACCTATGATCTGTTGGGATGCAGCCCACCTTGTGCAGATGGCACTCATGCTCTTAAATAACTGGGAATTGGAAGATGATTCCTGGTTGATGATGCTGAAAGCTCTCGGTCTCCACAGATGAAGGAGACTGGGATGCCAGGTGATGGCTGACTTTCCTGGTTCCTAACGCACCCTGCAGACCCTGTCTCCCTGCCTGGCTCTTGACACATATTCCTGGTTGAGAGCTCAATCCCTGCCACTATGCTCCAAATACCACTTAGCCCTCCTAAGTGGAGGACACACAGGACACCAAGTCAAAAAAGATGAGGAAAATGTCCCTAGTGGAATGGACACAACAGCTGGAAGGCAGCACATCTGTACAAAGTGCCATGAAGAAAAGACACCAGGGCTGTATGAAGAGCCTCCGAGAAGCCCCATCTAGTCCATGCTTGTGGAATGGAAAGATACTTCTAATTCTCTGATAAAGAAGCACTGCAACCCAGACATGAAGGACCAGTAGAGAGGAGCCAGGCAGGAGGCAGCGGGGAGAGGCAGGGAGTTCACAGGAGAGCTTGGCAGAAGGCTAGAGGCCAGAGAAGAAAGCAAACAGGCAAGGTGGCAGCGACAGGAGACAAGACTGACGGAGGCTGACAGGGGTCAAAGGACGCAGCAATTGGTAGTTCACATCTAAAATGTGGGCCTTGGTCCTAAAATGAACGATTAAAATAAACCATCAGGCTGAGCACATGGTCACATGGTAGAAAGCTCTCCTAGCAAGCTCATGTTTGCCAGCAAAACAAGCAACAAACGAGTGAGTGAGTGAATGAGTAAATAGTCAATGGTTTCAAGCCATTGAAAGTTATCTTCGCTGGACTCTCCTGAAAGCAGAGGCAAGGACCTAAGGTGGGGCGCTCATCTGGAAAGTGGTTCTGGAAAGCCAGGGGAAAGAGGAGGAAAACCTTGAAGAGACATGGGAAAGTCAATAAAAATTACAGGACTGCCAGGCATTAGTGGCTCATGCCCATAAAGTTGGCTACTCAGGAGGCTGAGATCTGAGGATCGTGTTTCTAAGCCAGACACCACAGACAAATCTTCCAGATTCTCGTAACCAGCATCAAAATAAAAACAAAAGGAGGCATGGCTCAAGTGGTACAGCTCCAGTTGCAAACAAAAAAAACCCCAACTGAGAGCTTGAGGTCTTGAGTTCAAGCACCAGTATGTGCAAACACACACACACACACACACACACACACACACACACACACACACACACACACACATATATTTTTCCAGTCTGCAGTGAAGAGAAATGACTGGAAGTCAGGGCCCTCCAGAGAAGCTAATGACCAGTGGAAAGCACCAAGGGCTGAATGGAGAAGCAAAAGTCAACAGTAGAGGCGACCCAAAGGTGAGTCATAAGATGAAGGGAGCTGGAGGATTCCCAGGTTTTGAGGACAAATGACGGGACTGTCATTCACCAAGATAAGGAATAGTGAAGAACAGAATTTGGGGAACAGTGAAAATATTGAATTTAGGGTATGATGGTCAAATGTTTGCAGGGGGCACAGACAGGGATGCTAAGAAGGCTACTGGAGATAGACTGGGTGGGGAGACTGAAATATGACACTGCCCTCATCGTCCATGTAGCCTGCCCCTAACCAGCAGACACAGCAACGTGCAAGGGTGTCATAAAAGCAAAAGATATGACTTGCATTTCAGATGTCTCAGTGCCCATGACTTGATGTGGGGCCTCTGGAGGGCCCGTGGCAAGGGAGTGAAGCTCAAGCTTCTCCTGCCCACAGCCAGAGGTGAACCGAGGCCTTGGGTCCATCGATGCATCAAGAATTAACTGTGGCCTACAATGGTGTGAGCTTGGAGGCAGGTCCCTCCCCAGTTCAGCCGCCAGCGAGACCCCCAGTGCTGGCCTTGACTGTAGCCACATTAGAGACCTTGTAAGAGACCCCGCAGAGAAGCTGAGCCACAGAGACTGAGATGGACGTATGAGTGATAGCTGTTTGGGGTCAGTGCGCAGATAGGGGCAGGAGACAGACCTTGAGCACAGATGGCTGGCATGGACTTCTGAATGCCAAGGGGAAACTCTCTTTTCATTTTTGGTTCGGTCGTGGGGCTTGAACTCTGGGCCTGGGTGCTGTCCCTGAGCTCTTCAGCTCAAGACTAACACTTTACCACTTGAGCCACAGCGCTGCTTCTGGTTTTCTGATGGTTAAATGGAGGTAAGACTCTCATGGACTTTAGTGCCCGGGCTGGCTTTGAACCATGATCCTCAAATCGCAGACTCCCGAGTAGCTAGGATGACAGGCGTGAGCCACCAGCGCTTGGTTGAAACTTACTTCTTGATGGCAATCAGCTCCCCAGACTCCACGCTTTTCCCGAGCAGGACAGAACCGTAGGTCCCATCCCCAAGCTGCTTGATGACTGTGTATCTATTCATGGCCACGGGACACGCATGGCAGGGCCCAGGTGGCTCGAGCCCGCAGCCCTAGCAGGCCTCCCCAGAATGTAACCAGATTTTCCGATGGCAGCACCAGTGCGAGGAGGTGTTCAGCAGAAGGTGACTGGCTCCCAGAGACATAGTTTCAAAAGGCAGTCTCTGCCTGCAGAGAAAAATTCAAGATGAGGACACCTGCTAGTAATGGACAGTTCATATATCCAAATCGGTGATGAATTACAAACTTCCCAGCCTGGCACTGTTTGTATAAATAAAGTTTTATGGGGACCCAGGCAAACACAAATCCCCGGAGAATATCTATAACTACAGTGGTGAAGTCTAAACTATTTACCATTTGGTTTTTTACAAAAAAAGCTTGTCAATCTCAGGTCTAAACAATGCTCTTTTCAGATTCAAATCGGTGTCTTTATGAAGTCAAGAGACACTATGTTTGAAAAGTAATGAAATGAACCAGCTCTTATCCAATGTTTTCTTCAGTCTGAGAAAACTATGTGATAACCAGAGTTGGTGAAAATGAGAAGCTGAGCTAAATATGCTGGGTTCTGTGCACTAAAGCACAGTTAACAGCATAAACTCACAGAAGCCACAAGACATTAAAAGTAATCTCTCCAGAAAGAGGCCTCTGTGATCCAAAACTCTTCATGACTAAGTGCTAATAGTGTGACTACTAGACAAGCAAAAGCTAAACAAACAAACAAACAAGAATAACTCAAGGCCTACGCATAGAGCATAAGCGCAAGCATAAGGTCCTGAGTTCAAATCCTGGCACTGTCAACAAAATGTACGTAATATATTTGCCTACATTATAGGTCAGCCTAATTTACTTGAATGTGCTCAAAACACATTAGCCTACAGTTGGGCAAAATCATCTAACTCAAGCCTGTTTTATAGTAAAATACTGTCTTATATGTACCCACAGGTGGGCATTTTGTGGAAAGAAGGAAGGTGGGAGGGAGAGTGGAAAAGTGGAAGGGTAAGAGGGAAGAGGGGGGAGGGGATGGAGGGAGGGAGGGATGAAGAGTCACGGGAGTTTTAATTGGCCAAAACTTCCAACTGGCTGGGCGCAGTGGCTCACACCTGTCATCCTAGCTACTCAGGACGCTGAGATCTGAGGATCGAGGTTCAGAGCCATCCCGGCATTAAAGAACCCGAGATTCTTATCTCCAATTATCTCTAGAAAACAGGAAGTAGGGTTGTAGCTCCAGGGATAGGGTGGTAGCCTTGAGCTGAAGAGCTCAGGGACAATGCCCAGGTCCAGAGTTCAAGCCCCATGACCCACAAAAAACAAAAACAAAAAAACTTCCAATAGATCACATCCTTTATTTTTTTTTAAAAAAAAGTATGCTTTGCTCTAGGGACAATGGAGCTCAACTAAGTTTTCTGTGTGTGTGTGTGTGTGTGTGTTAAACCCACAGAATAGTTTTCATGTCCAACCCAAAGCTGTATGTTGTATTTATTTATTTATTTTTGCCAGTACTGGGCTTGAGCTCAGGGCCTGAGCACTGTTTTGGGATTTCTCAAGGCTAGGGCTCTGACACTTGAGCCTCAGCACCACTGCTGGCTTTTTTCTATGTATGTGGTGGGGCGGAATTGAACCCGGGTCTTCATGTGTGCTAGGCGAGCACTCTACCACTAGGCCACACTCGGGTTGCTCCAAAGCTGCATATTCTAGCTTCAGCTACTTACTGCATATTTAGCTCTCCATGGCTCCCTTACAGGAACCGTGTTGTAAGAAGGTGTACACACACGGAATCGTTTGTCAAGTGTGTGTCTCAGCTTTAATTGCTCAACTGCTCCCTGCAGGATCCATTTTCCAGTCCTTTAATTGTCTCTGGCGCTCATCTCTGAGATCTCCACACGTCTCCATCTCTTGATGAATAGCGGTGAGTAGAACTCAGTAATAATTCCAGTTGCAGTGGCATAGGCCTCGCTGCTTTTGAATTTGTATTGAAATGGTGTTATATTGCTGATTCACATCTAGCAACTATTATGAGTGGATGCCTTTCTTTGACAGCCAATGCCCTACTATTTTCTCACTCCAGTACATTATATCACTGGAACAATGCTGGCCTAGGTTATTGTTGAGAAAACTCTTGGAAAGGAATCAGGAGCTATTAAAATGGAGACGGACTGGGTCATTCAGAATATTCCCATGCTAACTGTTCCTCCTTGTTACATTTCATCATGTTATCAGGGAACGAATTCAATTCTGGTCATGACATCACGGTAGTTATTTCCTAATGTATTGTTATTTTAGGAAATTACCCAACAACCTCACAAGAGCTCAGACCAAGGTGTTTGCATGTGTTCACGTCAGGTTGGCGGTTCACATGATGCCCCACAAGAAGCACGTTAGTCTACAGAACTGATTCTTTTCAGGATTCCCTGCATTCAGGCCAGTCCCCTACCCCAGCCCCACAAACGAACTATGATAAATCTAACGAACTATGATAAATCTTTTTGTTGTTGTTTTTGTTTTTCTTTTTCTTTTGCCAGTCCTGGGCTTAAGCTCAGGGCCTGAGCACTGTCCTTGGATTTTTCTCAAGGCTAGAGCTCTACCACTTGAGCCTCAGCACCACTTCCGGCTTTTTCTAAGTATGTGGTACCAAGAAATCGAACCCGGGTCTTCATGCATGCTAGGCAAGCACTCTACCACTAGGCCAAACTCCCGGCCCCCGAACCATGATAAATCTAAGCCAAGCAAAGAGACTGCACTTCAATTAAAAACAATTTAGCAGTGGGATTACGGTCCCAATATTGGAGGCCCAAATGGGGCTGAGGCTCCGAGGGTAGAGGAAGGCCACAACGAGGAAATCTACTCTCGGATTGCAGCCAGAGGCATCCTGGAGACCGTGAACACAGGAAACGGCACGCACAACCCTCGCCCAAAGGTGATGGATGGATCACCACAGACCCACTCTTACTGAGGTGGCCTTCCGTCACTGCGACAAAACACCTGACACAAACCCACTTAGAGTGGGAGGATGCAATCTGGCTCACGCGTTCGAGGGGCTGGCTCCTGATCTGCTCACTCACGGCCAGCAGCAGGTAAGTAAGGGCACCACAGCACTTCCCCTGGGGAGAGCGACCCTCAGCCTGGCCCTCTGGATCACCTCCTCCAGCTTCCTGTGCTCGCAGCTCCTCTCTCTGGCAAACCGCAGGTCTTCAAACGCTGTGTAAATGACCCAAATGCCAAGTTTGGTCTCTGGCCTTTATTTTCTGTACTCTTTGGGAAAGAACCTCCAAACCCTTTCAATGATTCTGTTTCTTCACCTTCAAAGTCAAGGCAGGAAACGCTTTGAGCTGACCAGAAATGCTTTGATGTCCTGACATGGAAAGGCAGTAAATACCAGGAAACAGTCGGGGCGGAGCCCTGGGGGCCGGGAGCCTCAGGCGCAGCAAGGCCTCTCCATGCCCACGAGCCTGCGACTCTGAATAGGCTGATGCCCAACCCAGAGACAGGCAGCGTTCTCTCTCTTTGGTTCAAAGAGTTCTAGCAAATCTCAGAAAGAAACATGATTTTCTTGGCTCGGTAACCTTGGGGAAACCTTCCTGTCCTCCCCCTGGCCTCAGTCCTCTGCAGAGGGACAGGATGTCTGCTGGGGACCAGCACTTTCGCTCTTTTCCAGCCCAGGAGTCAGGCCGGGCAGGGCCAGCTGCGGTTCATTCTTTCCTAAAGCATGTATCTGTTGTACAAGGAGGGTTTCGTGATAACATTTACCCACATGAAAAGGCATCCTTACCACCCCTCACACGTCCTCTACCTACTTCCTCCTCCTCAGAAGTCTCAAAGTTCTCTAGGTACGGGAGTGGCGGGGGCATGTGCAGAAGTGCATGTATATACCAGTGCTGGGGCCTGAACTCAGGAATCTGGCGCTATCCCTTAGTTTTCTCAATCGAGGCTGACACTCCCACTTGAGCCATAGCTCAGCTTCTGGCTTTGTGGTAGTTAACAAGCTAACAGCCCTCCTGCGTGGCCAGGATGGCAGGAGTGAGCCCTGGGCACCCAGCTTGCTTGTTCTACTTTTATACATGAACAAATATGCTCTGTAGCTCATTCTTCATTTTGAAACAGACAGAGCAAGTGCCACAATTATGTATTTCTTTGAAAACGAGAGGCACACACTCGTGTGTGGCTTAGACCTGTCTGCCCTGCTCAGACATTAGGAAGAGCACATAGCCCTCCCTGCCATGTTATACACAAGTCTCACACTCCTCTGTTCCCAGAGATGTGGATTATGAGCAAATCATGGAACAGCCCTCTCACCGTGCTTCTGAATTTCATTATGTCTTTACAGGCTTATAATTATACTCCATATTCTAGATTTGAATGTGTCATAACCTGACAAGAATAAGTCAATATTGCTCATCTCTTTTAAAAGTGCACTAAAAATAGCAAATGTAGCTGCTGGGTTCCTCTCCGGGACTCGGTTCCTCTGTCCATATACATTTTTAGCAAACAAATCTTTTAAGCATTTTGCCTCTGGGAAAATTTGCTTCTTTTTCTGCTTGTGGAAGAAGAGCTACAAAGTCAAAAAGAAGCCTTTTCTTTCCCTCCCCTGTGGAGCTTGCTTCATCTTTAGGTTGAAGGAAGAGACCATTAAAGATCTGTTCAGTACTAGTTGCCAATGTCTCATGACTGTAATCCTAGGGACTCAGGAGGCTGAGATCTGAGGATTGTGGTTCAAAGCCAGCCTGGGCAGAAAAGTCCTCATGAGACTCTCATCTCCAATTAACCACTCAAAAATCAGAAGTGGCACTGTGGCTCAAGGGGCAGAGCAGCCCTGAGTTCAAGCCCTACAACTGACACTAAGATGTGTTTCGCTACCACAGCGAGTAACTCACTACGGGGCCTTCTCTGAGGTCCAGACACTGGTTCAGGCCTTAAACTTGGCCTTCTGAGAAAAGGGCTCCTAACCCCATGAGGAATGCCTGTACATTATCTTCAGGATCAGAGCTGTGTGCTCACACCCCAAATCTTAAAGGAAAGTCTTCAATCGCTTGCGTTGAATGACTTGGGTGTTTCTAGACCATGAAGAACTGAAGAAAGAGCAAAAGGCTTAAGAAGTAGAAAGAAAAAAAAAAATCAGTTTCCCCCAACATGTGTGAAAGTGTGCGTGAGCTGGGACGAGAGTCGCCCTGGTCAGTGAAGACTGGTAGGCCCAGGCACCAGTGTGCCTCGCGCCTGTAACAGAAAAGCTCAGAGACAGCACTCAGGTCCTCAACTCAAGCCCCAGTCTTGGCAGAAAGAAAAGAGGCCGGGCACGGGTGGCTCATGTCTGTAGTCCTAGCTATTTAGGAGGCTGAGATCAGACGATCATGGTTCAAAGCCAGCCTGGTCACAAAAGTCCAGAGACTCCTACCAGAAAACCAGAAGTGGTGCTGTGGCTCAAGGGTTAGGGTGGTAGCCTTGATCTGAAGAGCTCAGGGATAGTGGCCAGGCCCAGAGTTCAAGTCCCACAACCAACAAAGAGAGAGAGAGAGAGAGGAGAAGAGAAGAGAGGACAGGGGAGAGGCAAGGAGGGGAGGGAACTGTTCCTGTGGCAGGGTCCTGTCCCAGCCCCCCAGGTCTTAGGATGGACAGGTAGGGTGGTAAGCACATCAATTCCAGTGCTGTTAAATACCACTGCACATTGAAGTAAGGCACAGACCTCTCTCATCTAGCCTTGGATGATTCACCACTATCACAAACACATCAAGAACATGTATCAGGTTAGAAATGGTGACTTTCTATAAACCCAACACAGAGCTGAGATCAGCAACATCTCCCCCGAGGGGCCAGTAAACACTGGAGGCTCTGAGGAGCGCCCATCTCTGCCTTCTCTCCCCAACCCTGCCACAGGCAACACGTACACATACGGCCAGGTTCCAATAAAACTTTACTTGTAAAAGCAAGCAGCGGACAGAATTTGATCGGCCAATTATAATTTGCCACTCCTGGAAACAGAAAAATCCTACACGTAAGCAAAAATATTTTTGCATTTTACCCTTCTCCACAGAAGCTTCACTTGCTCCTAGTGTGTAGGTCTGTCTGTGTGTCTGTCTGTCTGTCTCTCTCTCTCACACGCTTATCTCTGGAACCTAATTCTGTTGGGGCAAAACTCAATCATGTTCGCAGTTATATTCCAGGTAGCTGGAAAGAGTGTCTGGCATGCTGACACATGCTGCACTCCTCAAAAGGACACGCTGACTGAATAAATGAGTGACTATGGAGCTGCAAAGAGAAATTCTGATTATAAGCAATTTTTCTATACCATCAAGTCCACCCCATCACCTCTCGTACCCGCTTTCTTTGCAAAAACTGTATTAGGACTAAGGTACAAAACATATAGTCCTTCTACAAGCTTTACACCGATTGAGGAAAACATCTGACAGCCAATCTCACACGGAGGCATATGTGTCATCTTTGCCTCTTGGTCTACTTTGTTTCTATTCTCTGCAAAATCCCGCTCAAGTTTCATCTAACCTGCTTCTTACCAGGCGCAGGCCCCAGGCAAACGTCCACCTCTAAAATCCAGCCAGTCCACCTTCACAGCACAGGTGCTTACAGCTGACAGGACTTAAGTGGCAGAGCAACAGGAATGCCCCAGACTACAAAGAAAGACAACTGGTCGTGGACAAGGCCTGGCTTCCCTATCGTTTCGCAAAGTACTTTTCTATACCCCATGTATTTCTATAAGGAAGTCAATGCTATAGTTCAAAGGTGAGTAGAACCAGAAACCTGGACAGCTGCTAGCTGAGCCTCCGAGAACCGTGTGGATCCCCAGCACACACCCACCTGCGGGTGTGTTCTGTCACTCGGCCACATCAGCAGCCTTCAGCACCAAGGTCCAAAGATCAACTTCTCCTCTAGTCACAAACCCTTCTCAGAAACCACGGCTACACTCGCGCAAGCACAACAGTTACATGAGATACAGTTCAGAGGCTTACCTGTCACCATCTCAGCGAGGTGCCCAGACTCTTTCAAAACCACGGCTACACTCGCGCAAGCACGACAGTTACATGAGATACAGTTCAGAGGCTTACCTGTCACCATCTCAGCGAGGTGCCCAGACTCTTTCAAAACCCCACCCAGGAACCACAGGCAACTTGTGCTGCCAAAGTACACATTCACGCGAGCTCACCACCCAGAACAATGCATTTCACCAAGCAGACACAAGCGTTAAGTACACCTTTCAGCAAGACCCTACAACATGAAATGGAAGAGTCTGCTGCAAGAACAGCAATGAAAAAAAGAAAAAAAAAAAAAAGAAGAAGATTTTTATGTATTTTTTTTTTAAGGCAAAAGTGTTGCTGGCAAAGATCAGATGGAAAATGGCAACAGATCCCAGAAGCAGAGCTGTGGCCAGGAAAAGCTTGCGCTCAGGCATTTTGGTGAGGGCAGATACTTCGGAGGGAGTCACCGCCTGGGTACCTAGGCCCCCTGGGTGACCAGTTGGCCCAGATACATTTAGCACTGGGGATGGGAATGGTCCCTGTCCTAGATGGGCAGAACCTGGCCACATGTGGCAGCTGTGGACCCAGCTAGGGCTGCCCTGCACCCCACTGGAGGAAGCACCTCCCCCATTCTCCTCCAGTACTGACTGCAGGAACTACCAAGGCCCTGTGACCACAGCGCAGAGCCAAACCCTGAGCACAGCTCTGCCAGGCCTCCGGGCCCACAACACGTTACCACACATTGAACATGGCCTTTGCCCTACAGAGGCTCAGAAATAGTCTAGGCCAATTAGAGATCAATGCAGCAAACGTGAAAGGCGAACAAATACCCCTAGGCTTTAAAGAAATGGTGGAGAAACTGCTATGAAAGTAAGACTTAGAATGCGGAGGAGGAGAGCTCCAGAGGGAGAAGTGTGCATAATGAGGCTTCAGGGGGAAAGAGCCTGGCCCCTCAGCAGGGCACCCTGAAACAGCTACCAGTGATAAGGCCACAAGGCCTGGAGATGGGATGAAGTGATGCTTACACAGATTAGATGGCCGGAGTGCCTGTGGCTCTGGCCTCTAATCCTAGCTACTCAGGAGGCTGAAGATTACAGTTTGAAGGTAGCTGGTACAAGTTAATACCAGCAGAAAGCCAAACGTGGAGGTGTGACTCAAGTGGTAGAGTGCCGGTCTTGAGTGAAAAAAGCTAGGCAACAGCATGAGCCCTGAGTTCAAGGGACAGTACCTGTGTCCAAAAAAAAAAAAAAGATGAGATGAGAAGAAAAGGAGCCAGACCCAATGTAGAACTAACCCCAGCTACTCTATAGGCAGAGGTGGAGGATCTGATCTCAGGACAACTGGGGCAAAGATGTGAGGTCAAGTAAGAGTGCCGGAGTGGCTCCAGGTACGGGCCCTGCCTCTCAAGCGCAATTCAAAGACCCCTAGTTAGTAGGGGCTGGGAGATGGGCAGCCACAGCAAGCTGAAAAGGAAGGAAGGAAGCTTCTCATTCATTCATTTACTCACTGCGAAAATGTCCTGAGCCTCAGCAGCAGCGTGCTTGGGAGGCCATGCAAGAGACTGTGGGCCAGGCAGGGCAGCGCCAGGCTGGGCAGAGCCAGGCTGGGCAGTGCCCCAGGAGAGGCCCCCGGAAACACACCTCCAAGGCCTGGATGACTCACAGTAGGAAGGGCAAAGGAAAAGACCGCTGAAGACAATCCCAGACTGACAGAATCTCCACATAAGGAACCCCCAAAACCAAACAAATAAAAACAGCTGAAAGTATGGAAAGGGGATTTGATGAGCCTGGACAGTCAAAAATAAATACAACTCTAAACGGCCTGTCATTGTCCTGGTAGCTTATTTAGTCTGTAGGAACCCAAAAATCTAAGTGGAGGAAAAAATACTTGGTTGTGATCTCTATAAATTTTAAGTTTGTGATTCCCTTCACAAAGCTGGCAGGAGTGTAACCCACTCAGGCAGGGTGGTTTCCGGAGGGGACCCTACCAGCCATGTGAAATTAGACTGGTTTTCACTTGGAAGAAAGTTAAGACAGAATAGAAAGGAAGGAGGAAAGGAGGGGTGGAGGGTTTTAAGGTTGATCCCGTAGGGTAGGGTAGAAGATGTCATTCTATTTAAATAAAATAAAATAAAACCCCAGCACTCTTTTCTACGCCCACTTCCCCAAAGTTTCACAATCCCTGGTTCTAAGAAGGCTTTAAAGATTGCCAAATTGTAGGGCTTTGTTCAGAAACTATTTCAAATGTGCATATTTAGGCATGCTATTAACTCCATAGCTGATTAAATTGTATGGCCGGGATATCAGTCCTCGATGGCTTAAATGTTAAGGACACAGATTCCAAGCTCGCTTCCATTTCATATTCAGCAATGGAACCGTGTATTACTGGAATACGCCCCCCCCCCAAAAAAAACACCACTCACTCAGACTTGTGAGAAGTGAAAACCGTAATTATCCAGCTTCTCTTCCTACCAAAACTGTCCCTGGCCAAAAAAAAAAAATATATATATATACCATAATAATCATAAATAAAATAAACAAACAACACAAAACATCTGCAGGAAAAGAAAGCAGCAGCGCGGAGGCAGCGGCCGCAGGCGGGGCAGGGCTGCCGGCGGGGCGGGGCGGCCGTGCGGACCCGAGGCGCGGCCACGGCCACGGCAGGGCCCGCGAGCAGGCGCGTCCACACCCGCGAGCTCGTCCAGCAGCCGAGACCCGCGGGGAAAACGGTGCCCGGCGCGCGCGGACGGGGGCCCCGGCTCTCCAGACGCGGGGCCTGGCCGGGCGGTCCGCGGCGGCCTGGGGTCGCCGGCCGCCCCCCTCGCCGCGCCTCGGACCCGGGACTGGCAGCCCGCGCCCTCCGCCGCGCCCCGGCGGTCCGGGGGATCGCGGGACGGGGCCCGCACCCCAGCTTCCCCCGCCGCACCCCGGCTTCCCCCTCCCGACCCCCACTCACGGGCGCGGCGAGCGCGCGCGCGCGGGGCCCCCCGGGCCGCGGGGCGCTCGGCGGAGCTGCGGGACCCGGCGGCTGGCGGGCGCGGGCAGGAAAACAAACAAAAGGCAGGGTGGCTTCCAGCGGGGCCGGCCGGCCGCTTTACCAGGAAAAGTGGCCCTGCAGCTCCCCTCGCTGGCCCCGCGCGTTCCTGCACCGCGCGCGCCCGGAGAGGCCCGGGAACACCGCCGCCCGCCTCCGCCGCCCGCCGGCCACCGGCGCAGCCTGCGCGCGGGGAAGGCCCGCCGGGGCGCTGGCCCGGGCGCCCACCTCGAGGCGGCGGGCTGCACTTCCAGGCTGAAAGCCGGGCTGGGGACGCAAATTCTGTGAGTGTCCTCCAGGCACTTGCAGACACTCCATACGCGTTCGCAAAAGGAAGCTAAGAGGCTACGGACCCCGAGGGTCTGCAGGGAAACGCTAATCACCCCTGGCTTTAGGAAACCACTGGCGTGTGGAAGAATAAAATACCGTTCGCTCCACCCGCCGGCCTGCTGGAGCTGAAACCAGCGTGGGGCTGCAATAAGAGGCGGCGTCCGGGGCCCCGTGTGAGTTCCGGCGCAAGGTGGGGCCGCGAACCACAAATCCCAGGGAGCCTTGCGAGGCGCCATCCCGGCAGGACCCGGGCTCCAGGCCTCGGAGCCGCCCGTCCGACCCCATGGTACTCTGGGACTTGTAGTCAGACGTGTCTCGGGAGGGTGGTTTTCTCCCGCTACCCGTGCTGTGTACGCGATCTCATCCCCCGCCCCTTTCCCCACTTCCCCCTATCTCAACGCTCCGGTTTTAGGCCAAGGTCTGTAGCAGCGTGTGGCTCGAGCCCCACGTTGCGACCGTCCCTAGCGCACGTCTAGTTTATCCTTAGAACGATGCCGCTCTGTTTGACGACGTTTTTGAGATGATGCCTGTGGACGTTTGCCACTGGGCTGGACGCGTGAGTCGCGTCTGGAGCTCAGTAGAGGCGTCCAGTAGGTCCACTCCCTCTAGGCCGCTCCGGGATCCCCGCAGGTGACCACCGAAGCCCCGCCTCCGACCGCCGTGGCCGCTCCGCGCACGCCCAGTGCGTCTCTCACGCGGGCCGGCCCGCTCCGCACATGCCCAGTGCGTCCCTCACGCGGGCGGCCCGCTCCGCGCATGCCCAGTGCGTCGCCCGTCTCCGCAGCGGCGTCGCGGATCTCCAGCAGGCCGGCGCTCCAGCTCCCCTCAGCCCGGGCCCGCGGCTCCCGCACCTCCCCGCGGCTCCCGCAGCCCGTCCCGGCCGCCGCTCCCGCGCGCCCGGACCTGGCCCCAACCCCGCGCGAAGATGGCTGCCGTACGCCGGGCCCGCAGTTACTGCCGCTGCCTGGTGCGCTTCTCCGACCGAGAACTCTGCTAAGCCCGCCGCGGTAGACGGGCAGGAGTGGACACCGGACACGGCCCCTCCGCGGGCGGCGCCGCCCGGCGGCCAGCATGGTAACCGCGGCGGCGGGGCGGGGCGGGGCGGGGCCGCGGGCCGAGCGGGGCCGACCTGAGGGGCGTCGGCCCGCCACCTCCGCCGGCCCGAGGCGACGCGAGGCTCCTCAGGACGCCGGGCGCGCCCGGCTCGGGGGGAGCGCGGCCGGCCTCCGGGAGGGTCCCAGGCCCCCGCCCGGGGCCCTGGCGCGGAGCCCGGCCACCTCCTCGGCCGCCGGGTCCACCGCGGACCCGCGTTCGTGGCTCGCCCTCTGCCTTCGCGCCGGTCCTGGGGCTCACGCTCAGGGACTGGGCTCCTCCCTTAGGTGTTGCACCCTCCGCCAGCTGTGTCCACGTCCTGTAAGAGTCCCATGGTTTCCTGTCAGAGCCCCTGCGATGGCAGGCAGGCAGGCCTTGGCCCTATCCCTCATCTTGGTCTTTTTCTTTTTAAATAAGTGCATTGACAGAACGGTTCTATTTTGTGTAGCTGCTCTGGAAGAGAGAAAAACGGCCTTGGTTGACGCTTCTAGAATTTCTGGAGTCGGATTTCTGTTGAGGATTAAGTGCTTGACCTTTCCATTTCCCTAATCGCACCCGTGAAGCAGAAGTGACAGGAAGAAGGCAGCCACATCAGAGAAAGATGATACTCTGGTCAGGCTCAGTGGTGAAACCAGAAAAACCTCTGGATACAGGGAGTGCTGACGTTGGCCACATGTAGTCAAACCCCAGGTCTTGTTTGCATGTCAAAATCAAGGTAGTAGAGGACTGGAACACTAGCTCAGGGAGGGAGAGAGGTTTCCCATTTTGTTTCTTGACTTTCAAGTCTGTAGTACATTTTATTTACTCAGCCATGTGTCAAGCACCAGTACTAGCCTGGCATAGTTAGATTTTGGTCCAATACTATATCTTCAAGATGAAGATCTTTTCAGATAAAAAGGTATTTTAGAAATCACCTTTTTTTTTTTTTTTGCTAGTCCTGGGCTTGAGCTGAGGGCCTGAACACTGTCCTTGGACTTTCTCAAGGCTAAAGCTCTACCACTTGAGCCTCGGCTCACTTCTAGCTCTTTTTCTATGTATGTAGTACGGAGAAATCAAATCTGTATCTTTGTGTAATGCTAGGCAAGTACTCTACCACTAGGCCAAACTCCTGGCCCAGAAAAAGAGACTTCTCAGTCAGAGGCATATATATGTGTTAGGTACCTCGGTTCCTACTAGAAAATACCTGTATGGGATGGACTGGCTCCCTTTCTCTGGGCCTCTGGCAAAACATCCCATTTCAGCAGGAGTATGTGCCAGCTGAGCCTGCTCACCCAAATGCTAGGGGATGGAAGAGGAGGTGCCATGGCCCACCCTCAGGATCTAGGACCTTCTTCCATGCCCACCTCCCAGAGTCCCACCCCTCCCAGGAGAGCCAGCCCAGCCACCCATTAGCATGTGGATAAAACTCCAGGCAGCTGCTGCCTGATTAATTTCCTCCCCATCCACCCTTTCTGTTGTGCAAATGTAACTAGTGGGGTATTGCAGGCACCCCTCCTGCAGCTGGCTGCCAGAGATAAGGCCGGCAGTCTTGCCCTGTAATGCAGTGTAAGAAGACTGGTCAGTCTGTTTTATCTGTGATCCTAGAAGCATTTCCAATAGTGAAAATTTGCAGTTGTGAAGCTCACTGGCTTTTGAGCTGGGTGAAGTTGGTTCTGCTGTTATCACTAGCTGCGCATCAAGGTCATTTCCCTGATTGCCCCATTTTTGTACAGAACGCATCACACTGAGAGCTGAGCAAGCTCGGTTTCCTAATAATGTATTAGCTAACAGAGGAACTGAGGCAAACTTCCATTTCTGCTGGGAAGCAGGAGTTGTAGAAGGATAAATCGAGGGACTAAGACCTTCATGAAGCCTAAGGTCGCATGCAGTAGTTCCAGGCCAGGGTTTATTACACTGGAAAGCACTCCAGTGTGTCAAGATGGGATTTATAAAACAGATTACATAAAAATGCACTCCTAGCTGTAATTCTTTGACAAATGATTTTCCTAGTACCTTTAGAATATTAAAAACAAAAACAGAACTGGTTCTGATAGAACATGTTCATTAATGTGTCAGTTATATAAGAGGTGGGCCATCTTTCCCTGTAATTAATTTCTTTTTTTTTTTTTTTTGCCAGTCCTGGGGCTTGAACTCAGGGCCTAAGCACTCACTGTCCTTAGGCTTTCTCAGAACTAGAGCTCTACCACTTGAGCCACAGCACCGCTTCTGGCTTTTTCTGTGTATATGGTACCAAGGAATGGAATCCTGGTCTTTGTGCATGCTAGGCAAGCCCTCTTACTAGGCTAAACTCCTGGCCCACTGTAATCTTTTATGATATCCACAAAACATACATTGCTGAGCTCTATACCATTCCAATTATTTTTTCCTTCTGAGTTGTTCTTGGCTACCTTGGTAAGCATTTTAAACAGGATCTTTAAGTTGTTCATTATACACTATTAAAAAGAATAAAGAGGGGAGGAAAAGTGGGAGAAAAACATGGGAAGGGGTAACTATTCAAGAAGTAATACACCTACTACCTGATGAATGTAACTGTAACTCCTCTGTACATCACCTTGACAAAAATAAAGTAAAAACAACAACAAAAAATAAAATAGCCAGGCACTAATGGCTTGTGCCTGTAATCCTAGCTACTCAGGAGGATGAGATATGAGGATTCAAGTTCAAAGCCAGCCCAGACAGATTCATAAGACTTTGGTTTTTTTTTTTTTTTTTTTGGTCAGTCATGGGGCTTGAACTCTGGGCCTGCGCTCTGTCCTTGAGCTTTTCAGCTCAAGGCTACCATTCTACCCCTTGAGCCACAATGCCACTTCTGGTTTTCTAGTGGTTAATTGGAGGTAAAGAGTCTGATGGACTTTAGTGCCTGGGTTGGCTTTGAACCTTGATCCTCAGATCTCAACCTTCTGAGTAAATAAGATTACAGGGGTGAGCCACCATGCTCAGCTTCATAAGATTCTTTTTTTTTTTTTTCTTTTTTTTTTTTTTTTGCCAGTCCTGGGCTTAAGCTCAGGGCCTGAGCACTGTCCTTGGACTTTCTCAAGGCTAGAGCTCTACCACTTGAGCCTCAGCACCACTTCCGGCTTTTTTTTTTTTTATATGTGGTACCGAGGAATTGAACCCGGGTCTTCATGCATGCTAGGCAAGCACTTTAACCACTAGGCCAAACTCCCAGCCCTTCATAAGATTCTTAATCTCCAATTAACCACTGGAAAACCAGAAGTGGTACTGTAGCTCAATGTGTTAGAGCACTAACCTTGAAGGAAAAAAGCTTAGTGACTGTGTATCAGTTTTGTCTAATAGGTATCACTAAACTTCCCTTTGAAGAAGATATCTACAGAGAAGAAACTTTGTATTTCACCAGCATAAAACATTATAATAGTCCACTTTAGGAATTGGCTGAAGTTTGTGGATACTGAATGTTGGATTGAGCTGGCTCTGAAAGTGCAAGTAGGACTTGGCCAGCTAGTTGCATTTCAGCACTTGGCTTCCTCCTATAAAAATGCATCACCCGAAGCTGGGTACAGTGATATACTCCTAGCTACTCAGGAGGCTGAGATCTGAGGATCAAGGTTCAAAGCCAGCCCAGGCAGGAAAGGACCGGAGACTTATCTCCAATTAACCTCTAGAAAACAGGAAGTGGCACTGTGGCTCAAGGGGTAGGGTGGTAGCCTTGAGCTGAAGAGTTCATGGACAATGCCCAGGCTGAGTTCAAGCCCCATGACCCACCAAAAAAAAAAAAAAAAATACATCACCTGCAAGGCAGTTTTGGGAAGGAGAAAAACCTCTTCACCAGAATCTAGTCAAGCCCACTAGATCTAGCAATGATTTATATGGAATAGAAGCGTAAAGGCACATGTGTGACACTACAGCAACATCTGACCCTACAGGAGAGTCATCCATGTTCATCTGAAGTCGCATGAAACAGGAGGGTGAGGAGATGAGAAAATAATTGAGAAATGTCAACCAGCGGCAGTAGTGGCCCTTATTCAAAACTTGATTCCACAAAATAAAAATATGTATACTTCATATTCTCAGAAATACGAATACTAAAAGATACTTGCCATTGAGTTTTATGTTAACTATTGAAAGTGGGCTGTGATTACTTGAGGATTGATTACTGTTGTCTTTACTGTTGAATATATTTTCTTATAAAAAGTTAAAATACATTTGGTTTTGCCAAGCACTGGTGGCTCATGCCTATAATCCTAGCTATTCAGGAAGTGACGATCTGAGGTTCGTGGTTCAAAGGCAGCCCAGGCAGGAAAGCTAGTGACACTCTTATCTCCAGTTAACCACTAACGCTGGAAATGGAGCTATGGCTCCAGTGGTAGAGCGCTAGCCTTGAGTGAAAGAGCTCAGGGGCAGCGCCCAGGCCCAGAGTTGAAGCCTCAAGATGAGAAAAACCAAAACGAAGAAAGAGCAGTTTTCCATGGTTGACAGTGGGAACCGGCTTCACTCACCCATGAACCCGTCCCATCCAGCCCCTCAGGAAAGGGCTTGGACTATCACCCAGGACTGGAATGGTTTGGGGATGGAGGGAAGCTCTGTTAAATTTAGGGGAATGAGCTGTGAAGATTCGTGGTGATGTACCTCTAGTTTGAAGTCCAGGCTCTTTTTCCTTTGGAATGAGTGAGGCCTTACACTGCCCTTTCCCCCCTCCCCACTGGGCCTGGAGATTTGGTGGGCTCCATGAGGACCCATGTGGGAGGGAGGCTGGTATTCACCTGTCCCTGATGTCACTTTGGTTTTCCCTTAGGCAGAAGCTGAGGAAGATTGTCATTCTGACGCTGTCAGAGCTGGGGATGATGAAAACGAGAGTCCTGCCGAATCAGACCTGCAGGCATGTACTGGTGACGCACCCGGTCCTCGCGCTCCAAGGCGTAGGCAGAACACGAGGGCATAACTGGGTGGGGGCAGGAAGGAGTTTTATTTGTATTGAATATAACAGGATTTTTGGTATTTTATAGCATATCTAAACTATATTACAGACCTCTGTATGTGAAAAGAGATATCAATAATTTTTGCTATGTAACTGCATAGGTACAGATTATTCAAAAGAAGCCTCCGCTGACTCAAAAAGATTGGCAAGTGTGTCTACTTAAAGTTAAAACCTGTGCGTAACAAAAGACAACACAAATAAAGCTAAAAAAAAAATAGCTAGCACAACAGTTTACCACGTCGGTAGAGGTTTGCTGTCCTCTATAGAGTGCTTGTAAATTAGAGGAACACAGGACGGAAAGATGGAAGTGGATGATGAATGGAAAGAAATATTAAATATTTGAAAGTCTAATTAGCCTCATTAATGATTTAGTCAGTTTGGTGAATAACGGCTCTTGCTGTCAGGGGAATTGTGAATGTGCACAGTTTGGGGGGAGGGTAGACTGACCAAATACAAAGCAAGTATCCCGTTCAGTTCAGCCGTTCTTCCCCAGAGCAGACCCAAGGAAGTGGAATGTGAGCAGGTAAGCTGAAGTGCAGGTGTTTGTCCTGGCGTCATGTGCTTGCATAGCAAAGCATAAATATCCATTGCTGTGTTAAGGAAGGCTGCCTTGGTACTGTGAAGTACCCTGCAGCCAGGTAAAAGGATAAAGTAAATCTTCACGCATCGAGATTGGAAAAACTTCACTGAGTGAACCGATGTTCAACTGACAAGCTTTTAGACATTTTGTGTGTGTGTCTGTGGGTGTCCATCCATCCATCCATCCCAAAGACCCTAAGAGATGAGCATGTGCACGGGAGAACTAAGCGTGGGTATTGAGCAGTGTAAAGAGCATGAGGGAAACTGAAAGCTGGGTATGTTTTACCTCGTCTCCTCTTAGGCACAGCTGCAGATGTTCCGGGCTCAGTGGATGTTTGAACTTGCGCCAGGTGTGGGGTCTAGCAGCCTGGGAACACAGCCTTGCAGAGCAGCGCGAAGTGCCCCACTGAAAGCAGCGGCAGACACCAAAGGGAAACAGGAGCTGGCAAAGGAAGAAGAGTTAAGTATTAAGAGGTTTTAACAAGTGACCTTTTGTAACACATGGAAATGTTCAGTGATATAGCAAAGAAGTCATAACATAGAACATGTAAGACAAGAGAACTTTTCCTCCGCCAGAAGTGGTGGGGCCCGCCTGTGACCCCAGCAACCAGGAGGCAGAGGCAGGAGGACCAAAAGTCGTCCCAGGATAAACAGTGAGACTTGTCTCAAAAAGTCTAATAAAAAGAACTTTATCCTGATGTAGAGAATTTTCACTCAGGGCTGGTGCTCTACTGCTTGAGCTATGACTCTACTGTAGCTTTTTGATGGTTCATCAGAGATGCGTCTCATGATGTCTTGTCCTGCCAGCTTTGAACCATGTTCCTCAGATCTTGGCCTCCTGAGGAGCTGGGGTTACAGGCATGAGCCCCGGCTCGCAGCATTTGCCCATTTGTCTGTGTGCCTTGTGAACATTTCCTGCCAGCCCTCAGTGGCCCTGTCTTGTGACAGAGCACCGCCTGTGACGAGGTCCAGCCCACCCTCTCTCTGTGGTCATGGTGGTCCTGGTCTCCAGGGCTTTCCTCTAAACATTTTCAGCACATAATACGCTGTTGGTGTTCAGGTAAGGGATGACGTTGGGGTTGAGGTCGGAGTGCACTGTTGTCTCCCAGGCCAAGACTCTGCTCTTTACGCTCATTGTTAGTACAGATTCCAGACAGCTTACTTTGTTTTGCTCCTGTCCTTCGGTAGGCTCGAGAACTCTTCTTGAAGGCGGTGGAGAAGGAACAAAACGGAGCCCTCTATGAAGGTAGGCCTCCCTCTCTTGGCTCAGGACGTCAGCCGCTTTGATGCACCCACTGTCCCCTGTGTAGGACTTGCTTAGTATAACTTCGTTCTCCATAGACCCAAGTCGGCTTTTAGGTAAAAATAAAAACGAGTATATGACTTGTCTTCAAAGGATACTGCTGGGTGTCAGGATCATACTGATAGAATGAGTAAAGTAGATTGTTGTACATTTAATTTGGTTTAGTTTAGTTTTTCCCAGTCCTGGAGCTTGACTTAGGGCCTGGGCAATGTCCTTGGACACTTTTTGCTCAAGGTTAGTGCTCTACCACTTGAGCCATAGTGCCACTTCTGGCTTTTTTTCATGTATGTGGTACTGAGGAATCGAACCCAAGGCTCCGTGCATGCTAATGAGCACTCTACCTCTAGGCCATGCTCCTGGCATAGTCTAGTGTTAATAAAATTAAATTCATTTTAAAATAGACCATACTCCTTTCATAGGAAGAAAACATTTTACCAAAGAAATGTGCTCCAGCATTGTCTTTTCTTATGGGTTTTTTGGGCTGGTACGAAGGCTTGAACTCAGGGCTTTATATTCAGCTTGCTTGCTCACAGCTAATACTCTGCTGCTTGAGCCATGCCTCTCTAGCCCATCTTTTTGGAGATGGAGTGCCATGGACTTTTCTCCTAGTTTGGTTCAAACCACAGTCTTCTTTATCTCAGCTTCTGAGTAGCTAGAATTAATAGGCATGAGCTACTGGTGCTCAGCTAATTGTTTCTTTTCATGACTAAGAAATGAAGGGCCAGGAGTTTGTCCTAGTGGTAGAGTGCTTGCCTAGCATGCATGAAGACCCAGGTTCGATTCCTCAGCACCACATACATAGGGGGAAAAAAAGCTGGAAGTGGTGCTGAGGCTCAATTGGTGGAGCTCTAGCCTTGAGAAAGTCCAAGGACAGTGCTCAGGACCTGCGCTCAAGGCCAGGAACATGCATGTGAGGCCCATCCTGAACCAGAAGGTAGTCATGGTGGTGTGATGTCATTCCAGTTTCTGGAGGAATTGTAAATGGGTAGATTTAGATCTAGGCTAGTCTGGACAACAAGCCAGGGGCCTTATTTCAAAAGTGATAGCACCCTACTTCTAGTGGCTGACACCAGTCTACAATCCTAGCTACTCAGAAGGCTGAGAGACCTGAAATGTGAAGATGGCTAGAGGCATAGTTCAAATGGTAGTTAGCCTAGCAAGCAAAATGGAGTAAGCAGAAGCCCCTGGGTTTAAATCCCAATGCCAGTAAAAAATAAATAAATAAAGTTAATATGTCTCAAGTGGTAGAGTACCTGCTTAGCAAGTGCAAAGCCCTGAGTTCAAATCCCATTACCATCATAAGGAGAAAAAATAATAATAGTAATTGGGCCATGGGAAGATGCTTGTTCTTGAATCATTTGAAAATGACAAATGTCATTTAAAAGGGCTCACTTAGTCAAGTTCTGACATAGTCTTGGTTAATATGTGAGATGCTGAGATTCTCAACTCAAGTTAATGCATGGTAATGCATGCAGAATGTTAGAATGTGGCAGAACATGTCATGTAAGTGGGAAAAGCCCGGATCAGCCTGATGCTCCTGGGTACCAGTCATCTCTCTCTGTCCAGGGAGATTATTGGATGTTACAACTACAAGTCAGCTGACAGAAGAGTTACATCTGAAGGTAGCTTGGCACTGGGTGCCTGGGGCTCATACTTGTAATCCTAGCTACTCAGAAGGGTGAGATCTGGGAATCCAAGGTTCAAGGCCAGCCCGGACAGTAAAGTCCCCCATGAGATTCTTGTCTCCAGTTAACCACTAAAAAAAGGGGGAGAGGGACTGTGACTCGGCGTGGGAGTAGGGCGGTAGCTGAAGAGCTCAGGGGCAAGGCCCAGGCCCAGAGTTCAAGCCCTATGACCTAAAAAACAAAAACAAGTGAAATGGCACTGTGTCTCAAAGTGGTAGAGCACTAGCCTCGAGCAAAAGAGCTCAGAGATAGCGCCAGGCCCCACGTTCAAGTTGCATGACTGAAAAAAAACAAAAGTAGCTTGGCTAAAGGAAGTGCAATTTGAAGTATGAATTCAAAATCTTTTTTTTTTTTTTTTTTGCCAGTCCTGTGCTTGAGCTCAGGGCCTGAGCACTGTCCTTGGACTTTCTCAAGGTTAGATAGAGCTCTACCACTTGAGCCTCAGCACCACTTCTGGCTTTTTTCTATATGTGGTACCAAGGAATCGAACCTGGTTCTTCATGCATGCTAGGCAAGCACTTTAACCACTAGGCCAAACTCCCGGCCTGAATTCAAAATCTTTATTCTATTCCATAGGAAGGATCTCATTTTCTTCAACTCTGTCTAGAAATAAAATTTTGTTGTGTTTTCTTGAGACTATAACGATTACACTTTAAAGCTAAATATTTTAGAGTTAAGAACTAATAAAGTTCCTTTCTGAGGAGTATGCTTTTGAAGGTCAATTTGTTCAGGAACTACTGTTGCATAGAAGGAAGAAAAAGAATTTGGCTATTTGTAAAGCACATTAGTGAATTCAAATACAGTTAAAGATAGTCAAAGTAAAGGAAATGACAAAGTGTTGTTTGTGGCTGATACGCGTCCGTGTCTTCTTCTTTTAGCCATCAAGTTCTACCGGAGGGCTATGCAGCTTGTGCCTGATATAGAGTTCAAGATTACATACACCCGGTCTCCAGACGGTGACAGCACTGGAAACACCTAGTACGTGCAAGGGTTTGCTGTGCAAGTGTTCCTGGCTGTGTGTTTATGGTTATAGCATTTAACTCCTTTTCTTCTTCCCTCTCTCCTCCCCTCCAGCATGGAGGACAGTGACACCAGCAGCAAGATGGCAGACCTGCTGTCCTGCTTTGAGCAGCAGCTCACCTTTCAGGAATCCGTGCGCAAGCTGTGTCAGCCTGAGCTGGAGAGCAGCCAGACTCACATATCAGGTGTGGTTCCTGGCCAGGCCAGAGGGGGCGCAGTTCCCGGGATGCAGCTGAGCAAAGCATCTGAGCAATCTCAGGCGCGCTGCAGGGAGGTTGGATCTCTGCTAGGTGCTTCTGCCAGGCCGTGCACTGGGCCTGGTGGTGTGTGAATGTGTACAAACTCATGTGCTATTTTTTCATATGCTGAACATTGTCTTAAGTTGGGGGATTTTTTTTTTTTTTCAGACGAGGGCAATTTAAATTTTTCAAAGAGGTAAATACCTTCTCAGTTTAATCTAACACATGGTGAAAGTAATAACACCATGTGAATTGCTTACTTAGAATAGATTATGCCTCACAAGGACTTTAATATGTCCTGCTGATAAGAATCTTATAAGGAATGCTGGGCGTGGTAGCTCATGCCTGTCATCCTAGCTGCTCAGGAGACTGAGATCTGAGGATCACGGTTCAAAGCCAGCCTGGGCACTAATGTCACTAAAGTCCATGAGACTCTTACCTCCAGTTAATCAGCAGAAAACCATAAGTGACGCTGTGGTTCAAGAGATAGAGCGATAGCCCTGAGTTGAAGAGCTCAGGGATAGCACCCAGGCCCAGAGTTCAAGACCCACGAGCAACCAAAAAAAAAGGAATCTTATAAAGAAAGGTTATGCTTTTATACAAGTAGTCTTAAATATATTCTGTACTGAGAACAGACCTGTGATCATGGCAAGACTGCTAGGTAGCTAACAGACTCATGCCTGAGGTCTGGGCAGTACTGGGGGGGCAGCGTGGGAGGTCAGGCAGCGCCAGGACCGTGCGGGTAGAGGTGCCACACGTGGGCTGTGGCCAAGAGCCAGGCAGTCACGGAGGGGTTCTCACGCAGCTCTGCCAATGGAGGTCCTAATGTACATCTTCCGGTGGGTGGTGTCGAGCGAGCTGGACCTGAGGTCACTGGAGCAGCTGTCCCTGGTGTGCAGAGGATTCTATATCTGTGCCAGGTACTGTCTTTACTCTGTCTTCCTCTTGAAAAGAAGGATAGTTCAAAGGTAGCCTAGGCAGAAAAGTTTGAGACTCTGTCTCCAGTGAAGCAGCAACAATCTCAAAGTAGAGGTGTGGCTCAAGCAGTAGAGCCCAGCCTTAAGTGGAAGCATGAGGAAAGGGGCCTGACCCTGAGTTCAAGCCACAGAACTGGCACAAGAAAGGGCAGAGCCTCCTCCTTGTGGTCCCACTGATAACCAAAGTGCACCTGCCCAGAGGGACCTGGCTTGTATTTACTGGTGGTGTGCTCCTCTGCCTAGAGACCCTGAAATCTGGCGCCTGGCCTGCTTGAAAGTGTGGGGCAGAGGCTGCATTAAGCGTTTCCCTTACGCGTCTTGGAGGGAGATGTTCCTGCAGCGGCCTCGCGTTCGGTTTGATGGTAAGCTGCACTCAGCCCAGGGGAAGGTTACCCACATGCACTTGAGAGCACGCAGCTTTCACCCACAGTGGACCCGAGCACCAAGTGGAAGGAGACCTCAAAGAAAAGTAAAGCTGGCCTTGGGGTATGTGATTGTCACTTTCATGTTTCTGATATTCTTTGAAAAAAGAACCTTTCCTTTTCTCTAGGCGTGTACATCAGTAAAACCACGTACATCCGCCAGGGGGAGCAGTCTCTCGATGGTTTCTACCGGGCTTGGCACCAGGTGGAGTACTACAGGTACCCAACCCCACCACCTGACATCCGCTCGCCCTCCGCCTCAGGACGGGCCTGCAGCCCTGTGGTTCCTGGGCCGCTGCTGGAGCTTGCTTTGCACGGTGGCATTAATTAGTGCTTCCGGCACACATAAAATGCTGTAGGTGGTTTTTACTTAGTGAGTCAAGTTGGAAGTTCACTGCTTCCCTCTAAGGGAGATAGAAATGCCTCTAGTTTTGATGTTATCATTGTTATCCTCGTCATCTTTAACACAGTCTGTGAATATAGTGAACCTTGATCCGTGTCACTCCTTCATTCTCCCCCATCTCTCAAGATGCTAGGGCTTTTGCTTTTGTTTTTTCCATTTTTAGCTTTGCGTTGGTCCTGGGGCTTGTGCTTCAAGTTCTGAGCTCTTTGGCTCAAGGTTAGCCACAGCTCTATCTGCAGCTTTTTTTGTGGTTGAGTCTCTTGGTGGCTGCGAGTGTGGCCTAGTGGTAGGGTACTTGACTAGCGTGTATGAAGCCCTGGGTTCCATTCCTTAGCACCACATACACAGAAAAGGCTAAAAGTGGTGCTGTGGCTCAAAGTGCTTGAGCACCACCCTTCAGCAAAAAAGCTCAGAAACAGTGCCCAGGCCCCAAGTTCAAGCCCCAGAACTGGTTTTCAAAAAAGAGTCTTGTAGACTTTCCTTGCCTGGGCTTCTTGCCTGGGCTAGCTTCACCCTCCAGCCTAGCCAGGATTGCAGGCGTGAGCACGGGCCCCTGCATGCCTGTATCCTCGTTTGCCAGGGGTCCTGTTGTCTAACACAGGGGTCTGGGGGTGGCTCATACGCTGAGCTCCCGATGTGTTTGTACCTCGTGTGTTGTTTCCTTCTCTGCAGGTACATCAGGTTCTTCCCGGACGGACACGTGCTGATGCTCACCACACCCGAGGAGCCCCCGTCCATTGTACCCCGTCTGAGGACCAGAAGCCCCAGGTAGCCTTGCTTCTGTGCCCTCTCCGGGCTGAGTCCTCCGGTGAACCCAGGTCGGCTCCCTGCATTTCATGTCCGGCTGGTTTCAAGACAGGCGGGGAAAGCAGCCCTGGCAAGGCCTCTGTCTCCAGAGGCCTCTCCCTACTAGAAGGCTATGGAATCAATTTTCACTCCATTCTGACTCCTTCCTGGGTAGTTAGCAAGTGCCACTGTAATCCACAGTTGCCTCGATGGCATAAATACATAGCTAATAGGTTTAAATGTTATTTTTTAGGACTGATGCTATTCTACTGGGTCATTACCGTTTGTCACAAGACACAGACAATCAGACCAAAGTATTTGCTGTGATAACTAAGAAGAAAGAAGAGGTGAGTACCTGAATGAAGTGCCCTTGCCTCACTTCCTGTTCCCCCTGCTGTCAGCTAGACCTTCAGAGCTCTGTCGAGTTCCTGGCCTCCTCCTGTAGGCACGTGCATAGGTCTCTGAAGAGAGCTGGAAAGTTCATTTTTCCTTTGTTGGTGTGTGTGTGTGTGTGTGTGTGTGTGTGCGTGTGTGCGCGTGCACGTGCGTGTGTGCGCACGCTCATGTGGGTATGTGTGCTCTGTGTGCGTGCCTGTACTTGGGGCTTGAACTCAGGGCCTGAGCACTGTCCCTTAGCTTTTTCTGCTCAAGGCCAGCACTCTACTGTGTGTGCCACAGCTCCACTTAGGACTTTTTGGTGGCTAACTGGAGAAAAGAGTCTCACAGACTCTCCTGCTTAGGCTGTCTTTGAACTGCAGGCCTCAGATTTCGGTCTCTTCAATAGAGAGGATTGCTTTTGTTGGAGAGGCATTTCCGGTTTTTCTAGCTGGTTTTTCTGTCGTGGCTCGGGTCTCCTGGGAAGTAACTGGCCGCCTGGTGCTGGCACCTGCTTCCCTTCCCCGTCTCTGTGGTCCCGGAGTCTGCTTGGTGAATATGCCTGCTTCCCCCATCCCCAGCGAGGCTCTGCCCCAGGTGGGCTTCCGCTTCCCCTGAGAATACGCGTACCTGTGGAAGAATCTTCCCTCCTTCCTGATCTTACAAAAGGAAAACCGAGTCCAGCAAATGTGAAAGTGTGATTGCTGGAATTAACCCTGTGGGGTTGAATTTTAACAGATGGAAGCCCTGGTGTCTTCAGAGCTTGTACACGCGCATTTCTTCTGTCCTGTTGAGAGTCTGCTATACCTAGCAGCAGCATGGAGTGGGCAGTGGGCAGTGCTTGCTGCTGTTTCTGAACACTTGCTAGGCACGGAGCCCCTGTTTAGCATCGGGTGTCTGTGTCAGGCGAGGGCATGGCTCCGACTATGAGTCCTGTCCCCTTGGGGCTCCTATGCTGGCTTCTCTGCCTCCCTCTGGTAAGTCCCGGGAGGCCGGGCCTCTCTGAGGGACAGAGATTGTAGCTTTGTGATCTTGACTTTCCTGAGGTCAAAATTGGGGATTGTGGAGCCCTGGTATAGGTTGGGGAAGGCAGGTGGCCATGGCTCACTCCTGTAACCCCGGTTACTTGGAATGCAGAGATGGAGAGGATCACAGTTCAGGGCCAGTCCAGGCAGGAGAGTTTGGGAGACCCCTTCACGGTAACACGTGTCTGTCTTGTGACCGAGGCGCGTGAGCCCCGGGGGCATGGTGAGGCCAGGTGTGCGTTCACACAGCAGTGATCGTGACCTTGCCTTCCACAGAAACCACTGGACTACAAGTACCGCTACTTGCGCCGCGTCCCCGTGCAGGAGGCTGAGCACAGCTTTCACGTGGGGCTGCTGCTGTGCTCCAGCGGCCACCAGAGGTTCAACAAGCTTGTCTGGATCCATCACTCCTGCCACATGACGCACAGGTGGGTGGCGTGGTGGGAGGTGCCCACGGGCTCTGCGGGGACTGTGTGGGTGTCGGATTCCTCACAGATTGCCGGACAGGGGGCACAGCTGGGTTTGCTGAGAACAGCCCAAGGTTAGGGATTCTAGTAAATCCCAAGCAGGAGATTTTTCAGGAGGGGTGGACAAGAACAGAGCAGATTCCCATTGCCAAGAAATGTTGACCTCAGCCCCAAACCCTCCTCACCACCAGCCAGCCAGAACCCTAAACCCATCTCAGGCCTTGCTGCCCTGGCCTTTCCCCTTTTTGCCTTTCTCCATAATGTCTGTCTGTCTGTCTCTCTCTCTCTCTCTCTCTCTCTGTCTCTCTCTCTCTGTGTCTCTCTCTCTCTACTTCTGTCTGTCTCTCTCTTTTTTCCAAGAAAGAAACAACCTTTAAGTGCTCTGGACAGTGGCTCAGGTTCAGGCGTGGCCTCTTAGAAAACTAGGATCGTTTGTTTAGGTGTCTTGTAGCTGCTTAGTGATCACATTGACTTCTTACAGTATCTTAGAAGACTTATCCTGTTTCTCTTGGGGTAGAGAGGGGACAGTAAAGGCTGTGGTGCAGCCAGAAATACAGTGCTGATCATAATAAAAGCCTTGAATTGCATATTGCCTTTGACCCAGGAATCTTAGGAGTATGTTTAAAGGACATAACTTTTTTTTTTTTTTTTTTTTTTTTTTTTTGTGGGTCATGGGACTTGAACTTAGCCTGGGTACTGTCCCTGAGCTCTTCAGCTCAAGGCTACCACCCTACCCCTGGAGCCACAGTCCCACTTCCCATTTTATAGTGGTTAATTGGAGGTAAGAGTCTCACAGTTTTTAGTGTCCAGGCTGACTTTTGAAACACAGATTTCAGATCTCAGATCTCAGCCTCCCGATTAGCTAGGATTATAGGCATAAGCCACCATGCCCAGCTAGAACATAATTTTTTGTCAGTCTCGGGGCTTGAACTCAGGACCTGTGCATTGTCCTTGGGCTTTCTCAAGGCTAGTGCTCTACCACTTAAGCCACAGCACCACTTCTGGCTTTTAAAAAAAAAATGTGTGTGGTATTGTGGAATCAAACCTGAGTCTTCTTACATGCTAGGCAAGCACTCTACCACTATGGCAGACTCCCAGCCCAGGACATAACTTTTTTTTTTTTTTTTTTTTTTTTTTTGTGGATCATGGAGTTTGAACTCTGCCTGGGCGCTGTCCCTGAGCTCTTCAGCTCAAGACTATCGCCCTACCTTTCAGCCAAGCCCCACTTCCTGTTTTCTAGAGCTTAGTTGAAGGTAAGAGTGTCAGGTCCTTTTGTGTCGGGCTGACTTTGGACCTTAATCCTCAGAACTCTGCCTCCTGAGTAGCTAGGATCACTGTGCCTGGTTGGACATAACTTTTTTTAAAGCATATTAATTGCTGAATCTCAGAGATAACCTAAATCACCAAAAGGAGAGTTACTGAATTATTGTGCAAGCAAATAGCGTAGTGTTATACAGCCATAAAAACTGGTTTCTGAAGAATAGAGAAAAATGCCAGAATATCACATGAAATAAAGAAGTAGGCTTGCCAAAAGCAGGTGGTGTCAAGACAGGGGTTGTGGTACTTGGGAAAAGCCAAGAAGCAAGGGCGCTTGTGCTGGTGCCTCTGCCTGCTTGGCCGTTCCTTGTGCTTTGCCAGCGTTGTTCTGTGTTTGGGAGTGTGCCATGTTACCTAGAGCTCCTCTGCCTGCACGCCAGGACCGGGGAGCTCCAGTTGAGGTCCCCTTGTCTTTTCCGTCCAGAGCCACGGGGGAGACGGCTGTGAGTGCCTTTGAGATCGACAGGATGTACACGCCCCTGCTCTTTGCCAGAGTCAGGAGCTACACGGCCCTGTCGGAGCGGCCGCTGTGACCGTGAGCCCCGCTCAGGCAGCACCCCACCCCGGGCGGCCGCCGTGAGCCTGTGCAGAGAGCAAGAGAGCACCTAAGTTATAAATGTACATATATATGGAATTGAAACTTATTTTAAATTGTTGGAATCCCTTTAAGAAGAGTATAAATTATTTTTTTTATTTAATGGGATTGTGATTCTTGGGGCGTTTTATTTTAAAATGTAAGTTTAAGCACATTTATGTTGCAAAACACCTTAATATGAAATGCAAATCATGTCATTTCTAAGCAGATTCATCGCGCAAGTCACCACCCGATCACCCCAGTAATTCACTGCATGGGCGGGGCTTCACCGCGCCAGATCTTCTTCCCCCCTCCCCCCCCCCCCCGCATGACTCAGTGTTTTTGCACTAAAGGTCAAAATGTGAACAACCTTTCTGGGTTCATTTGAAGCTGTTTAACCAATAAAGATTTTAAAAAGAATGTTCCTTTCAAAGAAATACATTTGAGTGATTTTTTTTTTTTTACACCAGTCGTGGGTCTTGAACTCAGGGCCTGAGCACTGTCCTTGGACTTTCTCAAGGCTAGAACTCTACCACTTGAGCCTCAGCACCACTTCCAGCTTTTTTCTATGTATGTGGTACTGAGGTATTGAACCTGGGTCTTTGTGCATGCTAGGCAAGCACTCTACTACTAGGCCAAACTCCCGGCCCCTTGAATGATGTTTTATAAATGAGCAGTTGTGGGATCGCCAGGAGTGGTTCAAGAGACACAGCCTCTCTCCCTCGCTGTCTTCACTGGACCAACCTGGATATAGCTAAGTGGAGCTACCAGATGGGGCGGCCACACAGCCCTCGGCCCTCCGGGAATAGACTCTTCACAGAAAACATGCAATGAGCAGCAGGGCAGTGGCCTGGCACGGCAGGATCCCTAGGTACGTGCTGCTCAGGTTAGACAAGCCAAACCCCCCCCCACACACACACACACTATGCTGGGACTGGGGCTTGAACTCAGGGCAGGCATGCTGTCCCTTAGCCTCTTTGCTCAAGGCTGGCACTACCACTTGAGCCACACCTCCATACCTGGCTTCTTCAGTGATTAATTGGAAATAGGAGTCTGACGCACTCTCCCACCCTTGATCCTCAGCCCAGCCTCCTGAGTAGGTAGGATTACAAGCAAAACATGACATTCCCTGTCATGTTAACCTCATGGTCACTTTGTGAGCAGTGTAACGACGTCATAGTCCCGTTTCAAGCTTTCAGACGGTTCTTAAGCCAAATGCTAGCGTTAGCATTTCTGGCGTGGAGCTGTCCCATAGGCCTTCGCTTCGCCCAGAGTATTTCTAGGGAAAATCACTGAACCAAAGGGTGAGTGTTTTAAAATGCTGTTTTGTTTCTGTTAGGACATATAGCTGGTACGAGGAGTTTCAGTGGCATTGTTCATTCTCACACTTGCTCTTTCCAGTCAGGTAACAGATTTCACTCTTTCATACGTGCGTGTGCCATGTCCCTGCCTGCCTGCCTGCCTCCTCAAGCCCCCGGCAGGACCCAGGATACATTCCTGCTGTCCATTCTCTTTGGTGTGTGTTGACTGCACAGAGGAGTTTCCCGTGACACTGCACACTCGCCTGTGTTACACCCTGGACTCCCTTGTGAAGCTCGTACTCGTCCCCCATCGCCCCACTCTGTGATTCTGCAGCTCCCCGTGAGTGCTTTCTTCCATCAGCACGGCAAAGCCTGGCCAGCTCCATGCACACTGTTGGAAAAATGGATGGACAAAGAGCTGTAATTCACCTCACCCAGTGTAGGGTGTCACCATTCTGTCCTTTCACAAAAATGACTGTTCACTCTTCCGGAAGAAATCTCTGTCCTGCCTTCCCCAGGTCTCGGGGCCGTCGTGACGGCGCGGTGAGCAGCTCTCTCGGGCATCTCTGCCGGCTCTGTCGAGTTGGAGTTGGAGCAGGAGGAAGCCCAGGCTGAGTGGCAGGCTCCTTTGACACAAGCCACGGCATCTCCATCCCAAAGGGCCTGCAGTCATAAGCTTATGTCCGCAAAGCTGGTAAAAGGAGAGCGGGAGGCCCTGGCCTCGCAAGGTCGGGGTCTGGGAGCTGGCGCACAGCACGGAAGAGGGAGGTAACAGTGACGGAGTGGAGGGGACAAAGGTGCTCCCCGCTCCATTTGCCACGACAGTGGCTAGTGGCCCACAGCAGCCGTCACAGGCTTTGTGACCGCAGGTGTGGTTCCACAAATCCCAGACCGCAGCCCGCCAGCTGAAGATGGGAGACGCCCAGGCCGCCCGCCAGGCCCCATGTGCCAGGCTCCCATCCCTCGGGCAGCCTCCCTTACCTGTCCAGCCACGAGTCCTGGCCACTCGGCTTCCTCTCCCAACAGCATCCTGGGGCTGGAGGCCAGGGGGCCGGCCAGGAGCGCCATTCCACGACCCTCAGACTGGGTTCACACAGAGAGGATAAACATGGAGGCTCTGTAGCTGTAGGTAGTAGAATTCAGGAAGAATACAATGCATCCATGAAATGGAGACTAAAAGGAAACCTGTGGAAGACAGACCCCTTAGAGACAGCAAATGTGATGACCAAGTTCGTCTTCAATTTTGAAGGTCACAGCTGGACATTACCTTAAAAAGTCGTTGATGGTGAGGAAACAGGTCTGAGATGGTGGCTCTGCTTGCCTGCCATGACACCACAGTCCCATGGTGCCCTAAAAAGAAAGGAGGGAATTCACCCAAAGCACTGAGCTGTGTGAACCTGTCACCTACTGTGACCCACCCCAGTTCTTTTCTCAATGTCATAGTACTTTTCTTTTTGGCGGGGGTCACGAACTCAGCCTGGGCGCTGTCCCTGAGCTCTGTAGCTCAAGGCTACCACCCTACTCTTGAGCCAAGCCTCACTTCCCCCTTTACTAGAGGTTAATAGGAGATAAGAGTCTGAGGTCCTTTTGTGCCCAGGCTGGCTTTGAAGTGTGATCCTCCTCAGACCTCAACCTCCTGAGTAGTTAGGATTACAGGAGTGAGCCACCGTGCATGGCAATTTCATAATACTTCCATATTCGGTTAAGAAATGAAGCAAAGTGTTTTGCCACTAGATGACACTCTTGTCCCAGGCTGTTTTTGTTCTTGTTCTTTCCAGTCAGCTCTAGGGGCAGTGGAGTGTGTGTGTTCATGTGTGTGTGCATGCATGTATAGGGAATTGTTTTTCACATTACCAAGAACATTGCAACACCTTCATCTTTCTGACTGACTTTCAACATTGCACAGAATAGAATCTACGTAAATTGAGTAAAATCTAAAGTACACAAGAAGGCAAGTTACCCTGTTTTCTTGACAGGCTCTAAGTCTGTCATGCTGAGCTCAACAACTTAACAAGAAATCCGTTTTCTCCATCAGTTTAACTGGGCAGTTGACGTTGGCTGCTAGGAATGAAATAGGAAGAGGACTGTGTGTGGGGTGAGTATTTAGGGATGGGAAGCTGGGAGGGAGCCAGAAGCCATCCTGTCCCCACTTGACAATGGTCAATCTTGGAATGGCCTTGCTGTGGTTTTTTTGCTAGGCTCAGAGATGTTGAAGGAAGGAACTGACACTGTGGCTCAAGGGGTAGGGCAGTAGCTTTGAGCTGAAGAGCTCAGGGACAGCACCCAGCCCAGAGTTCAAGTCCCATGATCAACATCAAGAATTAAATACAAACACATATTTTAGCTGGACATGGTGGCTCACGCCTGTAATCCTAGCTACTCAGGAGGCTTATATCTGAGGATCAAGGTTCAAAGCCAGCCAGGCACAAAAGGACCAGAGACTCTTACCTCCAATTAACTCTAGAAAAGGGGAGGCAGGGCTTGGCTCAAGGGTAGGGTGGTAGCCTTGAGCTGAAGAGCTCAGAAACAGCGCCCAGGCTGAGTTCAAGCTCCATAACCCACCAGAGAGGGGTGGGGGGATTTGGCTGCTAGAAATCCACCCAGAGCAGCCTCGTATGGGGGACTGGGTCATGGTTCCAGACATGGCGAGATCTTGGGACAGATAGTCCCATTTACTGATGCCAAGCTCAGCAATCATCAGACCTCGGCATCCATGAATGTGTATTGTCTGAACTTTAGCTCTCGGGACTTTTCCTTGCCTACCAGACTCGCGCGTACCCCTGGGACCCCTGGGTGCTGCTTTTCCTTCTTTGTTTCTGAGGTACCCTTGGTGCCATGGTCCATGGGGGGCTACGTCCTTGGAGTCACTGCGCTAGAGGGTCACTCAAAGGTGGGAAGGATTTGAGATAGCCGAGTAGACCCCCGCCCCTCCCCCATCCACACAACAGAAGTATTCTGTGTAGAGTTGTATTTTGAGGTGAACTGATTGTAGGAAAACAATGGAAATCAGCAGAAAAGAGACTGGGAGCGTGTAAGATTCAGTGATGCTGGGGTTCACATAGCAAGAGAAGCTTTGTTCCCAACCCACACCCCCCAGGCCCCCTGTAGGGTGAGGATGAAAGTCCTGAAAGCCCTGTAAGGGCAGAAAGTTTCACAACCTTCTCATGCTCCCACGCCCTGCCACAATGCCCTGAAGTCTGCAAAGCAGCCTGGCTTTAGAAGGTTATCATGGGTCTTTAAGCCCCGGGGTGCCAGACAGGAGCTGTCTTGAGATGGGAGCTGTCTGAGTCGGCCCGTTCTGGAGGTCAGAAGCCTTTGTGCATTCTCATCTCCAGGGTTCCGTAGACATCTTGCTGGACTGGCTGGCAAGTGGACTCAATATTATTATGTGTTGTTGTTGTTGTTGTTGTTGTTGTTGTTGTTGTTGTTGTACAAAGGGGTTTCAAGTCCATGCCAGGCCATGAGTACAATGCTTCTTTTCATTTATTTATTTTTAATGTATGTGGTATCGAGGAATCAAACCTGGATCTTTGTGCATGCCAGGCAAGCACTCTACCATTGGGCCACACTCCCGGCCCCTATAGTGCTTCTTGACCAGCCCCTGCCAGCCTTCCTTCTCCTCGGTGTTTCTCCCTCCCATCCTCACTCTCAAGTTGCGTACGTCAACATTTACATAAGGTGTGTTGGGTACAGTTGCCTGTGTCTGCTCACCTTTCCTTCCTCCACTCCTGTGCCCCTCCCCCCGGCCCTCCCAGAGCCTGTTTCCACTTTCTGGCCTTCATTTTGATAACAGCTTCTGAGTTGTTCTGAGGAGTTACACCTTTGGGCTCCCCCCCTCACTACACCACCCTGGGCAGTTTGTTGGGTGTATATACTCACAGCCTTGCAGATGCTCTCCTATTTTAAGTCTAGCTTTCACATGTGAGAGCACACGAGCCATTGCCTCTCTGAACCTGAGTTCTAGGTCCACCTAGCCCCTTGCAAATGCCATCATGTCATTCTTCCTGAGGGGTGAGTGAAATTCCATTGCATGTATTCTTAATCCACCCATCCATCTCGAGGCATCTGGGCTATGATGTGACAGTGGACTCTTAACCCAGTGTGGGCCACTGTGACCCAGACATAGTGAGCGCCACACTGCAGAAAGCGCAGCCTCTGCCAAATGGCGCTGATTGGATGCCTTTGGGCCGGCTGAGAGTGGACCTGCCTCTCCTTCCCTAAGTGAATCAAAGGTGTAAGACCTGAAACTGGACCCACCAGAAGAAGCCAGAGGGGAAATACTTCAACATGCCGGAACAGGCAGTGCTGTGTCCCAGTGTGCATGTGACAGTTTCCCAATAGTTTTCTCATTCTTTCCATTCTAGCCCATTACGTGGCTCTATCCAAGTACTGTCCCTGTTGATGGATGTTTTTCAGGGGAGTCTTTATTTCCCTGGTACTATGGTAGGTAAAGTTATATTCTGCTGTTTCCTTAGACACACAGAATATGGCTCAGGAGCAGCCTTGTTATAGCAAAGAGAAATCCATTTGTGATGGCTAGTGCTCTACCACTTTGAAGCACGGTGCCACTTCCAGTTTTCTGGTGATTAATTGGAGAAGAGTCTCAGACTTAAGTGCCCAGGCTGGCTTTGAACCATGATCCTCAGATCTCAGCCTCCTGAGTAGCTAGGATTATAGGCATGAGTCACCAGCACCCAGCTTTAAATGTTTTATTTGTACCAATTTTTTATTAAAATCCCATCAAAAGCCAGGGGTTTGGCTTAGAAATGCTCATTATATGTAATTGGCTTGAAGTAGCCCCAAAGTAAAGAAAAACAGAAGAAAAATCAAAACTGATTTCTGTGAAATGCTAGCTTTGGTTTGGTTTGTGAACTTGAACTCGGGGCCTTGAGTTCTTCCTTGGCTTTTTTTTCCCCTATCACTTGAGTCACCCCTTCATAAACACCTGGCTCCAATCTCGTGCACTTCAGTGCATGGGCTGGTTTTGAACTGTGATCCTCGGATCTCAGCCTCCTGAGCCGCCAGGATTACAGCATTACCTAACAGCGCTATTCTACTTTTACTTTTGAATACTGTCTGTGTGAATGTTACCAAACAAAGATCGTTTTTTAACACTTGTTTATTGCATGGTTCCTTTTAGAGTCTAGGTCTAGGCTCCCCTTCTTTATAAAATACTCAGCCAAAGGAGAGAAGCTGACATTCCCAGGAGGCCATGTGGCCACGTTAATTGTACAAAGGCGTTTCCTTCCTCCCTTGTTGTTGCCAGGTCTTGAGCCCAGGGCCCCACACAGACTAAAGACCCGCTCTACCACCCTGCCACAGCCCTCAGCCACCAAGCAAGCATTTCTCCCATATTATGAGCCTAGCACCAAGTTAGGTGCCCTAAAGGCCAGTGGGTCAGAATCTAAGTTCTGGTGGGAAGGGACTGCGGGGCGGGAGGTGGGGTGGAGGGAGTCTTCTTCCTGTGTCCATAAGTTTTGCCGCGTTTTATCTTTCTAAGTAATGCACTTAGGTCATGATTCTTGTCTTGACAAGTCTTACAATCAGCGGGGAAACATTGTTTTCTTGGTGCCAGCAGGGTCTGACTGGAGGGCCTCGGCTCTTGCACAGCTTTTTCTCTCCAGGCTGGTTCTCTACCCCTTGAGCCACCTGGGTCCACCCCAGCTGACTTCAAACCTCCACCCTCAGCTCTCAGCCCCTTGAAGGTCGTGGAACCACCCGCCAGTGCCTGGCCTAACAGCACAGTTTTCATGAAGCATTGAATGCTTCGTGGAAGAAGCTGCAGCCTCATCTGCCTCTGCTTCTTCATCTCAGCTCCTGAGAACGCGTGGATGCCATTCTAACTCGGCGAGGTCTTCGCACTCGGGCTCCATTCAGTGTGGTGGAAGCGCGAGGCCGTGGGGCGGGCAGCGAGGCGGTCCAGTCTCCATCCCTCACGGGGGTGAAGCTCGGCATGGAAGTGGCACACTAGTCATCGGACTAGTGTGGCAAGAACAAAAAGCAAGTTCCGTGGTCTGCTGTGGCCTTTCCCGTTTCCCCGTGGCTATGTTTGGAAACTTTTTCCTAAGGAAATGCTTCCAGCCACTTCCCACGCCAGAGGGTGAGGTGGCAGGGGACGCAGGTCACCGCAGGGGACAGAGGTTGAGCAGCATGTCGCTGCTGAGGTGATCCAAACCCGTGTATGCCATTTCTTCCTCCAGGTCCCACTTGTGGCACTGCTGGAGGGGGTGGGCGCCGCAGCCCAGCGCCATGGGGTCTTGCGGGCGCCCGGGGCATGTGGGAGAAGGCACGTAGCTGTGGAACTCGGCAGGCCCTCTCTCCTCCAGCAGCTCACCACCCGGGTTCGGCCACATGGGGTGGCAGCCGGCTTGGCCCACGGGGGGATCCAGTGGCACGTGCTGGGGGAAGGGCTCCAGGGGGCTCAGTGGGGCAAACAAGTCACAGGGCCAGCTGGCCAGAGGGAAGGGATGGCAGCTGTCCCTGAGGGGACTTCTCTCCAGAGAAGCCTGTCTGTGCCTCACCTGCACGTGGTCATAACCTACGTGGAACCCCGGGGCGGGGGGTTTGGGTGCACCCCCGTCGTGGCTGGGTCGTCTGCTAGGTGGCTGCGGCTCCGCCAGTGCCAAAGCCTCCCCCACGTCGTAACTCCTCTTGGGGCAGGAGAAGCAGTCGTTCGGAGAGCTCTCCCTGGCAGTGTTACCTATTAAAGGCCCGTGGTAACTACCAGGCAGCTGAAAGCCTTCCTGGAATGACCAAGTTAAAGGCAAACCTGCCTGGCTCTGAGCTTCACCTGGAAGAGGCTGGAAAGGGAAGGGAAAAGCTTGTGTTAATAAGTTAAGGACATCCAGCCAGCTACCACAGCCCCTCCGCACGCTACCACGCTTCCCTCTGCCTGATGTGCCTGAGTTGGACACCACCATCTTCACCACAGCCTCGCAGGGCAAGCAACAGAAAGGCTGCCTCCAATTCCACCTTAGAGCTTTCTGACCAGTGAAGAAGCAAGCCTCTCACTCCGTGGACACAGGAGAGTGTTTGAGAGCTCAGGGGCAGTGCACAGGCCAAGTTCAAGCCCCACGACCAAAAAAAAAGAGTGGGAGAATGTTGGTTCAAGGCCAGCCTGTGCAGAGAAGACTGGAACACTCAATCCCCAAGGAAAGAAGCTGAGCATGATGCTGTCTGCCTATCATCTAAGGAGGGATGAGAAGACCAAAGGAGGTGGATCACAGCTCAGGGCACGCTGGGTGGGAAGCAATCCTATCTCTGGCCAACAGCATGGCCTAGTGGTTGAGTGCCTACCATGCCCAAAGCACTGGGTTTGAGTCCTCGGTACCACATACACAGAAAAAACAGGAAGTGGTGCTCTGGCTCAAATGGCAAAAGCAATGAGCCTTGAACAAAGAAGTGTCCAAGGACAGTGCCCCAGGCCTGAGTTCAAGCCCTAGGACTGACAAAAAAAAATAGAGTCTATCACAAAAATTACTAGAAAAAACCAGGGCTGGAGGCCTAGCTCTGCAGTAGAGCACCAGTTTAGACATCACGCGGCCCTAAGTTTAAAACCAGCACCATTTCTTTAAGAAAGACAGCTCTAGGAGGAAAGGAAATGTGCTCTAGGCGGAGGCCATGGCTCAAGTGGACCTGTGTCTGGGACAAAGGGTCTTTCTACACAATTACACAGGCCAGGCAAGCCTATGCCTTGAAATCCTCCTGCCTCAGCCTTCTGTGTGCTGGGGTTAGGGACACATGCCATCCCACTTGGCTTACATGCCATTTATTTCCTCTCAGTAGATAAGCTCAGCTAATAATCTGCCTTGAAGATATATGAAAATTCGAGGGACTCCCTCTACACCCAAAAAAGGCAGAAGGCTAACGTTCTGTGGAGACCATTTCAATTAATTTTGATCCTATGGAAATATAGCATGAGAAATACAGATCAAGGATGAATTCAAATTTTGTTTAAAATTCTGCTCTACAACATAAGCTAGGTGTCTGTGGCTCACACCTATAATCCTGGCTGGACCATTCAGGAAGCTGAGATCTGAGGTTCACGGTTCAGAGCCAGCCCGGCATGACAGTCAGCAAGACTCTTATCTTTCATTAATCACCAGAAAACCAGAAATGGCAATGTGGCTTAAGGAGTAGGGCTCTAGCCTTGAGCTGAAGTGCTCTGGAACAGCGTCCAGGCCCTGAGTTCAAGCCCCATGACCAACCAAAAAAAAAAAAAAACCAAAAAAACGTGTTCTACAACAGATAAGGAACTGAAATTTGCAGGTGTGATTCCAAGCTGGTGGATTCTCAGGGTAAAATCTCCACTTCTGTGCGTGGCCAGTGGAGGAGCAGGCCTGCTCCAGCCCCCATGACGGCTTACCCGTGCTTCCCGGCCCCCCTTCCCCTTGGAGGACGCCATGCGGGCTTTCTTCATTGCTCTCCTTGCCTCGGCTTCTAGTTTGGTTTCGGGCCTGGGGTGATCGTGCTCTCCCTTGGACTTCAAGGAGACAAAGGACAGACGTCAGCAATGGGGCTGTGTCTGGGCAGCAGCGCTGCCTGTGGGTTGCCATGCCATGTGAGCAGTGCTCTCCCAGTGGGGTGCAGCGTTCAGATTCAAGAGACCTCGGGGTCCCTCAGCTGCCTGCCTCTGCTCACAGCCCCATGAAGCTCCCTGACTACTTCACTAGCTCCTCCTCCTCCTCCTCCATCATCTCCATCATCATCACATCATCATCATCATCATCATCATCATCATCATCATCATCATCACCTCCATCATCACCATCATCATCACCCGCATTGCAGGCTGGGAAACAGCGGCATGGACGAGTAGATTAAGCTGTCTGGGCAGCCTGCCCTCCCCGGCTGGAGCCAGCCCGGCACAGAGAGCCAACCAAGGCACCCGAGTCCTTCTGTCACCTGTTTGTGCCTTTCCCACCCACTCCACAGGCAGCCGGGACTCTGGAAGGTCACCTGTTGGGGTGTCCGGGACGAGCTCAAAGGCTACGGACTGAGCCCGGGAGTGGGGTGCAGCGGGTGCCCTCCTGGGGCCGGGCGTCGGCCAGGCCCCCCACCCGGGGTTGGCGGGCTGTTCCCTAGGCCACTGGGCCCCACCTGGAAGAAGATGAAGCGCCCGTCGTGCCTCCAGAAGTTGGTGACGGGGAAGCCGCCATGGCCGCGGCAGGGGAGCAGCTTCAGGGGCCCGCTGCAGTTGGGACAGCTCTTCCCTGGGGGGACACAGGCCGTGACTGCGCGTGCCGGCTCTTGAGTGGGGCCCTCGGGACGCGCCTGGCCCCCACCCCCCTCCGGCGCCTGTGGGCCTGCGGGGGGGGGGGTTAGCGGGGGGGGGGGGGGAGCTGGCCGGGGGATGTGAGGGGGGGGAGGGGGTGTGAGCAGGGGGGATGAGGGGGGGTGTGAGCGGGGGTGTGAGTGGGGGGTGTGAGCAGGGGGGGTGAGCAGGGGGGCTGAGGGGGGTGGGAGGGGGGTGTGAGCGGGATGTGTGAGCGGGGGCCGGCTGGGGGGTGTGAGCAGGCGGTGTGAGCAGGGGGGTGTGAGCGGGGGTGAGCAGGGGTTGTGGGGGGTGTGAGCAGGGGGAGTGAGGGGGGGTGAGCAGGGGGTGTGGGGGGTGGGAGGGGGGGTGTGAGCAGGGGTCCGGCCGGGGGGTGTGAGTGTGAGCGGGGGTGTGATGGGGGGGTGTGAGCGGTTGTGGTGGGGGCCCCGGGGTGGGGGCCCCGGCCTCACTCACGCTGCTGCCTCTGGCGGGCCTTGTCGCAGATGGCGGGCCTCAGGTGCACCTTGCGGCCGTCACGCGTGGAGCAGTCTCGGCCGCACACCACCACACCCAGGCAGGACTTCTTGAGGATGCGCGAGTTGTGGTTGTTGGTGTTGCGCATGGCCCAGCTGCTCAGGTGGCGCTGGGCGCTCCGGTCCTCCCAGCTGTACACCAGCTTCTGCGACGAGTCTGGCCACTCCCGGAACCAGTCGGTCTTCTTCACGTCCTGAGGGACCCACAGAGGGCACCGTGGAGGGGGGGAGAGGGGGGGAGAGGTGAGGGAGGGGGAGGGAGAGGGGAGGGGAGGGGAGGGAAAGGGGAGGAAGACTGGAGGGAGAGGGGAGGGAGAGGGGAGGGAGAAGGAGAGGGGAGGGAGGGAAAGGGGAGGAAGACTGGAGGGAGAGGGAGAGGGGAGGGAGGGAGAGGGAGGGGGAAGGAGAGGGAGGGAGAAGGGAGGGAGAGGGAGGGGAGGAACACTGGAGGGAGAGGGGAGGGAGAGGGGAGGGAGAAGGAGAGGGGAGGGAGGGAAAGGGGAGGAAGACTGGAGGGAGAGGGAGAGGGGAGGGAGGGAGAGGGAGGGGGAAGGAGAGGGAGGGAGAAGGGAGGGAGAGGGAGGGGAGGAACACTGGAGGGAGAGGGGAGGGGGAGGGGAGGGGTTCGGGCCCAGCCAGAGCCAAGCAAGAGGCCCGGGATGCTGGAGTCTGGGCGGGTGAAGAGAGCACCCGACATGCCCCAGTCTGCTAAGCCCGCTGAGTTCCCACGGCTGGCACGCCAGGCACCAGGGCCTCCGTGAGGAGGTCTGGGGGTGACGCTGCGCCCCCTCCTCTCCTACGATGCCCACTCGAGCACGGTGGCCATCAGGCAGATGCGGCCTACCCCTGCCCACCTTCCAAGGCCTCCTCCCCGGTGCTGCCACCCTGCCAGCCGTACCCTGTGGAGAGAACCGTGGCTCACACCCTCTTTGAGACTAAATCCAGTGCTCGCTTCTCCTCAGCAGCCCTCCGTGCAGGGGAGGGGGTTATCCACTAGCCCTGCCACCAGCCACGGCTCCGCAGCACACGGAGGGTTGTTTCAATAGCTCAAATACCCCGAGTCAGTTCATTCCTGAGCACAGCGCTGTCCTGAAGTCAAACTCACAGCCAAAGCCACATGGAGCCAAGGCCCTGGCTCCTCTCTTCCCTTTCCCTCCCTGTCCTCCTCACCCTCGTCTCCCCTCCCACCCCCTCCCCTTCTCTCCTCTGTCCTCACCCTCCTTGTTTTTCTTCGAGACAAGATCTCACTATGTAGGCTTAGCTGGCCCCGAATGTCATCCTAGAAACCTCCGTTAAATTCCTGGTGCGGAGAATATAAAGTACAAATTAGAAAGCCTTTAATTCCTGTTTTCTGCATGTCAGGCAAGAAGTATTTCCCTAGTGTTCTTATTCCAACTTTAGACTTATTATGTTCAAATAAGTCCTTGCTAAAACTTGCAGAAAATAAAATACAAATTCATTAGATGTGCACGTTGGAGACCTTAGGAATATTCCTGTTCAATTATAAACTTCTTAACCAAGAGGGAAAACAAACAGTTACTCATAAAAGGTTAGAAATTAAACAAAGGATGTAAAAAGAAGCAGCAACTGGGATGGAAGAGCACGCCTGTGACCCCAGCGCTGGAAGGCCGAGGCCTCGGGCCTGAGCTCCATGAGCTCCCTGGTCCACGAGGACTGGACGAGCCCACCCAGGAGCACCCCGGAGATGTCGGGTGGGGATTTGCCAACCAAGACTTAAAATTTGCCTCTCTGAGACCTTAAGTTAAAAGACTTCTCGGGATCCTTATTCTCCGCCTGACATCAGATGTTGTGCATGAGATACGTCTAGGCTTTCTCTTAATTGCCAGGAAAAAAGAATGTCAAAGATTCCATTAAATGTCAAATCAGAAGATTACGAATAAATAAGCAGTCAAGGGAATAGTATGATGTAATCACATTTATGTCCACCAGTGTGTGTGTGTGTGTGTGTGTGTGTGTGTGTGCGCGCGCGTGTGCGGGTCTTGCACTTTTGCTTGACTTTTTCATTCAAGATTGGTGCTTTACCATTGGAGCCACTGCTCTACTTCTGGTGTTTTGCTAGTGAACTGGAAACTCAGAGTGTTCCCGAAGGGGCTAGTTGTGAACAAGGAGGGGGGAGGGAGGGGAAGGAAGGGAAGGGAAAGGGAAGAGAGGAGCCCAGGGCCTTGGCTCCATGTGGCTTTGGCCGTGAGTTTGACTTCAGGACAGCGCTGTGCTCAGGAATAAATTGACTCAGGGCATTTGAGCTATTGAAACAACCCTCCGTGTGCTGCTGCGCTGTGGCTGGTGGCAGGGCTAGTGGATAATCCCCTCCCCTGCACAAGGGGTTCTGTTTAAGAAAAATGAGCACTGGATTTATTCTCAAAGAGGGGTGTGTGTGTGTGTGTGGATGTGGATGTGATGAATGGGTTTTGAACTCAGGGCCTGAACACTATCCTTGGTCTTTTCAAGGCTAGAGCTCTACCACTTGAGCCTCAGCACCACTTCTGGCTTTTTCTAAGTATGTGGTACCAAGGAATCGAACCCAGGTCTTTGTGCATGCTAGGCAAGCACTCTACCACTAGGCCAAACTCCTGGCCACGACCTGAGACTCTTATCTCCAATTCACCTCTAGAAAATGGGAAGTGGAGGGGCCGGGAGTCTGGCCTAGTGGTAGAGTGCTTGCCTAGCATGCATGAAGACCCGGGTTCAATCCCTCGGTACCACATACATAGAAAAAAGCCAGAAATGGTGCTGAGGCTCAAGTGGTAGAGCTCTAGCCTTGAGAAAGTCCAAGGACAGTGCTCAGGCCCTGAGCTCAAGCCCAGGACTGACAAAAAGAAAAAGAAAAAAAAAAGAAAATGGCAAGTGGGGCTTGGCTCAAGGGTAGGGCATAGCCTTGAGCTAAAGAGCTCGGGGACAGCGCCCAGGCCAAGTTCGAGCCCCATGACCCACAAAATTAAAAAAAATTAAAGATGAATGATATAACCAGTATGAATGAGTGGATGAATTAACCAGTGTGGATGACGTAGTCCGTATGAATCCACTGTGCACTCTGGATCTCGGCAGCATCAGCTTCCTCCCGTAATCCTCGTTTTTAATGGAGCAACAGCAGCCTCTCTACCTAAGAGGTCCTGCTGGACAAGCAAGCCAGCGCTGAAGCGATTGCCACTGAGAGAACAGGGTGAGAAGACACGAGCGCTGCTCTGCACGGGCTGCAGTGAAGAGGCTTCTGTCCGCCAGCTCTGAACCCAGCGCCTGTGCACAGGCCTCGCTGGGCTGGGCCCGGGAAGCTTCCAGCCGGCTCCAGCCCATGGAGCTGAGGACGCCCTCTCCCTGCCCCCAGCTTTGCTCTTCCCAAAGGTTCCCACCCCACCTTCCCGGCCCACGGAACCTGGAAACACAAGAGCACAGTTCCTCCAGGATCGGCGTCAACAGCCTGCAGAACAGGAGTCTGCCCTGGTCAGTCAGTCTCCCTGCCTGGGCCAGAGGTGCCGGCTGCCCCTGCCTCTCTCAAGTCACTCTGGCACTGACCCCCTGTGGACCAACATGCGCATGCTGTCTGTGCAGCCAGGTGACTACAAGATCGCTGCTGTGGAAAGGAGCGTGGCTCTGTGGCCCAGAAGCCCTTAGCCTGACGTAGTGACTGGTGACACATCTGAAAACACCAGCCCAGCAAGGGCAGGATCTTGAGCTCAAATCCCGATTCTAATGTTTTCTAAGTTTGCCTCGATTAGAGATGGAGATGTTAAATTGCAGCCCCTTGTAGAACCTTTGGAAGTTTAGAAAACAAAACTAAAAAAACATGTTCGATGTCCTAAGGAGTTCAAAACTGCTAACTAATGCTAAAACTCCACACACAGGGCTTGTGGAGCTGGGGGGTTTCTCACGGAGACCTGAGCCAGGAGGAAGCTGAGCGGCAGAGCGACCTGCCCGGGTATGGAGAAACCATCGTTCTGGTAAGAATGCAACCCTAGGAAAAAGAAACTATACATTATTTGTAAATGTGACGTCTTACGATAGCTTTAAGACCTTGCCTTTGGTTCTCTGACTCCAACCAGGGGGAACAGGGATCACTGGAGACTCCAGGGAAACAGGGAAAACTAGGTGACAACACTGCCTCCCAGCTCAGCGTCCCCTCCCGGCTCAGCCTCCCAGCCCGGGGAGAGCAGGGGGAGGGATGGGGAGAAGCGGAGGGAGAAACAGCTACACACACGTGGCTTCCACCACCGAACTTCACGTAGTCGTGAATGGACGAACTGAGAGCCGCTACAGGAAGTAACCAGACTCAGAGGTACAGGCAAGGCGTGTTTTCCCCTCATGTGTGGAATTTAGGGTGGGAAGGAAGGACAGAAGAATGAGAGGGGAATTTTTAGGGAAGGAGGAGAAGAGACAGCATGGTGGAGGGGTGGATGTGATTGGAGCGCACATCTGTGGGAATGTCACAATACACAAGATATTCCAATAAAAAAGGAAATAGCCTAGATTTTCTCTATGTACGTGGTACCAAGGAATAGAACCCGGATCTTCGTGCATGCTAGGCAGGCTCTCTACCACGAGGCCACACTCCCAGCCCTTACCCTTTTCTTTCTTAACAATACCTTTAGAAATTCCTTGTAATTTCTACCTAGACAACATATTTTGAAAAACACTGGTCTGAGCGGCTGAGGGACGAGGCGGGATCTGTAAGGAATTCCTCCTTTGATTTTGCAGAGGGACTAAGGCAGGTGCCACGGAGAGTGAACCATCCACGGATCACACGCTGGTTCACGGCAGGCTGTGCCCGCAGCCTACGCACAGGCCTGCCCTTGCAATCGGACAGACTCAAGAGGCTCTCGGGAGAGCATGAGACTCACTTTAAGAAGAGGAAAGGGAATTTCAGAAAGGTAACTGATTCTCAAAGGTTCTACCAGGCTGTACTTGCACTCAGATCCAAGGCTGTCTCTAGGACACGAGCTTGGCGCAACACCCTCTGCCCTCAGAGGCTCTGGTGTTCAGACGTCTGATGTTTTCCCTTTTCTCCCTGACTGCTTGTTAATAGAATTCCAGCTCGCTTACTGTCAGGTGACGATGTTCTTATGTCTGTCATACATTATTAAGGGATAGATGTACTTTTATCACTTCCTTACTACATTTTCATAAGTTGGCAGGCACTTAACGATTCCCACGAGCCATCTTGGTACCTTTTTATAAACTGTGGGTGATGCATTTCCAGAAGTAAGCATGCATTTTTGCCCTCTGCACTCTGCTCCACGCTCTAGCTGGCTAAGAAGGCTTTGTTCTGAAAGTCCCTGTGGGAACTTCCTAAGGCAAGCCTTGCAGTGGGGAAGTTGTTTCTTCCCCTCCGTTCACAGATGTGATGGGTCCTATTTCAGGAAAAACAATGCCTGGGGTCCCTGGGGTCGCTGCCGTCCCCCGAAATCCGGTGTAGGAATGGACATTGGAACATTTCTTAGGAGTCTTCTAACTTCAACTCTCGCTTTACTTATGTCCATCTCCTAGCTGGGATTACAACCATGAATTCACTAGACACTGTGGTGAAAATGGAAGACACGACTTGCGGGTGTGAATGGGAGGGGAAAATGGGAAGGGTGACGCTGCTCCAAATGTACTCCTTACCTGACCTTTGTGGCTGTAACCCCCTGTACACCACCTTTATATGTTTTTTTAAAGAAATAGGCAGAAAAAGGAGTGCCTGAGGCAAGAGTCATTACAATTTGCTTTTAAATGTATCCAGAACAGCTGGAATAGTCACAAAACTAATCAAAGTCAGCTTCACGCACACAAACTCCTAAGGGGGGGGCATGGCAAGGCTGTGTTCATGTAACAACCCTTCCGTGAGTGGAACCCTGTCTTCCCACTCTCCTGAGATCTGTCAAGGGAGAATAGATAAGCCAGTTCAGAGAAACAAAAGGAAGCCTTTGTGAATGCAGAAATCCACAATGGCTGTTGGCTGAGGCAGTGGGATTGGCACCCCTGCCCTGGGGGATTAAACATCCTCAGTCTCTGCAATGGAGAAGGATTATGTCCGAGAAGAAACGACAGTGCTCTGGAACCCTTTGTACATGGCTACCAGCAAAAACACCTTCAAATGCCAAGAACTGAGAACAGGCAAAGTCAGAAATGATGCACTGACCTTGAGCAAAAGAAGCTCAGGGACAGTGCCTAGGCCCGAGTTCGCGCCCCGGGACTGGCAACTAAACAAAAGAAAAGAAAACCGGGCACATTAGTTCTGGGAGTGTGGTACCGTGGTAGAGCACTGACCAGCTCTGAAGAGGTCCTGAGTTCAGTCCCTAGAACCTCAGCAACAACCAAAATGAAGTAAATGCCAGTCAGGTGCGGTGGTGCGCGCCTGCAATCCCAGCATCCAGAGGCCTGGGCAAGAGAATGGAGAGTTCAAGGGCAGACTGAGCTGCAGGTCAACCTTGAGGATAACCTGGGTTACCTAGGGAGACCCTGCCTCCAAAAGTACAACTAAAAAGCCAAGTCAAAGGCCAAAGACATGATCAAAGTCTGGAAGAAAGGCAAAGCATTCTCTCTGCAGAAAGCTGCCTCACGCGGGTGGTTGGGGACTTGCACAAGCGCTGGGGGGGTCCTGCGGTATGTCACAAGGGCGGGCCTTGGACTGCCGGCTATGAGAACCGACGCACTACAAAAGTCTCCCTGGAAAATAAACCATCACAGGTGTTCTCCTGCCAGCCAAGCTTTGGAAAAGCAGTTCAGTGGCACTAGGGTACCCGGGAAGTAAGGGGCCCCTCAAGTCACAGCCCCTAGCTCTCCAACTGCTCGCCTGACATGCCAGAGGAAGCTCTGGAGAGCGTTTACTTGAGGATCAGGACCCTCAGGCCCCAGCAGATGGAGAGAGATGGCTGCACAGTCCAGTGCTAAAGGCTGCGTTCTGCCGCAAGGGCCTACCTGTGGCAGCTTGATGTCGTTAATATCCCAGCTTACTATCTCTCTGTCCTCCGTGTCGAGGTCCTCACGCTCCATCGTGACACCGGGTGTGCACAGGATTCCTCCCGTTCAGTTTCTTCCCAGTGGACCTGCAAGCTCTGCTCCCAGACGTTCCTGGCGTCGCTGGATCTGACCACTCAAGCAGCGGATACCAGAAGACAGTTTCCTGAGGCCCCCTCAAAAGATATTCAAGAAATTAAAAATCAAGGTCTGTCTGCTGGAAACATCTGCTTCATTGGCTTCTTGGCAAGGACCAAATATTAATAAGAAAGTGAAACGTTGGGAAGTGACTGTCAAGCTTGTGGTCCTTTCGAGGCAGCAGGGACAGGAAGTTTGGGCCATCTTTCCTGACGCCTGGGTTTGGGCTTCCTTTGTCATTGCCAGGCCAGTCCGGGTCAAGCGACCAGAGCCAGGAGGAGCCATGCTGTCCAGGAGCAGAGCTTGGCCCCTCCCCCTCCTCCTACAGCGGCGCTAAGGGCGAGGAGGAGAGCTGCTTGGACTTCTACAGAAATGTCTTTAATAAACTACTAATAATAAGTAAACTAGCAGATTTGCTGACGTGACCAAAAGGGAACATCACAGTGGGTTTATTTACAAAAATCTGGTGAATCCCAGTGGCTGCGGGGATTGATTATGGTCCTCACGACGTGGAGATACCACGTATCTCCAACCATCATCAGCTAACAGTTCTCCGAGTCCTCTGAACTCTGATATCAGCTTCTCAAGCTGGGCACTGCCGACACGGGAGGAGGCAACTGTTCTGCGTGGTGGGGAGAACTTGCACATTGCAGAGTGTGGAGCTGGAGCCCTGGGCTCCACCCACAGGTACCAGGGGTGGCTTCCCTTCTGTCCCCTCTTTAGCGGTGACAATCAGAACCATCCTCACCAGTGTCCCCCATAAAGGGGTGACGTTGCGACCAGGAAAAGCTGCTGTGAAAGTATTCCTTCATGTCTGTTTAACCCAAAGACTTTTGTGAATTGCTCTTTAGGAATAGCATTGTTCCTCAAGCGCACCACTTTCTAACGACACTGCAGTGTGGAAATGGCATACAAATATGTCTGTTCAAACTACAGTTCTCCATTCAGAAGAAAGGCAGCTCCAATACCCAACTAATTGGTTAAAGAGAAGTTAGAAGTGGCTCAAGTGGTAGAGTGGTAGCCTTGAGCTGAAGAGCTCGGGGACAGTGCCCAGGCCAGAGTTCAAGCATCATTATCACAAAACAACAAAACAAATAAACAAAAATCACTGAACCGTAAACTCAAACTATAAGCTACGGTAATAGTGTGACTTAGTGAATCCAGCAAACTCACATCTGTCCATCACTGAGATCCACTGTTGCAAAAGCATATGTGGAAAAAGACGGCTTTGAACACGCAGATGAATTTAGGCCACTAAAAAAATGAGTGAAACTGAGCTCTTCCATCCTCTACCCCACCTTCTCACACCTGTGGTCCTAGACTGAAAGCGTGAAGCCCAGTTCTCTAGCTAGAGCTTATACCTTAGATGAAGTGCCTGTGTGTGTGTGTGTGTGTGTGTGTGTGTGTGTGTGTGTGTGTGTGTGTGTGTGTGTGGTGTGACAGAAACAGAGAGGGGGCGGGGAGAGAAACTGTGTATTTGCAGTGGTAGAGATCAAATCAACCTCAAATACATCAGGGAAATGCTCTATCCCCGAGTTACATCCCAGCCCAATGCTTATGATTTTGAAGTAAAAATTTTCTATGTGGTAAATAAACATTGTGTTACTGAAGAAATGACGTAGTGGAGGTTGAGATCTGAGGATCGAGGTCCAAAGCCATCCTGAGCACAAACGGACTTGAGACTTATCTCCAATTAACCTCTAGAAAACGGCAAGTAGGGCTTGGCTCAAGCGTAGAGTAGTAGCCGTGAGCTGAAGAGCTCAGGGACAGCGCCCAGGCCAGAGTTCAAGCCCCATGACCCACAAAAATAAATAAATAAATAAAATAAATAAAAGTAGAGGTTTAGGTACTTCCCTCTTTGAAGAATAAACTAGTCCCAATAATGAGAGATTTTAGATCCAGTTTTCATCGTTCCCACAGAAGCAGCCTGGCTCCTTACCTCCAGAGAAGTCCCTCTGCGCTGACGCCCCTGGGTCAGAAGCAGCTGTCTCTGCTCGAGTCCCAGCAGCCTCTGGTCATTCTCTGCACTGAACTGCTGCTGTCCCCTGCTCCAGGTCAGGGTACGTTATGCTAATGAGCCTGGCAGTGGTCCAATCCCAGTGTCCATGCTTTCAGCTCAGGACAGGTAAGAGGGGCAGGTCCTCCCGCCCTCAGCCAGGGGCCTGGGGTTTCTGTGAACTTTCCTCTCCTTTGTGCAGGGAGGAGGTTTTCCACTCACATCGATTCCACGGTGACCCTCAGAGGGAAGTAAAGATGGTTTCCTCTGGATGAGGGATCACAGCTTTCCTGAGGCAGGCTGATTCGCTGTGTCTACCCCGGGTCCTGCCTGTGAACGAGAAGACAGACGTGTTCACACAGCGTGGTGGTGGGAGGAGAGGAGGAGCAGCAGTGGATGAGCCACCAGGCCAGAAACACCAGAACCCTCCTACCCTACAGGGGTGCCTAGCTGGCCTCGCTGGCCTCGCTGGCCTCCCCAGGCCGCCACTTCTGTGGCAGTCTTTCGTCTACACACATGTATCTGCAGCTCTGGGCACTGGCTGTGTGGCTCGTCCTCTGGCAAGACAGCAGACATGAGAAGTGCAGTCTAGACTGGGCCCCGGCTCGCACCCTGCCCATCCTAGCTCTCAGGAGCCTGAGGACCACAGTGTGAACCGAGCCAGGGCAGGAGTCCACCGGGCTCTGCCACCAGAGCCCCAGGTCCAGCCGCAGGTGACCAGGGAAGGAAGGCCAGGCAAGTCTCTAGCAGGGATGATTTATTATTAATTATTATTATTATTTCGCATTCCCTCTTTCCTCGCCCTCCACCTCGCCTGGCGCCCTCGGAGCTCCCCGCGGGGACCGAGTGGACAGATGACGCTCTGGGGACCCCAGGGCAGCTGCCCCCCGTGCCCCCCCGTGCGGGGCCCGCGGAGGCCCGCGTGGAGACACCATCGAAGGGCACGGAAGACGCAGGGCACCGCGACGCCTGCCCGGGCCCGGCAGGACCCACGCAGCACTCGTGCCGAGCCGGCCCCGGTTCCAGTCTCTCCGCAGCCCCGGCTGACACTGACCGTGGAGGGGTGGCCATGGCGCTGCGCTCTCCCGGGTCTCAGGAGGCTGAGTTACCCCGGACCCTGCGGGGAAGACACAGGGCCTGTTTACAACACATGCACAGCCACACCACTCATCCGTGAGTGACGCAAGGAGAAGGCGCAGGCCAAGAGGAGAGGTCAGCGCTGACCCCACCACAGCCAGATCCTTGTCTCCAGACTGGCTCCAGATAATCAGAGCTCCATTCCCTCCCAGCCACATCAACAACTGCCTGGAGCACGCGAGGAATGTCTGCTTAACTGCAGAGCGGTGGAGCGCGGTGGGAGACATGCAGACCCTGAGCCGGGCTGCAGGGCCTCGAGCTGCAGGCCACTCCGGCCTTGGTCTTGACTACAGCGAATCCCTTTGTCTCCCTGGACCGGATGGCCCAGTTACCCACCTCCCTGTACCCCATCATGACCCAAATCTCTGCAAGTCCGCGAGGAGACACAACCCAGCCAGTCCCATGCTCCTTTCACCTTTCTTCTGAGGTTGTTTTGGTGGCACTGAGGCTCCAGCTTTCCAGGGGTGCTGGGCCGGCTCAGAACCACACCATCTGCCCTGCACTCCCCTTTAAAAGAAGAGGCCAACTACAGTGCCTTCCACTCTTTTCTATTAAGTGCCCGTCAGTCCTGGGGCTGGAACTCAGGCCCTGGGCACTGTCCCTAAGCAATTTTGTGCCCAAAGCTAGTGCTCAACTACTCAAGCCCCATGGCTCCCCTTCCAGCGTTTTGGTGGTTTACTGGGGATTAGAGCCTCACAGACTTTCCTGCCCAGGCTGGCTTTGAACTGTGATCCCCAGACCTCAGCCCTCTGAGTAGATAGGATTTCAGGTGTGAGCCGCCAGCGCACAGCTCTTGAAGGCGATTGGAAAGACATGCCTCATTTCACAAAGAAAAAAGCAGCACAGCGCTGGCAGCGGGACCCTGGGATGGGAAGTGGGCGCAGATTTGTTTCAAGTTTGAGACAACAATCCTAATGTGTGTTTTCATGTTTGTTGTAGCCAGATTCTTGTCCTTGTTTTCCTCTCTTCTCTGAAGAAACTGCGAGTTTCCTAGGGGAGGGACCACTGCTTTTAGTTTTGCGTTCCACACGGGACCTTGCAACATTTCTGCAGAATTCCATGAAGAATTCCATCGCCACACCCACGCCGAGTCCCACGTCCCCTCCACAAGCAAGAAAGGAAAACATTCATGCAGTTCCACACGGAAGTGGAGGGCAGCTGCTAGCTCAGTGTTGTACCAGGGTTTGAACTCTGCCTGACACTTGCAGACTCTGAGACAGCGGGAGCCACGCCACAGTCCTTTTCATCTGTCGATTTATTTTTTCCTCTGGTTATTTTTGGATAAGGCCTCCGCTGTTTGCCTCGGGTTGGCCTCCATTATCCTCTTACCTAAGGCCTCTTGCAGAGCTGAGACTGCAGCCGCACCATCTTGCCTCGCTCACTGAAATGGAGGCTTGCTAACTTTTGAGTTGGGGTGATCTGGAATGTGTTGATCTTCACTTCTAGCCCCATAGGAGCTGGGCTTACAAGCATGCATTATCATGCTCAGTCATACATAAGGCTTTAACATGGTGTGTGTGTGTGTGTGTGTGTGTGTGTGTGTCTTCTGTTTTGTTTTATGTTTTGTTTGCCAGTCCTGTGCTTGAACTCAGCACTGTCCTTGGGTTTTCTCAAGGCTAGAGCTCTACCATTTGAGCCACAGCACTATGCCCAGCTTCTTCTGTGTATGTGGTACTAAGGAATTGAACCTGGGGCTTCGTGCATGCTAGGCAAGCACTCTACCACTAGGCCATGCTCACGGCCCTTTACCATGTTTTTGCGGCACTAGCATTTGAACTCAGGGCCCTGTACTGGCCATAAAGGAGTTCTTAGCCCAGAGCCACACTCCAGTCCTGCCTCTGGCTGGTTGTTTTTGAGGTGGGCTCGCACTCCTGGCCTGTGAGGCCATCTGTGCATGGTAGGGTCACAGGGTTGTGCCCTGCACCCAGACCTTGGTTGGGGGAAGAGTCTCACAGACTTCTTTGCCCAAGCCAGCCTCAAACAACCACTCTCCCAACCTCAGCTGCCCAAGGAGCTAGTGTCGGGGCCTGACCTCCATCCCTGAGGCCTGATTCCGGCTCAGCGGCAATTAAAGGGCTTTGACCAGGCATTCGCTCCTTGCATACCTCTCTTAAGGCATCTCTGTATACATGACTCAATTGAGCCCCCCGCAGCTTCACGGATCTCGAAGCAGCGCAGGTCTCACGCGCTTTCCTGCACCTGTCCTGCCCAGTACCTGAAAGCCCCATCCAGACCCTTAGTGGTAGCACAGAGGCCCTCTTCCTATTGGCTAGCTTCCCAGTGCCCACCTTCTCCTACCCCAACAGTATATAACTAATTGTCCAACGCAATAAAGAGCGAGCATGAGAGCATCAGAGAACAAGAGATCATCAGAGATCAGCAGAGAGATCTGATGCGCTTTCATGGTTAACACTGCTTCTGACTCAGCGTGGTTTTTACTTCCCCGGTGATTGGGGGAGGGCTGGGTCATCGACACTTACCATCTCGCTCGGCTCCCGGGGGACTACAGGCTGGCCCTGTGTGTCCCTCCCCGTTCCTGAGTTGCTGCCCTAGAGAAGCAACAGAGCTAGGATGGCAGGTGTGAGCCAGCCCTTCCTGGCTTGAATGGAGGTTTTTAACACCACTTCCAGCTCCGGAACTTGCATGAGCATTTGAACTTACTTCTGTGCACAGTGGAGCACCAAACTGAACTCTGATTTTAAGATCCCTGTGTGTGTGTGTGTGTGTGTGTGTGTGTGTGTGCACTTCTCAGGCTGGGATTATGTGACAGTTCCACCCAACAGCAAATGGTTTTTGTGTACCTGTGAATTCAAAGCCAAGGACTACTAGCCCATATGAGCAAAAGTAATGAAACGAGCTGGGTATGGCAGCTCACACCTGTAATCCCAGCTACTCAGCGACTGAGATCTGAGGATCATCTTTGGAAGGCAGCCCAAACAGAAGCGTCCAGGAGATCCTTATAGCCCATTCATTACAAGAAAGCCAGATGTGGAGCTGTGGCTCAACATGGGAGAGCTCGAGCCTTGAGCGCGAAGGCCCCGAGTTCAAACCCCAGCACAAGCTCACCCAAGCAAAAACCAAGACAATGGCCAAGGGAGAATGCTACAACTTCAGATGAGGCACAGAGGGAGAAAAGTCACCTCAGTTACAGCTCGGCAGCACCTACAGCGTCCAGTACAGAGAGGCCAAACTTGAAAACAAACAACAAACCAACGCAGTGGTGAACACTACACACCAAATCTGCCGGACACTGGCTCTGTGCATGCAGTGTTGTCAGAGTTGTCCCGGGGCCTGGCTCCTCCCAGCAGCTGTGGGTCTGGCGGTGACTGGAGAGAAGAGTCTCATGGACTTCCTGGCTTTGAACTAGAAAGATCCTCAGCTCTCAGCCCCCTGAGTAGCTAGGATTACAGGCATGAGCATGGGTGTCCCTGGAAGCAGGTTTATCTCGGGTAAGCTGCAAGCCCCCCACGTGATTGTAGTTGCGAGCATTACTTTGGTGACAGCACTGACTCACTTGAAGCTCCACGTCTTTTGGACTACGGCCAAATAGCAATAAAGTAAACCCTGAAGCATGATCTATGCCTAGCAGATCATTTGTTTAATCTTTAAAAGGTGCTAATGCTAATTAATATTGCTTTATAAATAAATAGAGGATTGCAAACATTATTTTTCCTTTTTTTATTTGCAAGGCATGCTAGGCAAGCATTTTTTTTTTCTTTTCTTCCTTTTTCTTATTTTTTTAAACCTTTGCCAGTTCTGGGGCTTGAACTCAGGGTCTAGGTATTGTCCTTGGGCTTTCTCAAGGCTAGTGCTCTACCACTTGAGCCACAGCACCACGTCTGGCTTTTTCTGTAGATGAGGTACTGAGGAATCAAACCCAGGGCTTTGTGCATGCTAGGCAGGCACTCTACCACTAGGCCACGCTCCTGGCCCCTAGGCAAGCATTTACGACAAATGAACTCCATTTGGCTTTGGGGGCCTTTTGTTGTTGAGTCTGTCCACTACCCTGGAGCCCTCCCTCCCTTTGGAGGTCTCCTCTGGAGAGACAGAGGAAATGGCAGCTCCGGGCCAGGTCCTGGTGCCTGTCCTGGAAAGGTCCCGCCAGCCCTGGAAAGGTCCACAAGGTGGCAGCTGTCTCTCCAGCGGCTCCTCATCCGCAGTTCCTGCCAAGAGCACCAGAGGGCAGTAGAGGAGCGAGGCCAGACAGGTCAGCGACTCTGCCTCAGGCCCAGTGAAGGCTCCCGGCGTCAAAGGCCGTCTCCACACCCCAGGAACCAAGCCGGCCTAGCCCGTCCCCAGTGCAGGCATCAGTAAGGATTTCACACGTTCTCTGCGGACCTCCAGCCCCTCTCCCTGACGCCGCCTAGCTTACACGGTGCGGGGTGAGGAAGCCACGGCTGCACCCCAGCTCTGGTCACCCCACTCCCTCTGGTCAGCTGTCCTGCGTGCGGTCATAGGTGGATGGTTCGGGGCCGCCCCTCCGGGCCCCTCACCTCTGCCACTTCCTCGGGGCTGTCATGGGCACGCACAGCTACCGTGTCCACGTCATTATGTATGACCCTCCTCCAGGCCCGCTTCTCCAGCAGCCACGCCCTGTTTCTCTGCCCACACTGACCCTGCGGCCTCCAAGGCCTTTCTGGTTTCCTGATTGCTCCCCAGCACTCTGGCCTTTGCTCACAGCACGTCCAAGAATCTCGTGGACCTCCACGTCCCTCATTGTGTGGGCAGCTTCGTCCTCAGCTTGCTGGACCTGTAGGCCCGGCGGTTGGAAATGGCTCCGCTCCTTCTCCTCACTTCCTTCTGCTGGATTCTGCGTTTTCCCCCCGGTGCATCTGCTGAGCGTGCTAGGGTCCAGGTCTTGAATTCGAACCCATCTCGCTCCTTCAGCGACTTGTAAATACCCCTGGGAATTCTCTAACACCCCCTGCCCAGCTCCATCCTCCAACATCCCCCCCAACACTCTTCCCATTTCTCAGGCCAAAACTCTGTCCTCGCTGTATGCCTGGCCCCACAGGACAACCTGGAGACTCCAGACCAGAGCGGGACCCTTGCCTCTGGGCCCAGGCTCCGCCATCCCCGCCCTGGCAGCCAGCCTCGCCCAGTCCAGGCCAGCCCATGGCCTCTTTACCGGCCTCTCTACGTGAGCTGCAAGATCTTGTCTCCACACCACCCCCAGCAATCTTTTTTTTTTTTGAGGGGTGGGGGTCATGGGGCTTGAACTCTGGCCTGAGCACTGTCCCTGAGCTCTTGGGCTCAAGGCTACCACCCTACTCTTGAGTCACAGCCCCACATTCTATTTTCTACTGATTAATTGGAGATAAGAGTCTCTTGGCTTTGTATTGCCTTGGCAGGATTTGAACCACGATCCTCAGATCTAGTATCCTGAGTCGCTAGGATTACAGGTGTGAGCCACCACGCCTGGCTCCCCAGCAGTCTTCTTGAGGAAGCCAGCTTTGTCACTCCTCCACTCCAGATTCCTCTAAATGCTCTCCCTGTCAGCCAGAAGCAAAGCCCCAAATCCTCAGGCATAGCAGGCTCTGGAACTGCACAGCTAAAAACAAGCAATGCAAGCCACGTACCAAGCCAGGTACGACGCTGTCGAGTTCCTACACACCATGAAAGAATGACAAACAGGCAAAGTGTACCTTAATAATGTCTCATATAGTCCAGCATCTCTAATTATTATCATCACATGGAATCTTTATATGGGAAGTAAAGCTGACCTTTATTTTCAAAGCCTTCACAATATGCCAAGGTTCCCGGGCACCAGTCAGTCAGGACTCCTCCACCTGCCATGGTCCCATGTGGCCTCACACCAAGGCCAGGCAGCTCTGACCTCCAGCTAGCCTGGCTCGCTCACTGCGCCCCAGCCCTGAACCCCAGCCTTGAAAGTGTGCTAGGCCTCAGGGCCTTTGCACAGCCTCTTCTTCCCCACCTCCACTCCCTCCTGCCGGTGTTTGCACACCCATCTCACCCATCCTCCTCTTGTTCTCAGGGTGATGCACTTCTCACGCTGGCTTCCTATAGCCAGGCCATTTCCACCGTGGACCTATCCTTAGGTGTGCAGCTCTCCTTCTGGGGAGATGCGGATCTGGGTCAGTGACCTGGTGCCTGGTGGAAACTTCATGATCGCTGGGGTCGCATTGACCAGCCAGAACGGGAGCTGCTGGGGACCCATCACGGTCCCCATAAGGTGGAGCCGCCCCTTGGAGTGATGGAGGCAGAGCTGCTTCATCTGGCGCAAAGCTAGAGTTGACGACACAGCCACAAGCAGCTCTGAGGGCACGGGGTGCAGAGGGGGCGGGAGGCGTTGCTAGGTAACAACCCCAGCCCACGCAGCAGGAGCAGAGTCCACGAGTGGATTTGACTGTAGGGAAGAGGGTGTGTGCCTGTGTCGGCACGCGTGTTTAACTCACCACCTGACTTCCATTGTGGGGAAAAGGGTATGTGTTCCTGCGTGCAAGTGTGCAACTCAAGATAGGGTCCCTCCCCTCCCTCCAGCCTGCTAGGCATTGTTGCATACAAGAAAGCAAGGTGGGAACTTTGGCCGCAGAGTTTTCCCCTGGCTTCCAAATTCCCCAAGATTTCAAACAGTTTTCTTTAAAAAAACAAACAAACAAACAACAAAAAAAAACTGTGGGCCGGGAGTTTGGCCTAGTGGTTAAAGTGCTTGCCTAGCATGCACGAAGACCCGGGTTCGATTCCTTGGTACCACATACATAGAAAAAAGCCGGAAGTGGTGCTGAGGCTCAAGTGGTAGAGCTCTAGCCTTGAGAAAGTCCAAGGACAGTGCTCAGGCCCTGAGCTCAAGCCCAGGACTGGCAAAAAAAAAAAAAAAGAAAAAGAAAAACTGTAACTGAACTTGTGTCCAGTTGGCTCCGGCCCCCCCAAGACCTCTCCCGCCTGCCTTTTCCTACCAGTGACCACATCCGCTCCAGCTGCTCACAGCAGTCTGGCAGCAGGGAGGGTGCTCAGGAGAAGGGGGGGGAGCCAGGTCCACAGGGTGGGCCTCCCAGGCCAGCTGTGCCCCGGCCCCCAGCCCGCCTCTCCCTTAGCTTGCGGCTTCTCTACAGAGTCTCCAGGTTTGGAAATCACTTTCAATTTTGTTGAGGGGGTTGGGGTGGGGGGGTGCCGGGTCTGGGGCTTGAACTTGGGTGTTTCCTCAGCTTTCGTCAAGGCCACCCGTGCTCTAGTTCTTCAGCCACACCTCCGCCTCCAGCACTTTGCAATTCATTGGAAATAGGAGGTTCCCAGATTTGTGTGCCTGGGCTGCCGGCAGACCTTTGCCTGCAAGGGTTGCCTGGATGAGGTCACTTTGTTTTGGTTTGCAAATCTGAAACTCTACAACCATTCTAATCGTGATGCATAAACTCTCCACTGCCTCCACCTCCTCCAGCTTAAGACTTTTTTTCCCCCCAGCTCTGGGGATCGAAGTCAGGGCCTGAGCACTGTCCCTGAGCCTCTTTTTGCTCAAGGCTAACACTCTACCACTTCAGCCACAGTGCCACTTGTGGCTTTCTGAGAATGTGGTACTGAGGAATGGAACCTAGGGCTTCACGCATGCTAGGCGAGCACTCTACCACTAGGCCAGTCCACCGTGGGACTTCTTTTGGCAAAACATCAATGAAAGCTCGGCAGTCTGCGGCTGGGTCTGTCCACCACCTCTGTGGGGGGAAGCAAGTGCCCCCTCTCCCTCCCTTGCTATGCTGGTCTGGATTTGCCTCAGGTGTTTAGGCCTGAGCACCTTGCGGTGGGTTTCACGCTGCAATTTTACGCCTCAGAACCCCTCACTTGAGTCATGGGGTGGGGACCCCCCCTCCCTGAGAATTTCCAGATCTCACTCACTGTTCATCGAGCACATCTGCCTACATCTGTGTCCCCGCCTTCTCTGGCAGTACTGGGATTTGAACCCAGGGCTTCACGTGTGTTTAGCAAGTGTTCTCCCGCTTGACCTTGCAGCCCCTTTTGCTCTGGTTATCCTTTGAGATTGAGCCTCATCTTTTTCTTTTGCCCAGCCCAGCTCGGCTGTGCCTCTCCAGATACGCCGCCCACAGAGCCGATGAGATGCACAGACCACAGCGCCAGCCTTTTCTGTGGAGTCGGGGCCTTGTGGATCATTTTTACCTAGGCTGACCTTGAACTCTGACCTTTGGTATCTTCCGAGCAGCAGAACCCGCCAGCAATGTCTGTGACATTGAATGGGGAACAGGACAGCAAATCCAGGCCCTTCAGCTAAATCCAGCCCCACCAGCTGCCCGTGTACAGTCTGCCCACCGAGGCTGCTTTTGGCCTTTTAAATGGAGGAAAACCCAAAGGCGGCCTGAAAACTGCTCAGATCTCAGCCATCCCAAATCAGCCATGCTGGAAGGAGACTTCTTCCGGCCTGTGCGGGGCTGCTGGCGGGTTAGCACAGCACGGAACTGTGTGGCCCTTAGACATGAAAACGTCACTTGCCCTCCGCAGAAACTCTTTTTGTGTGGTTGTTGTTTGTCTTGTGCCAGTACTGGGGCTTGAATGCTAGAGGCTGGAGACTGGAGGCTGGAGGCTGCTATTCCTGAGCTCTTTTGCTCAAATCTCGCACTCTACCACTTAGGCCATAACTCCATGGGTGGCCTCGTGGTGGCTGATTAGTCTCAACGCACTTTCCTGCAGGGCGGACTTTGAGCCACAGTGCTTCAGATCTCGGCCTCCTGAGGAGCTGAGCCACCAGCTGGTCCCCTGTGCCCCAGTCCCAGCTCTGCAAACCTCCATGCCAAGGCCTCCCCGCCTCCCTCTGCAGCTCGGCCCCAACCCCTCCGCAGCTCTTCTCTGTCCTCCCAGGCCCCCCTACCAGTGTACCCCAATGCTGTTACTATCCAGCCTTCAAAAACATGGGGTAGGGGGCAATGACAGCAGCATTAATTAGTGTTACCATGCTGACAGGGAAAAGAAGTAAAACCCCAAACCACAAGCACTTGTGAGAGGCTCTTCTCTACCTCCACCACCTGCACAGCAAGAATCCTCAACAGCTTCGTGCACCCCCCCCCCCCAGTCTCAGCCCCAAGGCCTTCCCAGGCCTCACTTACCCCATCCAGCCCCAGGCAGCTCTGACTCCAAATCACTCTTCCAGCTTTAAAGCCATTCTCACCTCGACACACCCCGGCTCTCCACGCCCTCTGAATTCTCCGCTACCTGCTAGCTGCTTCCTTTCTTCCTCCTTTCCCAACCCTCCCATCCCTGGACTCTCCAGCCTCCCCCTCTCTTCCTCGTGGGGTCCCGGCCAGCTTCCATGGCCTAGCAGCCTTCTAGAGTCTTCTCCACGTGACCTCCCCTCCCCCGCCACGCACACACCAGCGTCCTGTTCCTCCGGTGCCCGTGGGGATGCCATGCTGTCATGACCGTCCGCCTGCAGCCCCTCTCCACCACGCCGGCTTCTGGGGCGGGGGCAGGTGCAGGCCCTCAAGCCCTTCGCCTGGCTTTCCAGCAGCTCGGGTGGGGACCGGGCCTTCCCTCCAGGCTGAGGGGTGCAGTGGGAAGGGGCGGGGAGCACGGGGCTCCGTGGGGATGGGGGCCTCCTTGAATCTCAGACCCGGGTGACAGTGGAAGTTCTTGCAAAGCCCAGGCTGGCAGCCATGGCGGCGGGGGAGGGGTGGGGTGGGGGATGGGGAGAAGGGGAGGGGCTGGCGTCTGCGGGGGTGGGGGGAGGGCATCTAGGCTTTCTCATGTGAGTGTGGAGCAGGAGAGGCTAAGAGGGTTTCAGGGCCAGCTCCACATCTTCACGCACTTGACGTGAAGCTCCTGCCCAGCACGCGCTCTCAGACGCTGTGCTAAGGTCATTTCATTAAAACAAAAAAGATTCCCTCTAGAAAGGAAATCTGAGCTTCTCTGGGCCTAGCCCGTCCCTTCTGGGGTTTCAGGGACCCACCTGCATCATTATGGTCCTGAAGGACGTTGGGGGCTTCCCCCCAATTCCCCACAACTTCTCAGCGCCCACCCTGCTACCTGGGAGCCCACAGCCCTCCTCCCCCGGCTGCTGGGAGAGTCTTTCCCCAGAGGCCAGGCCTGTGTGTGGCTTCCAGGCCTTTTGCTAGTGGCCCCGTCACATGTCCGTCTTCTGTCCTGTCCTGAGCTCCTGGGCCATGGGCACAGCCCCCCCCCTCGCCCAGGCCTCCTGGCGCTCTCAGGGGCTGCTCCCTCCACTGGGAAAGCTGTTCCGGGGATTGCAGCACAGCCGTCCTCTGGGGCATTGTCTGGCTTGCTGAGGAGTCACCTTCCAGCATGGCTCCAGCACCTCCCGAGACCAAGGCCCGAGTGTACCTCGTATGTTCTTCCTACCACGCTAGCCACACTCTGCCCTCTGCCATGAGTGTTGACTCAGCTTTCTTCCCTTTATTTTACTCCAAATGCTTGAGACCCAACCTTGCTGGCTGGGTGTGTGTTGAACACACCTTGTGCTCTAGCTGAGTTTCTGGCTCATTTTTGTCTCACAGTTGGCCATGGCGTATGTCATCAACTCCTGGAAGATAACTTGTAGCACAAAACACGAGTTAGGAGGTTATTATTATTATTATTATTATTATTATTATTTTGTCAGTCGTGGGTCTTGAACTCTGGGCCTGGGCGCTGTCCCTGAGCTCTTCAGCTCAAGGCTATGGCCCTACCCACGGAGCTACCGTGCCACTTCTGGTTTTCTAGTGTTTAATTGGAAATAAGAGTCTCATGGACTTTGGTGCCTGGGTTGGCTTTGAACCACGATCCTCAGATCTCAGCCTCCTGAGTAGCTAGAATTACAAGCGTGAGCCACCACACCTGCTCAGGAAGTTGATTTTTTAAAAAGCACAATTGTGGGTCTGGATGTGCTTTGGAGGACAGGGTGGTTGGTTTATCTCCGTGTTGCTGTGGTCTCTGATGGATGCACTTTGATCTCGGGGGAACACATCAGCAGGTGACACAATGGGCGGGAGGGAGCTGCAGGCCCGGGAGGTCAGAGGTTGCCGCCTGCTGAGGATGTGAGGGCACCCGTGCCAGAGGAAACCTGGAAAGAATTCTTGCAGGAGAGAGGGCTCTGGGGAGGTGAGGCAGGGGTTTCTGGCTGGCTGTTTCCCTAGCTGTCTTCCCCCTGCCCCCCCCACACACACCCTCTTGACTGCTGGCAGGAAAACTCAAGTCTTCATTTACTTGGGGCAATGCAGTCAGGTGGCCTCTTTCCCCAGACCTCGGCTCTTGCCTGTCCGGTTCTGGGAACAAGCTGTTCAGCTGAAATCAAAGGGAGATCCACGTTGAGCCTTAGCGTTCTGTAGCCAGTCCTGAATTTCCAAGAAAGAGGCTGAGCTGCCAAGGGTGAGGCCAGGGTCGTGGACAGGGCCTGGGCACAAAGGAAACGGGAAGGAGGGGAGCCCTGGTCTGCTTTCTTCCCCAAGGCTGAGGAAGGCTGAGGGAGGAGCAGCTCCCAGCCTCCAGGCCCTGCCCTGGGCTGCCAGCACCTCCCCTTCTCCTCCCAAGCTCTCTTCCTTCCTCCTTTCCCAGCATCTTCATGCTGGGGTCTCATTTTTTTTTTTTTAAGTCAGGTTCATTTAGATATAATTTACCTAGAACTTGCACTTTTCTGAGCACAGGCCTGAGATTCTGACCGTGCCGACAGTTCTGTGAGCATCTAGACACATTCCCATCACTGTACTGGGTGTGCCCCCCCCCCACAATGCCCTGCACTGGGGTGACCTCGGTGACCTCGGCTGGGCCATCTGGACAGCTGAGGGACCACACGGGAGCCTGACTTCACTAACCCTGAGTCTCTGTGTCTACATCTGCTTTGTTACATGTTTCCAGCTGGTCTCACAACCGAACCCAGGCCCTCTGGCACACTGTGGGCAGCATACACTGTGGCTGAGCGGAACCCCAGGCAAGGCCTTGAGTTCAGTCTCCAGCACCAGAATATTGAATTGAATTAAAAGGGGCCAATGGCTCGCACCTGTCATCCTAGCTAACTCAGGGGGCTGAGATCAGATTCAAAGCCAGAAGGGGCAGCAACGTACGTGAGACTCCACAAAGGACCACAAAAGCCAGGCTCAGTGACTGCAGCGAGAAGGAAAAGAGGGGCTGGGAGTTTGGCCTAGTGGTTAAAGTGCTTGCCTAGCATGCATGGAGACCTGGGTTCAATTCCTCGGTACCACATATAGAAAAAAGCTGGAAATGATGTTGAGGTTCACGTGGTAGAGCTCTAGCTTTGAGAAAGTCCAAGGACAGTGCTCAGGCCCTGAGCTCAAGCCCAGGACTGGCAAAAAAAAAAAAAAAAAAAAGAAGGAAAAGAAGCTGGGCTGGTGTGTGTGTGCCTCAAGTGGTAGGGCACTAGCCTTGAGGAACAAGAAGCTTAGGAACAGGGCACAGGCCCAGAGTTCAAATCCCAGGCCTAGCATCGAAATTAGAAACAAAAACAAGCAAACAAACAAAAAGCACTGACTGGCTTTTTGTCTCAAAAAGCAAAACAAATATTTTACGACATGAAGAAGTAGGTACGAATGATGTCATAGAAATACAGCAGCTGAGCCTGAGCGGAGAGGTAGATTTTCATTGTTGATGGTATTCTGTGGTTGTTTTGTTTGTTTTCTTTCTCTTTCTTTTTTCTTTTTCTTTTTTTTTCCCCACCAGTCCTGGGCTTGAGCTCAGGTCCTGAGCCCTGTCCTTGGACTTTCTCAAGGCTAGAGCTCTGCCACTTGAGCCACTTCTGGCTTTTTTCTATGTGTGTGGTAACAAGGAATTGAACCCGTGTCTTGGTGCATGCTAGGCAAGCGCTCTACCACTAGGCCCCACTCCCAGCCCCACTCCCGGCCCCACTGTGTGTTTTCGTGGAACAGAGTCTCATTCTATACCCAGACTCCCTTCAGAGTTTTGATTTTTCTTTGTCAGCCTCTTAAACGCTGAGATTTCAGACGTGCGTCGCTATGGCCAGCCTGGACATTCTTTAATACAAAGCCGTGGCCAGATCCCGTGTAAGGTGTGACACGTAGCACCCCGTGTTGCAGAGACACGAGCTGACAGCTTACCCGTCCCCTGTAACCCGCAGGGCAGACGCAGCAAGAGAGGGAGCGCTGCGGCTGTGCGGCCACGAGCTCACTGCGCATGAGTAGCCAGCAGAGCTGGAGAGGAGAGGGGTGGACGGCGGTGGAGTGGACATGTTCTGAGCACGCATTGGTAATCAATACCAGTGTGGGACAAGGACTGCCATGTCCCCTGTACTCCGTATCAGCTCAAGAGAACTCCACACCGAGAGGCTTTGTTTCTGGAGGTGCTGCCACTGGCTGGCTCATCTCACAGTCTTCAAAGGAGAGGAGGCTAAAAAGAAAAATAAACAAACAACAAATCCAGCAGCGAATCATCGAAAAGTTTCAGCAAGGCCTCTGGGCAGAAAAGCCACCGGTGTTAGACTGTCTGGACGCAGCTGTGTCCATTCGGAGGCCAGCACATTCCTGTTGTCCACATGGAACCCTCATTCTTCAGCCTTGAGGGCAGGAAGGCTGAGCCCGCCCGCGAGCCGCCCAGGCTCCACCTCCACACTCCCGCCACCCACAGTCAGCAGGGTGTGAGCGTGTTAAATGGAGAGTGCAGAGAACAAACAGTTCCCGTGCTCTTCTGAGGGAACAATGAAGTCTCCATCCACCTCCATCCCACCTGCTGCAGCTGAGCGCTCAGTCTGCCAGTGAGTGCTCCGAGGGGCTGGGGCCCTGCCCCGCTCATGAACCCTCCCCATGCTGGGACCCTCCCCACACACGGGACCCTCCCCTCGCCCGGGATGACTGCAAACATTGTTATTAATCGGGGGATTTTATTATATGAGGGATTTTAGTGCCTAAGTTTCAGAAATAAGGAATTTTGCTTTTGAAGTACTAAGGTTGGCCCTCAGGACTTTGTACTTGTTTGACTTTCAAAGCTTACTTCTATACCAGATTAATTTTATTTAAAAAGAAGGGAGGAGCCAGGGAGGGGCCTGTGCCTCCGCGCCTGTAATCTCAACTGCTCACGAGGCTGAGATCTGAGGATTGTGGCTCAGCCAGCTGGGCAGGAGATTCTGGGAAACTGTCCCCAATGAACTACTCAGGAAAGCTGCAAGTGGTGCTGTGGCTCAAGTGGTGGAGAGCTCACTTTGAGCAAAAGGTCAGGGATCCAGACAGAGAGTTTAAGCCCCAGGATGGGGTGGAGAGGGTGGAGAAGGGAGGAAGCAAATACACATAGACACAGGATAAGAAGAGATAGGCTTAATTCCACATGCAGAAGTGATTGAAAGAACTGAAGCCTAGGGTAATAATCCTGTGGAAACAGCAGCAATCCAGAGGAAAATCACCACTTATCAAGTCTGGCCAGGAGTTTGGCCTAGTGGTAGAGTGCTCACCTAGCAGCATGAGGCCCTGGGTTCGATCTCTTGGTACCGCATACACTGAAAAAGCCGGAAGTGGTGTTGAGTCTCAAGTGGTAGAACGCTAGCCTTGAGAAAGCCCAAGGACAGTGCTCAGGCCCTGAGCCCAAGCCCAGGAAATTGTGACCTTGTGTGCTCAGGTTCCTCTCATGCTTCTGACATCGTCGGGTTAGAAGAGAAACTCACTCATCACAGGAACTGGTGATGTCGGTTTTAAAAGCACTTGGTAAATGTAGCAGTCAGCCATCATGAAAATCTAAGAAGAGCAAAAAAGACGTGGGGACCTGAGGCTCCCAGGGGAACGGAGGCCCCCTGGAGCTGCAGGCAGGCCTGGACCTGGCTCCTCTGGGGCTCCACGAACTCAGCCCTGGGCTGGGAAGGGCTGCAGTCCCAGCCAGCCCTGGTGAGGCACAGGCAAGAGGACTGAGCGTCTGCTTGGGTTCCATAGCCAGAAGTTGTCAGAAAGAGAGAGACAGAGACAGAGGGACAGACGCAGCCACGCAGAAAGACCAAGGGAAGACAAAGAGAGGGAGGAAATAGGCACAGAAAGGCCAAGGGCAAAGGAAACAGAAGAAAGCAGCTGAGCCTCCTGGCCCCCAGCCCCACTTGGCCCCTGCCTGCCGTGGTTTTCTTGATATTCTTGATTCTTGATCGAGGCACCCCGTATTTTCACTTTGCCCCGAGCTCTGCCCATCCTGTGTGCGGCCCTGGCCCGCCCGGCTTCTGTGGCTTGGCTGCGAGCGCTCAGGGCTGGGGCAGAGCAGAGCTGTGGCTTCCCTGGCCTCCCGCGGGGAAGGTGGGTGACCCGCTCTGTCTTTGAACAGATAGGTTCTGGGGCTCCTTTGAGCCAGTTGAGGGCTGTGCTGGGGCGGCCAGGCATTCCCAGGGGTACCGGGAGGGCAGGAGTGGGCAGTGGAGGCTGCTGTCGCAGGGCACATGACAGCCCAGGAAGACCATTTCTTTCTGTAGTCACCGTTTACACATAGCTTGTGTCGTGTGTGCGATGTGGGGCACTGGAGATCATCGTTATGCGTCACAGGATGTGAATTCAGAGTGAGGCCCACTGGGAGCTGGAACCAGGTGACACATGGCTTTCTTATTCCAAAACTTCAGGGTCTACTTTCTGCCCTTTTCCCTAGAGAGAGAAGCATTAGAAGAGAGGGGATGCTCTGGGCTTCTTTTCTGTCTGGTGCAGAGCCCCACCCTGTCTGTGGGAGGGCAAAGGACAGACACAACAGTGACACGGCAGACAGGTGAGCAAGAGCAGGTGGCCGCCTGCCGCTGGCTGCCGGAGGCCCCCGAGGCCCCGAGGCCCCGAGGCCGGACACAGCGCGGAGGTGTCCCTTTGCATCACCATCTCGCCTGCACTCTGGCCTCCCGGGTCCTCCATTCTGCCACCTTTGCAGAATGGAGCCTGCCAGGAGTCGTGCAGGGATGTCCGTTGTGAGGATGAGAAGTGCAGCCAGGGAGCCGCCAGGCCCTGGCGTGGTCTGAGTGGAAGGACGCCTCCACAGCCTGCCCACGAGCCAGGGACAGCTCCCTCAGTGTCACCTTCACAACACTTCCTGCCAGCAGCCAGGCTACTCCCCACCCACAGGGGTGGCCTTGGGGACAGACTTTCCAGTCCTTGCTCTCGTGCTCATCTTTGACCCTCACCCCTGCATGAAAATCATCTCCCTTAAGTCTCCAGGTTTGCCGGGGATGTAATGCTATTCACCTCAAAGTGTGTGTGTGTGCGTGTGCATGCGTGTGCGTGCATTGTGCGTGTGTGTGCATCTGTGTGTGCGCACGTGCGTGTGTGTGCATTGTGCGCGTGTGCGCATCTGTGTGTGTGCATCTGTGTGTGTGCGCACGTGTGTGTGTGTGCGTGCATGTGCACCATTCGTGGGGCTTGAACGTGGGGCTTGAGTGACACCTGTGCTCTTCTGTGCTCAAGGCCAGCGCTCTACCTCTAGAACGATGGCGCCACCTCCAGCCTTTTCGGTGCTTCACTGGAAGTGAGCGTCGCTTAGACTTTCTTGTCGTGCCAGCTTCGACCTGTGATTCTCAGTGCTCAGCCTCTGGGTAGGGCGTTTCAGCACCAGGCACCAGCAGGGCTCGGCTGCTGTTTTGGGCCGTGGGTTGAACCAGGGCCCCAGCCACTCTAAGCACAGCCTCTGTGCTATGCCCCGGCCCCCAGACGCCGCAGGATCCCAGTCCAGTCTGGCCCTGGTCTGCCTGGCCAGAAGCTGGGTGGAGGGCCGGGCTCAGCACTGGGGCCTCGGGTGGATTAGAGCTTTCCCGTCTCCTTGCGGAGCAGGCTGCCATGACACCCAGCCTTCCAATACACAGTGTGCGCTCAGTAAATCATACACGGCACATCTTGAAAACAAATCTCAGGGGCTGGGAGTGTGGCCTAGTGGTAGAGTGCTTGCCTAGCACGCACCAAGACCCGGGTTCGATTCCTCAGTACCACATACATAGAAAAAAGCCGGAAGTGGTGCTGAGGCTCAAGTGGTAGAGCTCTAGCCTTGAGAAAGTCCAAGGACAGTGCTCAGGCCCTGAGCGACTGCCCCCCGCCCCCACCCCCCGCAAAAAAATTTCAGTTACATGTTGTCCATGTTAACACTTAACTATGCTTACACGGAGCTGTTCATTTAGAACAGAACAAGGAGAAATAGAAAGGGAGTGTTCCCTGACATTCCAGCGGTAAACAGGAGGAGCTCTTGAACCTAATCAGACTCGTGTGTGTGTGTGTGTGTGTGTGTGTGTGTGTGTGTGTGTGTTGCCTCTCTATAGTGACCAGAAAAGGTGCCAAAAAGGAATTTTGAGAGGAACCACAAAATCAGGTGGGGCTGGGTGTGGCGGCACACACCTGTGATTCTAGCACTCTGGGGTAGAAGCAACTGGATGAAGAGTTGGAGGCCAGCCTGATCTATAGAGCTGTAGTCTGACACCCCCAGCAAAACAAAACCAAAACAAACTGTGGATCTGTACTTGTGATTAAAACAAAAAACAAAACAAAACAAAAAAACTAGACACAATGCCAGGGCTGTGGCCCCCGCCTGCCATCCTGGCCACTCAGGAGGCTGAGATCTAAGGATCGTCCAAGCCAGCCCGGCACTAAAGACCCTGAGACTCTTATCTACAATTAACCACAGAAAAGAGGAAGTGGGCTGTGGCTCAAGGGTAGGGTGGTAGTCTTGAACTCAAATGCTCAGGGACAGCACCCAGGCCCAGGGTTCAAGCCCCATGACTGACAAAAACAAAACAAAACAACACTAGACACTTCCTAAACTCATACTGAGTCTCGCTGTGGTTGAGAAGAGCCTCCCAGGGTATCCAGGCTGGTCTTGAACTCTCCACTCTATAGGTAAGAGACTCCAGATGCTCTGGCGTGGGTGGTTCTTGAGATGGAGTGATTATCCTTTTGAACAGATAGACCTTGGCCTTTAGATGTCTAAGGCAGATTTGACATACAACCTGACTGTGTCCAAGAGTCTGTCTGTTGGTGACAAAGTCCCAGGCAGCCAGGCCTGGGATTCTTCTGGACCCTTGAGACCCTCCCTCCCTTGAGGTGCTTGGGCCTGTCCCAGGAGACATGACAGTCACCTTGCACGGAGAGACTCAGCCGCCAAGGAGGCTCCCAGCTGGGCAGACACCTGTGGTCCCAGCAACCACTCAAAGCCTGAAGGTAGGGGACGGAGGCTCAGGTACCAGCCTGGCAAGTGCAGGGTCCTGAGTTCAACCCCCCGGACTACCAAAACAAAGCAACAGCATGGCAGTTCCTCTGTGCGTGTGTGCGTTGGGGGGGGGGGGTGTACTGGAAGACCTACTCGGCCTGAACATGATCATCAAACCCTTGATATACAAGACTTTCCCTCTGTCACCCCTCTGATAAATGTGAATCTATACAGTGTATGAATGAGAGACTAACCACAACAAATCATAAGATAAAACAGTTTACTAGTGGGCCGGGAGTGTGGCCTAGTGGTAGTGTGCTTGCCTAGCATGTACGAAGACCCAGGTTCGATTCCTCGGTACCACATACATAGAAAAAAGCCGGAAGTGGTGCTGAGGCTCAAGTGGTAGAGCTCTAGCCTTGAGAAAGTCCAAGGACAGTGCTCAGGCCCTGAGCTTAAACCCAGGACTGGCAAACAAACAAACAAACAAAAACAACTTACTAGTAATAAACTAGAACAGTGATGCCACTAGACTGAATTCTTTATTTTGGGCATTTTCTATGACCTGCTTCAGGCTCCCCTGTTGCCCGTGCAGCAGTGCGCAGTTCAGGTGCCTGGACTAGTGCCGTGTCCAGGTCTGTGCTGGCAGGCAGGTGGCCGGTGCCTGGACGAGGGCTCTGGCTGTCTCTCCTCTTGTGGGAGGAGGACGTGGCATGGCTCCTGTGGCTGTGCTGGGGGGGTGGTGCTCGGATTCTCCGAGTGGCTTGTCTGTGTGGCTCCAGCTCCTCTGCCTTAGAAGACAGAATAGGCTTTGTTACTGTTTAAGTATGGCCTTGGGTTTGATCTAAGTACAGGAGAAGGAGGAGGAGAAGGAGGATAAGGGGGGAGGGAGGGAGGGAGGAAGGGGGGCAGGGAGGGAAGGAGGGAGGGGGGAAAGTTGTGTGACCTCACACATCTTACTGAGCAGGCACGCGCCCGCGGTGAATGCTGAGGCAGGAGGTTCACTTGAACACAAGGTCCGAGGCCAGCTTGGGCGACATAGTGAGACCCTCATCTCAATAAAACTGGGTTCTGCTGCTGAGGAAGAGTGAAGGGAGGCGAGATCCCATTGCAAGTGTGACAGGGGCCCTGCACTCCACACGCAGGCCCGGGCCCAGCTCGGGGGACAGTGTCACAGAACTGTAAATGTGGGTGCACTTAGGATCAGAAGGCTTCCCGCAGCAGGATCTGCCGTCTCTCCTAAACTTATTGACCATCTTCCTGGAGGCCAGGCAGGGCTCCAGCTGTCACGCCACTGCAGAGGGGGAGCTCCAAGAGACGCGCTCAGAGCTACCCACGCAGAGAGCTAGCAGACCCAGACGCCATCTCGGCGGACCCATCAGGCAGAAGCACAGACAGCCACTCCCCCCTCTGAACACCACCAGGCAGACCCGCCACACCTCATCTGGCAAAGAAGCCAAGCAAAAGGTCTGGAGACACAGCTTAAATGGCAGCCACCTGCCTGGTGTGTGCCAGGGCGGAGTTCCAACCTCAGAGGTGCCAGGACCACACGGAATGTCACCCTGGAGCATCTCACTGCACTAAGCCCCGAGGGACCACTGCCACAAACCTTGTCACCACTCGGTGTCTGCATTGCCACAAACCCTGTGTGGCCTTGTCACCGCCTGTGTCTGCATTGACCCCGGAAGGGAAGAAAAGCAGATGTCATTTTAAGGAAATGGGGTTATGAAGAAAATCTAAGAGGGGAAGAGTGAAAAAACGTGAAGCTCGGTACTCAGCACACACCGGAGGATCAACCGCACAACTGTGCACAGGGCGGGGGAGGAAACAGAGCAAAGGAAAAGGTGGCGCTGTCCAGAAAGAAAGGCACTCATCACCTGACTTACTTACTGCGCCTTCATAACAATAAAGCTATATTATTATGCTCTGAAAAGTTGGGAGCTGGCAGCTTACACTGTGAGCCTGGCTACTCAAGAGCTGAGCGCTGAGGCTCACAGTTCAGAGTCAGCCTAGGAAGGAAAGTTAAACTAGAAACGGGGCTGTGGCTCAACCTGGTAAAGAGCCAGCCTTGAGCAGAAAAAGCTCAGCAATGCCCAGGCCCTGAGTTCAAGCTCTAAGACCAAGCAAACAAACACAAATCTAAGGAGAGAGATGGATTGTAGCAAAGCTGCTGTGAACTCACAGCAGAACCCCAGACTGGAAGAATCCAGATGAACTGGGGAACGGAAGACAGCCTCCCTGCTCGTCAGTGGTTCTGGGGTGTGGAATAAAAATAACAGGGCAAACACAGATGGAGAGGGAAGAGTGCCGAACACATTCTCAGGGTAAGAGAGAAAGAGGGGGTTCCAGGAGATGTGGGGCGGGGGCTGCTCCTCCTTGGGGGGGGTTGATACTGATAATTCATCCTCGTGATTGTTCATGTGTCCTGGTCTCCAGACAGTGGGGGCTGGCAGCACTTCCTCCCAGTTGGGATAACTGAAAATGTCCCTGGACATTGTCACATGCCCCTAGGGAGGTTGGGAGTGGAGCCAAGGACCCCTGGGTGGCATTCATGACTCCAGGACTGGTAGAGCCAAAGGACGAGCAAGAAGCGGGAAGCAAGGGGAGACCTTGAGCCTGGGGAGGATCAAGGACTGGCAGGGCGAGGGTGGTGTATCTGGTGCCCTGGCAGGGTCTCCAGTGGTGGGCCAAGCGGAAGCAGGCTGTAGGTCAAGAAAACTTTGGTAGAATTTGCTCTGGGGTTGCAGTCTGGCTGTTCCGCAAACACAGACAGGCAGTGGTAGAGTTGTATTTGCGTGATAAACAGCGTGGACAATTACTTTATCACCCCCTCCCTTCTCCAGGTTAGCTGCCTGCCTTCCAGAGCTGAGGAAAGCCTGGACAGCTCAGACTAAGCCAGCCCATGCTAGTGTGGGGGTGGCAGAGGTGGCCTGGGTGGACAAGTGTTGTCTGCGGGGACAGGTCAGGAGCAGGACTAAGACTGCAGAGGGCAGCAGCTCCCCAGCCCATCTCAGGGTGCTCAGCTGCTCTGAGCCCTGCCGTCTCCACGAGGTGAGCACACAGGCCTTCTAGGGGGCTCACTGTGTCAGGAGTTCACAGCATATGCCAATCAAGGCATTCGTGTCTGAGGAGGTTTGTGAGTATTCTGAGGGGTGGAGGAGGAAGCAGGAAGCCAGGAGAAGCCATGCCTATGGCCTGTGTGAGGGGCTAATGGGGCCTGGTGCCTCTGCAAGCCGAGGCGAGAAAGCCGGGGTTTGCCAGCCAGGGCAGACCTGGGAAATCCCCCGGCGGCGTCACACACAGAAGCCGGGGTGGGGAACACCCAGCTGGGGGAGTGATGCTTGCGCGTGTGCTCCTGTCACTGCTGCTTGGCTGAGCTTCCTCTGACGACTGCAGACAACTGGAGATGTTCAGAGCAGATCCCCAGGCAGCCACAGGACTAGACCAGCTCTACTGTGAACAGGGCCTCCACACCCATCAAGGCTGAAGTCTCAGTCGGCCTGTGTTGACTTCAGGTCTCACCATTTCTTCCTTCCTTTCTTTCTTTCTTTCTTTCTTTCTTTCTTTCTTTCTTTCTTTCTTTCTTTCTTTCTTTCTTCTTTCTTTCCTTTCTTCTTTTTTTTTTTTTTTTGCCAGTCCTGGGCTTGAGCTCAGGGCCTGAGCACTGTCCTTGGACTTTCTCAAGGCTAGAGCTCTACCACTTGAGCCTCAGCATCACTTCTGGCTTTTTCTATGTATGTGGTACTGAGGAATCGAACCTGTGTCTTTGTGCATGCTAGGCAAGCACTTTAACCACTAGGCCAAACTCCCAGCCCTCTCACTCTTATTTTTATTTTTTAGGCTTTATTGAAAATTGTCATTCCTAATTAGGGTAATTTTACATTCATAACAGATATTTAGAATAAAGGATTTCAATGTTTTATAGTCTTTTTCTCAATGACAAAATAAATGACTGTGTTCTTGAGATTTCAAATAGTAGTTGGATTAAAGATTCCTTGTAGGCCCGGGAGTGTGGCCTAGTGGTACAGTGCTTGCCTAGCATGCACCAAGCAAGCCCTCATTACCACATAGACAGAAAAAGCTAGAAGTGATGCCGTGGCACAAATGGGAGACCACTAGCCTTGAGCAAAAAGTGTCCAAGGACAGTGCCCAGGTCCTGAGTTCAAGCCCCAGGACTGGCAAAAAAAATTCTTCCAGGTTCTCGCTTTTGAGGCAAATACTTAAGGGAAACAACTTTAAGGAAAGAGAGATTGATTTGTGGCTCAAATGGTAGAGCATCTGCCTAGCAAGCACAAGGCCCTGAGTTCAAACACCAGAGAGAGAAAAGCAGAGAGGAGAGAGAGGAGAGGAGAGAAGAGGAGAGAGTGCCTCCAGCCTCCAGGTGAGCTGTGTTTCTTGGCAAACCTTGCCCACAGGACTCTGGGTAAAATATTTGCCCTCAGAAGAGGGCAGTGGTGAGGGAGGCTTTTGGTTGCTTATTTGGAATTTGTGTGAAGACCTATTAGGATACTAAGAAGCTTTTTTTTTTTTTTTTTTTTGGTGGGTCTTGGGCTTGGATTCCACCTGGGTACTGTCCCATCTCTTCAGCTCAAGGCTACCATCCTTACCCCAGGGTCTGGGCGCTGTCCCTGAGCTCTTCAGCTCCAGACTACAGCCCTACCCTTGAGCCAAGCCCCACTTCCCGTTTTCTAGAGGTTAATTACAGATAACAGTCTCAGGTCCTATTGTGCCCGGGCTGGCTTTGAACCTTGATCCTCAGATCTCAGCCTCCTGAGTAGTGAGGATTACAGGCGTGAGCCACTGCACTGGTTACAAGCCAGTGTTTTCTGAGCTTACTTAAGGAAGTATCAAACTTGGATTCTGAAGAGCTCAGGGACAGGGCCTAGGCCAAGTTCAAGCTCCATGACCCCCCAAAAAGCAAAAAACAAAAAAACTACTCTGGGGCTGGGAGGTTGGCCTAGTGGTTAAAGTGCTTGCCTAGCATGCATGAAGACCTGGGTTCAATTCCTTAGTACCACATACACAGAAAAAGCCAGAAGTGGTGCTGTGGCTCAAGTGGTAGAGCTCTAGCCTTGAGAAAGTCCAAGGACAGTGCTCAGGCCCTGAGCTCAGACCCCAGGACTGGGAAAACCAACCAACCAACCAACACCTAAGAAACTACTCTGCTTAATGAAAGCAAGAGCTGTTGGGTAGTAAGTTTTATTCTACCAGAAATATGAGACGGGGGCTCATATGGACACCCTCCCCCCCAAATTGTTGGGGTTGGTTACACGTACCAGCTCCTTGGCCACAGCAAAACTTTGTCATTGAGGGTCCCCTAACTCAGTGCTGGGCGTGGGCAGGGCCAGGTGACCTTGAGTCTCCTGCTCTCTGTGGACCTGGGTTTGCAGAGCTGACCCAAGGTCTCTCTGGAGATGTCATCTGACTGCTCTAGCCAAGACTGAGTCAAGATCGTGGTCAAGGGCGTGCTCTGGAGGGTGGAGGATGGAGATGGGGCCATGGATAGCCCTTAAGGCTGAGGTGCCCAGAACCACCAGGGGCGCCGGCCTAAGCAAGGAGGAACTTCACCCTGGTTTTCACTTTGCTGAGCCCCTCCTTTTTATCTAAAGACTGCTTTATCCAACCCCTTAGGCCCTCAGAACTCTCCCTCTCTTCTCTCCAGAGCTAAAGCCTGCTCCAGGGCGTAACTGGGCTTGTTCACCTGCACAGTGGAGAACAAATGAATGGTTACCTGCCATTCCATCCACAGCTGGAGGCATCCAGGTCTCAGGGAGCCCACGTATGGGCTGAGGGAGGGCTCCCGGCTCCCGGCTTGGGGTGGTGGGTGGGTGGATGGTGGTTGAATGGCGTACGGGGCTGCCTGAATCAGCAAATGCAGGCATAGGACACACAGTTCAATTTAGATTTGCACCTTAGGTGAACAGAAATGCGATCCTAAATGATAAGTATGTTGCATGTTGGGGCCAGGAGTGTGGCCTAGTGGTAGAGTACTCGCCTAGCATGCACGAAGCCCTGGGTTCCATTCCTCAGTACCACACCCACAGGAAAAGCCTGGAAGCGGCGCTGTGGCTCAAGCAGCAGACACTAGCCTTGAATAAAAAGTGTCCAAGGACAGTGCCCACGCCCTGAGTTCTAGCCCCAGGACTGACAAAGTAGGTTGCTTGCAAGACTTGAAACATATGCATATATTATACACACCTATGCATGAGTAAATATGTAAGAAAATCACCCATTACTTATCTGAAATACAAATGTAACTGGATGCTGAGTAACTCTGCTCTTCCAGGGCCCGTGAGTGAGGCATGACGGAACCCAGCTATGTGCGGCCCCCACCAGCAAAGTGTGCCTGCAGCCTGGCTTGCTTAGTGATGCCCTACACACTGGCACGGGGGCACAGGTCAGATCCTGTGTGTTTCACATTCTAGTCTCCACAAGTTTCGTTTCATTGGTGGTCCTGTAGCTTGAACACACGATCTAATGCTTGCTAGATGGGTGCTCTGCCACTTGAGCCACCCCCCAGCCCTTTAATCTGTAAAGAAAGGCCTTAGTACTGCCAGTTACTTATTTCCACAACTATTCCAGTTCTGTATTTTGCTTCCCAAAGCCGCCTGCTCTCATGGCTGACGCAGGCCCTTGCTCCGAGGCCAGCTGACTCCCCTCTCCATTCCCTTTTGCGCTCTCACTGACTTCGTTAGTACTATTCACCAAACCACAAAAAATGAGCTCAACACATCGCTATTTGTCGAAGAGATTAAGGAGCTGAAATTCTGACCAGTGGGTAGATGATCAGAAAGTTTTGTGCAGTAAAGCATGCAACACGGGTGGAAGCAAGCTGAGGGCAGGAGGAGAGAGCACTGGTGGGCGGGGCTGGGAGGTGGCTGGGTTTGTTGGTCGAGTCAGATGACCAGGAAGCTCTCATGGAAGCAAATCATTCAGGGCCAGACCCCTCCAGAGGGCACAGCAGACAAAGCAAGCAGCTCTAAGGCCTGACCCCGTTGTGACTGGTGTAGACTTGTATCCTGGCCTCAGGCCCTGGAGAACCTCTGATGCCATCTCCCGCCTGTGCTGCAGGCCTCAGGGGTGAGTGGCTCCCAGCAGGGATTCAGCCTTTGCACCTGCCTCCCCCAGGCCTTTCAGCATCAGAGTCCTGACGGCACTCCCGAGCGGGCTCCTCCCTCATGGTCCACACACTCTGTTTTCCAGTCAGGCATCATTTCGTGAGACTCTCGGAAGAGGGGCACTCTGAGCTGAGCAGGCTGGACTCTGGGCATGAGAAGGAAGTGGCAGAGCTGAGACATGGCCACCTTCCCCAACAGCCATGCCATTGTCTGCTCACGGCCTGGCCTTGGACCCCAGGGGACGGGGCAGCTGAGTGGGCTCCCCTGGGGCTCCAAGGCCCGCCAAGCCCAGCGGTCCCCACTCAGCTCCTTATAGGAAAACGGGGAGATGTGCAGTGTGGGGAGGGGCGAAGGAGGAGTAAGGGAGAAGTGCGCAGGTCCGGCGGTGCGAGTCCTGGGGACGTGGTCTGTCTGTGGACTCCCCCTCCGCCCTCCTCCGCCTTGCAGAGCGGACAGCACATCAACATGCCAAATGCGAGCACTGGTAATCAAAAGTGTTTAATGATTAATGTTCAGACATCATTTAACAGAGTGTATCCAGACGGCTAAGCACACTCTGACGGCACACCAGTGGACATTCGAGTTCTTGCACGAAAGGGAGCGATGCGCCCACGGTGAAGCCACACCCACCCAGCGTGGTCCCGTCGGGAGGCAGGGAGGCAAACAGACGCCAGGGCTCCTCCTGAAGAAACCCCCTCCCCGGAGAGCCCAGGCTCCCCACCAGCAATGTGCAAAGTGAAAGCATGGTAAACGCGTATTTACAGAAACACCAAACCCACAGTTAGTTGACGTACTGCCAATGACCATCTAGATGTGTCACCAGTGGTTCCATGGACTTTGTGTCCAGGGGGGCAGGGCGTGGGGTCACAGCGCTCGAGCAGCGCACACCACGGCCGCCGCAACCAGAACGCACCATCTCCAAAAGGTGGGCCCACACTGAGCTTCAGGGAGACCCAGCCGGTCAAGTTCACCAAACTCGACAAGAAATGGCCGTCGGGCAGCAGCGGGGTGCTGGGGGTGCTGTCTGCATCTGCTTGATTTTACCTTTGTTATTTTTTTAAGGTTTTTCCCCCTCCCCCTGCTCTGTTAATTTCTGGATTAGGCACATTGCAAAGGAAGTCTGCGTCAAGCAGACCAACTGAAGTGTGGCAGCCCCTGCCCTCACCTACAGCGTCTGTGAAGGAAACACGCTGGGCCCAGAGCTCACCCCGTCTTGGCCCCGGAAAGCGAACGCCGCTTTCTGTTCCCTGCATAAGCACACTCAGTGCTTCAGAAATTGAAAACGGCTGGCTTGCCCGACACTCACTCTAGACTGTCGAGGACAGAGAATATATATATTTAAGGTTCATCAAGACTGCTGGAGCGCCCCTTGCCCCACTTTTTTTTTTTAACATTATTAATAGTGGCACTCAAAATAAAAAAATAAGATCTGTTAAAAAGTTAAACTGTTCCACTACTTTTGAGCCTGCTTGACTGAAAGCCTGGGTTACAAAACTGAAGGCGCCGTGCTTGAGGACACATTCACAGGAATTCCCGCCGCACACGGGCTTCATACATGGTCTTTGATTTTTTTTTTTTTTCTGAACAGAGCTATTACAAATGAATATAAACTTGAAACATACCCTAATCGAAACTAGTAAGCTTTGGGCCCTGCTTTTTAAATTGTAAGGCATGTGTGTTTCTCTACTGTAAGGACATTATACAAATTTACATTTACAATCACATGCATGATCAACAGTTTAAAAAAAAAAAGTCGATTACAGTGTTTTTAAATTGTGAACCACAATTCAGCACCTATCATGTTATAACTAATAAGGCAACAGCAGTGTCATACACTACAGTAATTCCCTTCCACAGTCTAGCGCGGGGGCGGGTGGGCGGGGGCGGTGGATCCCGGGGGAGTCCGGGATCTGATGCCTACTTGTCTAATGTGCGTACGAATTCTAGGGGTTTGGAACAGACGAGTCAACTACTGCAGGCCGGAGGTCGCAGCGGCGGCCAGCGGGCGTCGGGGCGAAACTCCACTGTGCTCACAGTCACACGAGTCGACGTCGGGCTTCAATCCTTGCGCAGCTTCCGGGGCTTTGCGCTGCTCTCCAGGGACGAGAAGCCGCTGGCGTGTCCGTTCACAGCAGGCGCAGACCCGTTCTGGTGGTCTTTCCGCCGGGAGGCTCCCTTCTTGTTGTAGGTCTGAAACGTGCAAGGACAGGTGAGGGAACAGGCCAGGGCAGAGCCCCCACCAGGCCCCCCTCAGGGGAGGGGAGGGCTGCACAGGGAGGACTGCACGGGGAGGGAGCCAGCCCCCACCAGGCCCCCCTCAGGGGAGGGGAGGACTGCACAGGGAGGACTGCACGGGGAGGGAGCCAGCCCCCACCAGGCCTGCCTCTTTTAGCTAAAGGATCAAGAAGGGCCCCGGGCTGAGGACCACGGGCGTGAACCACTTCAGTGCCTCAAGGCCTCTGCCTGTCCACTCTGCACGGCCCTTTGAGGACTCCTGTGTCAGAGACAGGGCCATGTGGCCCAGATGCGTGTGAATCCCACCGAAGACAAATGTGACACGGGCACTGATGGTTCACACCTGCAACCCTAGCTACACAGAGGCTGAGAGTGAGGATGGAGGTTCAGAACCAGCTTGGGTGAGAAAGTCTGAAAGACTCTTTTTCATTGTATTTTTTATTGTAGGGGCAATTGAAAGACTCATCTCCAGCTAACCACCAGGATATCAGAAGTGGCACTGTGGTTCCAAGTGGCAGAATGCTACCTTGAGCTGAAGCCCTCAGGGACAATGTCACGGCCCTGAGTTCAAGCCCTATAATTGGTAACCAAAAAACAAAAAGGAAAAACAAAACAACAACAGCCCGAGGTGCGGCCACATGGCAGGAGCTCACACACAATGACCAGCAGTGTCCAAAGCGACCAGGCCGCCGGAGACCGTGCCCAGACATCCTCTGTCCCCGTGCACGCGTGGTGCTCCAGGATGGGGCAGGGGGCAGAGTCTGTCTCCATGGACGGCAGGGACGGAGATAGTTCTGAAGCCACTTGGGAGCCATGTTGGGAAGGGTGGCAGGGCCAAGGCGGCTGACCAGAAGTGCCCATGCGTCTGGCATGGGGCGGGGGGCGGGGGGCAGCAACGGGAGTGTGGAGGCTGCCGTGGGGCAGGCCTGCCCCTGCCTCCCCTCCCCGCCCGCGCCCAGGGGCTCCCCACCACCTGCCCTGCAGGGAGGCCCCGGGCCAGCTGCCAGGGAAGGGCTTACCTGGATGTAGAAGTTGGTGAAGAGCGCAATCAGGGAGACCATGTACCCGATCTGGAAGTAGAGCCAGCCAAGAGGAAAGGCACAGCGCCACAGCACGCCACAGCTTGTCTGGACGATGGTCAGCACAAACTGCACCTGGGAGGCGCAGGGCGCTCGTGAGCCGGGAGTGGGGGGGGAGAGGCGCCGGGGCGCTCGTGAGCCGGGAGTGGGAGGGGAGAGGCGCCGGGGTGCTCGTGAGCCGGGAGTGGGAGGGGAGAGGTGCCGGGGTGCTCGTGAGCCGGGAGCATTGGTGGGGGGGGAAGAGGCACCAGGGTGCTCGTGAGCCGGGAGCGTTGGAGGGGGGGGGGAGAGGCGCCTGGGCGCTCGTGAGCCGTGTGTGCACAAGAGAAGCGTGGGCGCGTGCACGCCTGTGAGCAGTGCACGAGCATGAGCAGTGGCACAGGGTCATGTTCACACTCAACTGAGTGCAGTGTAGGCGTGTGGCCCCCTCCCCGTCATGCTACTACACGGCTCCCAAATGCCCAGGGCGGCAGCAGAAGGGCGCCAGGCCAGGGCACGGCCCGCCACACCTCTGAGGACTGAACCCTCACGGCTGGAGGTGCTGCTCAGGGGCGGTGGATGGAGCCTCGGCCACAGCCCTGGCCTGGCAGCTCGCAGGTTGATCCAGGAACCTCTGCCCCACCCCCCACGCCCATAGAAGTTCCTGACTACTGGGCAAACTGGGGCACGGGAAGGTCTGCCCGGAGCACCCCACTTCCAACACGGTGCTTTCCCCTCCGTCCCTGTCCCCTTGGCTCCGGGGTCTGGCTCAAGGCTGGTGCTCCACCACTTGAGCCTCCCTCCGCTCCAGCATTTTGCTGACTAACTGGAGATCAGAGGCTAGCTAGACCACAGGCACCAACCACAGGTGTGCCCTTCTCTTCTGCAGACCTCTTCCCTCCTCATGATGCCACGGTGGAGCCTGAAAGGCCTTCTTGGAGTGCTGTTTGCACGTTGACCTGAAGGACTGCGTCGGCATGGTGGGGCCCCAGGCCCCCGACCACACCAGCCACCAGCTGGGCTGTTTTCAGGGTCCTCCTGTCTGAAATCAGGCTCACGCAGAACCCTTCACTCAGCCCGGGGTGGACATGTCTGTGTTACAGGAACAGTCCAGGAGTCTCTCAAATACTGACGACCGGGCAGACCTCGGACAGGACAGTGCAGTGGGACTTCGAGCGCCAACCCTGACTGGCCCGTCCCTGGAAGGGCGGCCCTCGGCGAAGTTCTTCCCACCAATGTCACCGGCCCACAGCCCAGCAGCTCACGGAGGCTGTCGGGGACACAGCTTCTCGTGGGATGCTGGACTCATAACTAGAGCAGGCGCGCGCGCGCGCACACACACACGCGCCGGGGACACAGCTTCTCTTGGGATGCTGGACTCATAACTAGAGCAGTTACACCAGTTACACGCGCGCACGCGCGCACACACACACACACAGAGCCAAGGACGAATCACCAGGTTGGGACACAGGCTCAAGCGCTGCACTCCCTGCCTGCCGGAGGAGGCTTGTGGCAGGGGCCAGGCTGGGGCGGGGGCTGGGAGCCCAGTACTCACCAGCTGCCCCTGCGTGATGTACTTCTTCCACCAGAGGTAGGGGCGCATGGAGGGGATGGAGGACAGGCCGTAGTAGGAGTACATGAGCACGTGGATGAAGCTGTTAAGCGTGGCACCGAAGTATGCTGTGGGGCGGGGGGCGCGGAGGCAGAGGCGTTAGCGTCGTCCACGGGAGAAACCGGGGATGGTTGTGAACACAGCGCGGCAGACCTGCCCGCTTCAAGCACTGCGTGGTGAGGGCCCGGCAGCACCAGATTCATCTCCACAACCTCACGGCCACCTACCTCCCACTCCCGCAGCTTGTGTTGGTGGTGGTCGTGGGGCTTGAGCTCTGGGCCTGGGCGCTGTCCCCGAGCTCTTCAGTGCAAGGCTAGCGCTCTACCACTTGAACCACAGCGCCACCTCCAGTTTTCTGGTGGTTAACTGGAGATGAGAGTCTGTTTGTGCCCAGGCTGGCTTTGAACTGAGACCCTCAGATCTCAGCCTCCCGAGTGGCTAGGATGGCAGGCGGGAGCCACCGCGCCTGGCTCCTGCAGCTTGAACTCCCAGACCCCCACCTCCTGGGCCAAATGTGCTGTTCTGAAGCTGGGAGGAGGGGAGAGCTGATGTGATGTCCTGTGTGTAGGTGGGGAGGAGAGGTAGGTAGGTGTGTGTGTGCGCATGCAGCTCATTAGCCATGGGCACTTCCCACAGCTGCAGCTGTACACAGGTGGTGTACAGAGGACGTGGCCTTCTAAGCCCGCCCTAGGGCTGTGCTGACGTCACAGTTTTCATCCCTAACAGACTCCAGAGTCCGTTCCACCTATGGTGGGATCTGAATTTCGGGGGGACCTCCCGCTTTCTTTAGGCCTTTCCGAGTGCTATGCACACAGGCTGGAGGAGCTGCCGCCACCGCCCAGGGCAGGGCGTCTGCCGAGGGACAGGGCTCCGTCCACAGCTCAGCAATGGAAAGGGTTCTCCAAGTGTGGGGAGGGCGGCCGGGAGGAAGACGGTGCACCGCCCGCCAGGGCCTCTGCCTCCTCTCTACAATCTATGACTGTGAACGGGGCCCACGGACACGGCCATCGAGGAAGAAGAAGCCCAAAGCTACCAGTGGAACTCTTCAGTGCGGAGGCGACAGGAGCCGTCTGAGACAAACCTGAACCCTTGGTGACTGCTGTAATTCTCAGGGAAGTGCTCATGACAGGCAAGTGGCGTGTGTGTTGGGGTCACAGAAGAGCAGGGCGGGGCCAGCACCGTCTCACCACCAGCCGTGGCCCCTGCCAGCTTGCGACCACTGACCGACGGCCACTCACGCGGCACCAGACGTTCAAAACCCCGGCCCGCAAGTCCACAGAAGTACTCACAGTGTCCGCAGGGGACCCAGTTCATGACGAACCACCAGATGTTGAACATGGTGGCGTGGTGGTAGACGTGCAGGACTGTGATCTGGTGGTTGTTCTTGCGCAGGATGAAGAAGAAAGTGTCCATGAACTCTATGAGCTTGGAGAAGTAGTACCACCAGAGGACTCGGATGATCTGCAAGCAAGGGCGGTGGGGTGGTGAGGGCCTCCAGGGCAAGCTGGAAAAGCTCCAGGAGCTCACCCAAGCCCCTGCAGCGTACCCTCGCCAGGGCCGCGAGGAAGCCACGGCACGACTCCCAGCCTCTCACTTATCTATATAAACACAAGGCCTGCTCAACACATCCCCAGGAGTTTTCTCGCAGAGTGGGGAGCATTAGTTTTATCTTTTCTTTGGTGGGTCATGGGGTTTGAACTCAGCCTAGGCGATGTCCCTGAGCTCTTCATCTCAAGGCCATTGGCCTACCCTTGAGCCAAGCCCCACTTCTCGTTTTCTAGAGGTTAATTGGAGATGAGTCTCAGGTCCTTTTGTGCCCAGGCTGGCTTTGAACCTTGATTCTCAGATCCCAGCCTCCTGAGTAGCTGGGATGACAGGCGTGAGCCATCGCGCCCAGCTAGTTTTTTCTATCGTACTCATACTTCCCCACCTTATGGATGCAGTCCTCTGTTGAGGACTAGCTGGATAGAGAAGTTATCGTCTATTTTGTCTTTTATGTAATTTATTTACTAAAACCCTGAATGAAAACCCCACCCACCCCACGGGCACTTTTTAAGGAGACACGTACCTTCATGTCTGATTCCCCAGCGCTGCGGGTGCCCTGACAGAAGAAGTTGTATCTTCCTTCCCACACTCCTGTCACTAACTGAGAGAGAGAGGGAAGGGGAGGGAGAGGGGAGTGTCACCATGGGAGCTGGGAACACAGCTTTGTTTTGCTCTTCCTGTCATTGGCTTTTGAGGCTGTCTGGGACTGGGAGCCTCGGCCTTCAGACTGGCATCACAGGTAGGCTGCAAGACCAGCTCGAGAGGTCAGGAATACGTGGCCACTAGTTTCATGAAGGGTCAGGGAGTCACCTGCAGTCCCCTCTCCCGTTGCCCCTTGGGAGAATGTTTATTCTGTCATGCCCGTGGTCCTGCCCAGTTCAATGACAGGCTCCTATCTGGCCTGGAGTCGGCTCCCTGCAGAGCTCTAGCCTAGAGTCAAGGCAGGGGAGCTCCATCTTCCTCATTTCTGCCTGCCGCCCCCAGCCGCATCCTCTTCCTCTGAGATGTAGGAAGCAGGTCTCTAGGGAACTGGGGAAACAGCACCTATGCCACAAAACTCCCTGCAGCTGAGGAAGCGGTGGGGTCGTGGGAAGAACCTCAGGACCCCGGCAAACTGGCAGCTCCACCCCCCCCCCCCCCCCGGCACGTCAGGTTGGGTGGTCCACGGTGAGCACCAGCCATACTCCAGTCAACACGGGGCAGGGTGGCTCCCTCCCTGTTCTGCAGCTCACTGCCCGGCCGCTTCCCTCCCAGACCCTGCACCGGCTCCTGTGTTTCTGTCATCAGGAGAAAGCTGAGCCAGCAGGGGCTCTGTCTCTCACCATCACCTCCTCTGACCCTAGGCCCCGGGCAGGTGATCCACCAGGTCCAGACCTTGGAACCAGAATCTCTGGGTGGAAAGCCAGTTAGGTATGTCACAGCCAAAGACTGACTGACCTGGCTCTAGACCAAGGCTGAGGGCCCATCCTGGCTGCGCAGCTGGAGCATCTGGGAGCTCAGAAAACTTACTCATGCCTGGTCCCAGGCTCTTCAGAAACCTTTCATAAAACTCCCCAGGACATTGCAGGGCAAAGCAGCCTGGGAAGCAGGAGCCTGGGAGGGAGCCAGCGCAGCTGCTGTGGAAGAAGAACTAAAGCCAGACCACTCTTGGCGAGCACTGGAGTCCACCTACGAGAGACACCACACACCCTGGTTCTGCAGCATTGTTCAGAGGGGCCAAGCCGTGAAAACAGCCTGGATGGCCAGCGACTGGTGAGTGGAGGAGGAACCTGTGGCATATGTACAGAATGGAGTTCACCCAGCACAAAGAAGAAGGAACTCAGGTCCCTTTCAGGAGATGGCTCCAAGGGCAAGCACCACACGCTCAGTCTACCATGATGACAGGAGGGGCGTGACCGAGGAGCCCCGTGTGGGGCTGGAGCACGAAACACACGCATCATCAGGGAGGACAGCAATGCAACCGGTCTGAAGGGTGTCCTGCAGTCCTGCAGCCCTGCCTGCTCCCCGCCAGGCCGCCTCATTGCTCCCAGGTGCCCTGGGTGAATGCGTCTCTCCTCTGGTAGATGGTACCACTACTCCAGCCGACAACAGACTCGGAATAGGGACTTCCATGTAGGAAGCCTGAAACAAGTATTTGTGAAGCAAATGATAGAAGTTCAAAGCGCTGGGTTTACTGCTCCTGAATATAGGTCAAATGTTTCATCCGCAGAAAAGAAAACAAAGAACTTCATTTCACTTTTGCTTTGGGAATAAATCAGAATACCAGGAAAGTACTTCAAGGAGTCTTGAATTTAATGACAGGCATCTGGGCTCTGTCCAGCGGGAGGAGCTGTGAGCAGATCCACAGGGGAGGGGACTCTGGTCCCTCCCCTGGGCTCTGACAGTCCAGTGGCAGTGGGAGGAGGCCATAAGCCTCACCACCTCTCCACCCCATGTGCTCTGAGCGCCAGCAGCTCCAGGGAGCTGTGTTTACCTGACTTTCCCCACTGAACAAGAGAAGCAGCTCGGCTGCAAAAACCATATGCGGCCACTGCCTCCTTAATTAGTGCGGGAGCTTGTGCACAGCTGTGATTACAACAGCCAGGGCTTTCGTCCCCTCAGGAGGCAAATTCAATAAGCAACCATGGCTTTGTGCTGGGCAGGTGAGCGTCCCAGCCAGGCCTGGGTGACGTCAGTCACAGCAAGTCATCTTTAACAGTGAGAGAACACGACCCCACCCAGCATCAGAGTCAACCACAAGCAGTTTGAGCCTTTAGCGTGGCACTTTCTGGAATACTACCAAAGTCTCTCAAGAAACGAGGTCAGCTGAAACAAAGGCGAGGCAGAAAAACACTGTGTTCCTTATCAGCCTTTCCCTCCCATGCCAGGTTGCTCTTCTCAGGGAGCTGCAGGCTCCCTGTGCAGCTGGAGAGCGAGGGGTCACTCCCTACACAAGCCGGGCGAGAGGCAGGCAGAATACTCTCCGTGCCGGAGCTCAATGGGGCCACCGGGCTGAAAGCATGTTTCTAGGAAACAAGCAGGCCCAGGGCTTGTCTCTATGGGTGGATTTTCTCCCCTCTGGTACTGGCACCTCGCATCTGCTTGGCTGTGTGCCATCACTGGAGCCACAGCTCCAGCCGGGCGTTTTGCTGGTTATTTTGGTCACGGAGTCTCATAGCTCCTCTGGCTGGGCTGCCTTCGGACCTCGTCCTCCAGGGCGGCACATGCTGAGAGCCAGGACCCCAGATGGGTGTGAGTTCCTGGGCATGAGCTCCACGTGCAGAACAGGGAGCGGAGGTGGGGAGGTGCTAGGGAGAGAGCCACGCGGCCCCTGTGGTCATCTCATCCTCATTGGACGCAGGACGAGCAGACAGCACTGGGCCTGTCGGTCCTGTGCTGTCCCAGGTGGTTTCAAGGGCTGGATGTTCCCTCAGTGGCTAGCAAGATGGCCGCAGGGGTGCTGTGTGCGTAGGGACAGCAGGAGGCTAGTTTAAAAGTTCACTGCCAGCCACTCTAAGATTAAAAGCACCTGTTCGTTTCCTCTGGAGCTTTCGCTTGTCACTTTGGCAGTACCACTGTGAACCAGAGCCAAGTTACAGTGTGTGGCTTCAAATGTCTAATCTCCCACGTCCACATCTCACACCCAGGACCCTTCAGACTACTCTCCGACGGTGAAGCCCCAAGAACAGGTCCATACACTCGGGAGTCCCCAAGCCAGCCTGAAACAGGCCTGCCATCCTCTATGTGCTAGTGCTCCGCTGACCTGCCAGGCTTCCTGGAAAGTCTCCCTAGGAAGGGTGCAGCCACAGCATGCCCGTGCAGTGAGGGCGCAGGGCTGGACTCCAGTCAAATGCTCCCCATTCCTGCTTCCTGCTCCTGAAGTCCACACCCACAATCCCAGCCACTCAGGAGGCTGAGATCTGAGGGCAAGCCATGTGGTCTGAAGTAAGACTGGGCAGGAAAATCTCATTTCCAAGAAAATGACTTAAAAAAAAAATAAGCCACAAGTGGAAGGGTGGCTCAGGTGTACAGTGCTAGCCTTGAGCAAAAATGTGGAAGCCCAGTGCCCAGCCCGAGTTCAACCCCAGAATTTGGGTGCACGAGCACACACACACACGTACACACACACATACACTCACACACACACAGGATCTTAGAACTTCATACATTTTGTCAAATGTAACACATCCAGGACGAGAACTGCAAATGCAGGAGGAAGCGTCACTGAGGAGGCTGCACGGCCCTGCACTTCCTGGGGCTCCTGTTCAGCTCCTGCCAGCGGAACCCATAAGCACATGCCACCACCGAGCTCCACCCACCACAAAATCACACTGATAAAATACCAACTTGGTAGATCATCTTCATGCGATTTTGAGTTTAAATATTTAGGATAATCCCAAATTACTGTCTGAAAGTAAAAATTGCAGAGATCAGAGAGTAAGTGTGGATTTGTATCATCTATAAGCCTTTCTCTGGATGTCTGAACGATTACTCTCACATTCATCACCAAACACAGCTCTGACTGCAAGAGAAGAAATACACACAGGTACTCAAAACAGCCTTGTTGGTCACCTGTGATTTACCTTTGCTTTTTTGTCTGGTTGTAGAGCTTGAACTCTGGGCCTGGGCGCTGTCCCTGAGCTCTTCAGCTCATGGCTAACACTCTACCATGTTGAGCTCAAGGGCCACTTTTGGTTTTCTGGTGGTTAATTGGAGATAAGAATCTCATAATTTTCCTGCCTGGGCTGGCTTTGAACTGCGATCCTCAGCTCACAGCCTCCTGACTAGCTAGGACTAGGCGTGAGCCACAGGTGGCCAGCCGATTTATCTTTGCTATGTACCATGTGATTGCGTTTCTGGGCTGGGGATAATGGCTCACACCTGTGATCCTAGCTCCTGGGGAGGCCCAGGAGTTCACGAGACCTGTTTCTTGACACACAGCTGGGCACTGTGGCACACAACCAGCCATCTGAAGTGCTAGGGTGGTTGACACTGGGAGACCATGGTTCCAGGCAGCCTGCCCCGCAATGGAGGAGACTGGGTATGGTACCCCTGGCATCCCAGCTGCAATGGGAATCTAGGCAGACTGTGGTCCAGACACCTACCTGCTCAAAACATCACAGCAGAAAAGGGCTCGAGGCGTGGCTGCCTACTTACTGGTACTGAGTTCAAGTTCCAGTGCCACACACACAGTCATAACAAACAAATTGCTTTTTGGCTCTTACCCTCAGGCTTTGTTTGGCGGAGCAGCCACTGCAATAACTGGGGAAGTCAGTGGCCAGATGCAGCAGGTTACCAGGCCTCTGAGGGAGGGGCCTGGCGTCCTCTCCACTCAGCCCCCCCCCACCCCAGCTGTATCTGTGTGGGGAGGCCCAGCTCACCAACAGACCAATGCGTCCCCCAGGGCTCGGCTGATTTACTGGGTGGCAGGGGTGCAGGCCCACTGTGAGAGCCACTGGATGAGGGCGAGCCCGAGTGGGTGCCGGGCTGTGGGGTTCCGCCCCGAGCTCCTGAGCTCCCTGCTCCTTCTCCAAGTGCGTGCCTCGTGCCCAGTGCACTCTGCGGGCTGTCAAGTTCCAGTGACTGTTCCTTCTTCCAGAACCCTCTGTCCTGGTCTCCTCCAGATGACTGCTGCTCAGTCCACAGCTTATCGACGCTGCTCTGTATTCCGGGATGAAGGAACCCACCAAAGAGTACTTATTTACTTTGAAAATTCCTCTGACTCAAAGCTGGGTGTGGTGGCTCATACCCGTAATCCTAGTTACTCAGCAGGCTGAGATCCGAGGACCCCGGTTCAAAGCTAGGCCGGGCACTAAACGCTCAAGGGCTAGGGCGGGAGCCTTGAGCTGAAGAGCTCAGGGACAGTGTCCAGACCCAGAGTTCAAGCCCCACAACTGACAGAAAAAAAAAGAACAATTCCTTTGACTCAAATGTAGACAAGCAGGAGAGGCACATGGCCAGTCAGGACTGCTGTCTCCGGGACATTTCTCTGGAGTCACCGGCCAGCCCGGTGGCTTATGGATTCCTCTGTAAGACACCACGGTGGCACTTTGTGTCCGAGTACTCGACAGAGGTGCTGCGTAAAACAAAGAAAAACCTGAACTCACATGAAACTCTGACTTGAGAAAGGACATGTGCCAGTGATTCCCCATGGATGTCCACAGGCAGAAAACACTGCACAACACCACAGCTGACAGATACAGTCCAGCCTGCGGCCAGTGGGCCTGCCCGCCAGCCAGGCCCGGCCTGGGCGCGCCTCTACAGCCTGCTGTCCACAGCAACTGCCTGCCTGCCCTCTTCCCAGGGCTCGCACGTGCAGTCCCCTCACTCCACTGGCTGTCCCCCCTTTACCAGGCGGTGTCTGTGTCAAACAGGTCAAGTACAAAACCAAATCTCTAAGATTCACCATCTTCAATACTTTTCTCTCTAAATACAGTATGTGCAGCAGCAAGCTCCCAACGCTGGGTAAGAAACGGCTCTCCCACCATGGGTCACAGGCCAGCGAGCACCACACACTGAGGGCCTGCCAGGGGCTGTGGCTCTGCCCTCCAGCGCTGGGAGCCATGCCCGGCTGGGCCAGCAGGCTGCCTGAGCCCTTCCTCCCCACCTGCAGGGCTGCAGTGTCCACACTGCGGCCTTCACTCTGAAACAGGACAGGGAAAAGCAAAAGGGGTTGTGGGCATTTCTTGGTGTGTGTCACTGCACGGAAGCAGTGACTCAGATTCACCCTACTCCCTTCCTCCTCTTTACGCCCTATTAGGTGGAAGTGTTTGTTTTAGTCACATTTTAGTTCTTTGCCAGCATCGTGACCCTGAAAGAGTCCACCTCTTGACACGAGCTCCTCCAAGTAGCCTTCCAGGCCCCATTCTTATCTCCTGCAAAACAGGAAGATCACTTGACTCTCATTTCCTCTCCTTTTTTAGCACAGGAGTGCTGTCCCTTAGCTTTCCGGCTAAGACCAGTGCTCGACCCCTCGAGCCGTAGCTCCACAGCAGCTTTTTGTTGCTTAATTGGAAATAAGAGTCCCACAGGCTGCGCCGGCTGGTTTCAGGCCTCGATCCTTAGGTCTCGCCGCTGCAGCAGCAAGGATAACAGGGTTGATTCACTGGAGCCCAGCTTGCGTTTCAGTTTCATTTAAGCTAAAATACCTGTGTCTGATTTCTAACACTGCTGTCTTATAAAACAAACAACCGGGCCTGAACACCCATAAACCACTCAAAACTTACAGGGAGGCAGGCACCAGTGGCTCACGCCTGCAATACTAGCTGAGATCCCAGAGGCTGAGAATCATAGTTCAAAACCAACCTGAGTCAAAAAGTTTGTGAGACTCTTATCTATAACTACCCAAACCCTAAAACTGTAGCTGGCTCAAGTAGAAATAATGCTAGCCTTGAGCAAGAAAGCTCAGAGACAGTGCCATAAGTCCAGAGTTTATGCCCCAGGACTGACACACTGATACACACACACACACACACACACACGAAGAAAACAGGCTCTGAATTTAAACTCAAGTATATGCACATGCATGTGCATGCACACGTGCGTGTGTACACTCACACACATCTACACATCCACAGCCACAATTAGAGTGGAGGACTTCCTCTCTACCTCTTTAAAAAACAACTTGTGAGTGCATATGGGTTGTTAGGATCAGACAGAGGCTTACTGGCCACAAAACCCTACAAACCAGATACATCCATACAAGAAAACTCACTTTGATCAAGTCTTTGTGATGCCCACAGACCTGTTTTCACGATATGTTCACTTTCCATTCGGTACACTACTTCCCTGGAAGTATTTTCAGAGACAGTTAACTCTGAATGCATCCCGTGCAACACACACAAGAGTCAACAGCAAAGGTTTCTCTTTTAGATGCTCCAGAAGATGTGTACGAAAGTCTCTGGCATACTGAAAAGTCGATTAAAGCTCCTTAAAATGCCCTGCCTGCCCCTCTCATGGGCGGAGCTGCTCACGCAGCAGTGGTGCAGCTGGCCAGGCCGAGCGGGGGCGCCCGGGACTCACCTCATAGAACATGTAGAGGGACAGCAGGGTGAGGCCGAGGTTGTACACCACCAGAATGCCGCGACAGGAAAAGGCCGGCCGGTTCTTCATGTACTTCGGCCCCAGCCACACAATCAGCAAGTAGATGACGGAGCAGACGAAGGTGGGAATGTAATTATCCAGGAGGAACCATCCTTCCACTCTGGTATCTGCACAGCGACAGAAAGGATGGAGTGATTTGATAATGAGATCGATACAAAAAGAAACCCGTTTCCTGGAACACTTCAAGCAAAGTATATAAAACAGCGGTGTGTGGAGGGAAGTCGGGCGAGGGCAAGCCCAGCCCAGCCCAGCGCAGGCCAGTGCAGGCCAGCGCAGGCCAGCGCAGGCCGAGCCCCGCCTGAGCCGGCAGAGCAGAGGAGGGGGCACGGAGGCGGGCACGGAGGCTGGCACGGCTCACCCGGGTCATGGTCAAGTGTCTGGTTACAGGTTCTCGGTAGGAAATCTCTGGTAAAACAAAAATAGGCCTTCCAAAAACTCTAAGAGAAGTGAAGAGCAGGCTAGCGTCCCATGCAGAACTGCAGATGAGCACGAAGGCCCTGGCGCAGTCGGAGGGCACGACACAAGTGCAGCTGGGAGACACTGCACCATCTCTGACTACACGGTGTGTCTGCTCCAGGTGCAGCAGCGTCCACAGGAGAAGGGCAAGGTTAAAGCAGGTTAAGACCTGCTGCTGGTGGGCCTTGAGCACCTTGAATGCTAACTGTACTGAAAGCTGGGCTTACGAGCCCCGCTAAGGCCGTCCTCACACAAACACACGCTTTCTACTGAAGTTGAGACTCTGGCGGTCCTCAGCCCGCAGCTGCAGGGCATCTGGGTGACAGCCACTTTCGACAGACAGTGCTGGCATGGGCAGAACTGACCAAGGTTCCTGCAGGACAGAGGCCTGGGCACACACAGCTCATCAGAGAGCATCAATGGTTTAATCCCAGTGCAAGCGCCAGCAGCCCTCTCCAGAGAAGCCCTACTAGTCTCCCTCTTCAGCTGACACCCCCACACCCCCACCATGGGCCTGGATCGATCATCAGGTCCTTGTTTGCTTTTGTATTTTAAAAATCCTTCCTTTTGAAAGCTCCTTGTGGATTTCCTGTGCCCCCAGAGCGGAGCTCTAGAAGTGGCTGGACGTGATCTGGCCACAGGAGGTGAGCAGCTCTGCTCTGCCCTGTCCTGCCCACCAGGACACTGGGTCGTACCGGAAGCCCAGGGACCAAAGACGGCAGCCTCTGACACCTCTAAAACCACAGGCCCAAACAAGCCTTTCCTCTAAGCTGGGCCTCCGCGAGCATTTGATTGTAACAATGAACTCTCACACACTTCTTCCTATGAGCCTCAAGTTCCTGGCATGGAAAGAAGGTGATCTCGACCCGATGCACTTCCTGAAAGACTAAAGGACGTGGGCCGCGGGTATGGGTCAGGTCGTGGCACTGGGGGAGTTGACAGGACTCCTGGGAAGGCCCAGGGCTGGAGCCCACGGCCGCGGCAGCTGCCTGGACACCAGGAGCCATGCCCGGTAGAGCACTGGGCCATGCCCTGTTACCTATGGTAAAAACTCCTACAATCTCTTCATGCAATATTTACAAGGGGGGGGAGGGCAGGGCTGGGGGGGGAGGGAGAGCCACACAGCAGGTGGCAAAGCCAAGGCCAAAAATCACCTTACCTCGTGGGCCCAGCCATGCCCTGAAATAGGTGCTCAGTGATGCATCAAAATGTTCCATTTTAAAAACCTATTAAGAAAAGACATTGATTAGTCCCTCCTCAAAATGCTTTTTATACAGCATTTTCCCATCAAAGAACAAGAACAAATGCTTTTCCAAGAATATGCAATGGACAGGTTGAATTCCTCCCATGAAAACCAAACGTTATTCCCCAAAGCTCCAATGAGCTCATTCTTTTTTTTTTTTTTTTTGCCAGTCCTGGGCTTGAGCTCAGGGCCTGAACACTGTCCTTGGGCTTTCTCAAGGCTAGAGCTCTACCACTTGAGCCTCAGCACCACTTCTGACTTTTTTCTATGTATGTGGTACCGAGGAATCGAACCCGGGCCTTGGTGCATGCTAGGCAAGCACTTTAACCACTAGGCCACAGTCCCAGCCCTCCAATGAGCTAATTCTAATGCGGGCCATGGGGCCAGGAGCACAGCGGAGCAGAGGTGGCAGAGGAAGGGCCACTGTCCAAGGCTCCACAAGAAAGGGCACTCAAGACAGCAAAGACACAGAATCTGTCAGTGGGGGCCAAGAGCAGAGCCGCGCGCTCTCACTTGTTACTGATGTTATCACCTTGGAACTCTTCATTGGCCACGCGGAAAACAGTAAGCAGGAAAAAAACGAGGCAATGGCCCCCTCCCCGCCCTCCAGCGTGGGCCCTGGCACAGCCGGGTGAACCCTCACAGACACTTCTCCTCTGAGCTCCCGGAGGGGAGGTCGGGGGCCATGCTGAGGGTTAACTCAGCATTGAAGACAGCAAATAGATGGTAGTTGTGGGCCGAGGCGCTCCAACATTGTGAGAACTAACATCACTCCGTAAAGCTTTAGTTTTCCTGTATCCGCTCTCAAGTGCAGTCACCACCCAGACTGAGCTCATATCTCTGCAGGGCTCTGCAATGACCCGGTGTCCCCACGATGATGCAGAACAGATGCGGGCGCATTAGAAAGCACACAGCAGGCATTCACTGTGTACATAGGATTGCCAGACAGACACACAGAAGCTGCAAAGAAGTCAGAATGACAGGGCCGGAGTCTGGCGCGCTGGTAGAGAGCTTGCCTCGTATGCAGATTTGGTTCCTCGGTATCACACGGAAAAAGCTGGAAGTGGTGCTGTGGCTCAAGTGGTAGAGCGCTAGTCTTGAGAAAGGCCAAGGACAAAGCTCAGTCCCTGAGTTCAAACCCCTACTCTCCCTTGGGGCAGGCAGTCCATCGCAGTCCCCTTTCCTTACCAAGGTACTGTTGCTAATCACACCCTGGGGGTCCCGCCCTCTGGACCCCACTAATCCCCTCCTCCAAGAGCCTCCGGTCGCCAGGCCAGTCCATCAGGGCCTCCGGCTTCAAGCATAGAACCACCCGTGGCCACCCAATCCAACCCCCAGCTCGGTTCCCACTTCAGAGGTCCGAGAAGGACGGCTCAGTGTCTGAAGGCCTGCCCACCACGGCAGGTCACCTTCCTCCCTGTCCCCCGTCCACATTCTCAGAAAGCCCATGGCTCCTTGAGAAAGGTGTGCTCCATGAGCAAAACAATGGGAAGCAGAGTTCTCTGTGGAAGTCTGGTTACCGGGCAATGGAGAGCTGTGTGACCCAGGAGCGGGGGCACTGCTAGATCAGCGCTGCTCCCGCCCAGAGGAAGTGAGGCTCAAAGCTGTCTGGAGAAGGGCAGGCGGAACCAGGGCCCAGCAGAGCTCCACCCCCAGCCCGAGGGCTGCACCGGGGCCTGTGCAGGAGGTGCTGGGACTCCAGCTTCCCTGGGGAAGGGGGAGGAGTGTGGTGTGGCAGACCAGTGTGACTGTGCTGTTCTGGTTTTCATGTGCACTTCCTGGCTGCAACTCCCACGGCCTTTGTCACTGCCTAAATAACTACAACTGTAAGCATCTCTTCTGAAAGTACAGTCTGTCCTTTCTTATCTCTCTTTCCTGAAGGGCTCAGGGTCTTGGGTTACAACGGGCCGGTGCTGCAGGCCTCAGAACCCAGGTCTCCCCTGACCACGCCTGCCCTCCTTTGCTGCTCAAGGGCAGGCCACACAACGCCCCTTTGTCTGCTTTCAGAAGTCCTAGACCCTCACCTCCTCTCTCCACACCTCTGTCTCGGAGCTAACAATAGGAAATCCTGGGACCAACACCGTTCTGCAGGAGAGGCTGAGACCCAGGTCAGGAGCCCCGCCCCTGAGCCCCTGGAGGGGAGCGGGAGCTAAGCAGCATCTGAACACAAAGCCTAGCTGTGGTTCCCCACCCATGCAAGTCCTCCATGTGTGTCCACATCTCGGGGGTTCTCCAGACACCAAAGCACAGGGCACTCAGGGCTTCTGAAGCTGGGCGGGCAGGTGGCTCGCTCCACTCTACAAGGACACACGGCACACAGCGCTGCGAGGGACCCTGCCTGCCCTCCCTGGCCTCCGGCTAGATCTAGACCCTTACAGTAACCTCTAGAGACATCAGCGTTCCAGAGTTCTGGGGCCAGCTCTAGCACATCCACAGACACCAATGAAGGCGCAGAGGGAGCCCCAGTGTGGGGCAGAAATTCTAGAGGCCTGGTCTTGCCACTGTGTCTGAAATGAAGGACGGTGGAGAGGGGTGTGGGGCTCGGCGGCCCTTTCAGCAGGTCAGGGTCAGGTGGGGGAGCGAGCGCCCATGCAGAGAGCCTTCTCTATGGCGAGGACCGCAGGCTGGTGACCGTGCTCTGGGGGTCACAGGAGCACTCTGTGTGGTAGGCGTGGAAGGAGAAAGTTTGCTTTGGGGGTGGTGATGACAGGGAATTGCAGCATAGTGGTTTGGGTGCCATGCCTCAGCATGTGGGAAACTGACCCTAGGTTCTTAGTTCTGCATGGGGGTGGGGGGGCTTAGGAACCCATGGAAAACATGAATCCAGCTGTGCCCATTTGGATTCCACACTTTGGGAGGCACAACTATTTAGCCCATTTCTATCTCCTTCCCTGAGCTGCCTGCTGAGGAAGCTGTCCCAGTGCACAGTCCCACCCATCCAGGTCCCCGAGGGGGAGTTCAGACACAGGAAGTGGCTCCCCTCATGGGAGGGGTGGTGGTGGAGGTACAGCAGCAGTGCTGGGTCCCACCTCACAGGCTGGCAGACAGCCTCAAGGACATTTTACCCAGGGATATTTGTGAGAAAAACTACTTGTTTAATTTAGAAGTCAAAGCAAAAAGCAAGCAGAGAGCCCACCCTCTTCTGTATATAACAAAGGGACAGTGCACACACAGGGCCACCTCACCCCAGGCCTTGGTCCTCTCCCGGGGCTGACCTCATCAGAAGGGTGGCTCAGGAGGGCACTTTGCAGGGACACAGGCTATCACTATTTAACAAGTAAATAAAGCATAACTTGATTTCTCTGTGCTTTAAGCACACATTGTAATCTTAAAATTTAAATCCATGGCAATCATTTTCTTCAGTAACCAAATTTGAGCCCGAAAAAACATTTGTACTAATGCTCTCTCTAATAATCCCTCAAGAATTGGCCATTTCATCTTTCCAAGTTCCTTTTAATCCTTAAATAATACTGTAGTAAATACCTTCACAGAAAGCCTTACCTAAGAAATCATTTCCCTGGTGAAGCCGTGAGGGCCTAGCCAGTTAGGTCAAGGGTAACAGGGATTTCTACCAACAACCAGAGCACCCTGCATGGACCGGGTGGCCTTGTGAAGGGGACACTCATTTACTAACTTAGTCTAACATGAAATGCTCTACAGAGGTCAAAAATGGAAACACTAATGGCTGAACACTTTATATATGTTGAAAATCAGCAAAAAATAAGGAGTCCTTTCCAGCTAGCACATTAAGAATAAGTAGCAACTTTTGTGTCTTCTACTTTTTAAAGGATTAATTTGTGAATATAAACTGGTATTGCTGATTGGTCATTTTCCTTAGCTTTTCTTTCTCCAGTTGTAAGTAAAAAGTTTCTCCTGAAACCAGGAGCTAAATCTAGTTATTTTTTAAATACCTCTAAGAAGTATTAAGCTTCACATAAACAAGACAGATCTCCTAAGAAGAGTGTGGTTTGGAAAGCACAGTTCAAGCATTTGTCAAGAATTTACTTTGTCTAAAAGTATGAACCCTGGGCTGGGAGTCTGGCCTAGCAGTTGAGTGCTTGCCTAGCATGCACAAAGACCTGGGTTCGATTCCTCGGTACCACATACCTAGAAAAAAGCCAGAAGTGATGCTGTGGCTCAAATGGTAGAGCTCTAGCCTTGAGAAAGTTCAAGGACAGGGCTCAGGCCCTGAGCTCAAGTCCAGGACTGGCAAAAAAACAAAAGTATGAACCTTGTTTTAAAAAAAACTGAATCTTCACATTCACCCAGAAAGTAGCCCTATAAAACTATAAATTTTTCAAATAAGAGATGGTCAGAAAACAGCCTTCAAAAAAGCAAAATTTCTTAACTTTTAAGTCAATTAGGGAAGGGGTTGTCACTGTCCAAAAGGAAATGTACTCTTTACTTATGCAACTGTAACCCCTCCATACATCACCTTTATAATAACAATAAATAAATTTAAAAGAAAAGTTGAGCCAGTGGCTCACTCCTTTAATCTCAGTTGCTTAGAAGGTTGAAATCTGAGATCACGGCTTGATGTTAGCGCTGGCAGAAAAGTCCTCTACACTCCCTCTCCAAAATCACCAACAAAGTGGAGGGCTTAGAGGTGTGTCTCAAATGGTAGAACTCCAGCCAAGTTATGCCCAGCAAATAGGAGATCCTGTTTCAATAGTCCTAGAAAAGCAGAACACTCTTCCAGTTGTCTTTTAATTGTGTGAACAACATTTTGTGGAGGGTAAGCTAGTTTTCTACCTAGTAGCTGAGTCAGCAGGTTCCCATTGACATGGTTAGTACCCCTGTCACTGAAGAATCATAAAACAGCGGCATGTTTCCAATCCTGGGTGGAGACACATAAATGAGCTGTTAGGAAAACACCTTGCCTGGCTTGCGGAGAGGGCTCTGCTCCACCACCATGCCCAGAGAAGGAAGCAGCTCAGAACAGTGCAGTTCCACTTACAATCACCCAACTCGACAGGCCATCAAGCCCTCATGGCGACAACTGACACAGGGAAAGGGAACCTTCGTCCCTCAATGCACGGCAAGCCGGCAAGCCCGCAAGCAAGCAAGCCCGCAAGCAGGCAGGCTGCCCATGGCTCAAGAACTTACTCTCTCCAGAATCAAGCCAATCTTTGCACCTATAGCTACCTATTGTACCACCTCACTGGCCAGTTAAGGGACTGCGTTAGGGAGCTGCATCACACCTCCTGTGGTGACATCAGGGCGGCAATCATGCCTCCACAGCCGTCTCTGAGCAGGCGCTAAAAAAGGCATACCATTCGGAAGATGTCATATCCCCTTCGGGAGGGGAGGCTCACAAAACACACCCAAAACATGGAGCCCTGGGGACCCAGTGGGACTCGAGGTTCCATCCTGGCTGTCAGCTCCACAGCCCCGTGGAGCTCAAGCTGGAAGTTCGTCTTAAGGAACACTAGGAGGGAAAGGGCATCACTCCAGCAACTGAAGAGAGCTGGGACGCACTGAGGCGATCTGAGGTTAGGTGACAGCGCAACACCAAGACAACAGTGTGCAAACGAGTTTCAGCGCTCAGTGGCGGCTCCCAAGCTTTGCAAACACATTTGATTTTTTCCTTCCTCACTCAAATGGATCACCAGACAGATTCAGTGTTGGAGAGAACACACCAGTTCCCGGCCCCAGGCTGGCTCGGACACACGCCCAACCCAGCTGGACATGTGGACTGGGAGCTAATGTGCCAGCAGAGGCAAAGACAGAGGCCTGGGGCTGTGGAGAGGCTAAGCCAGGGCAGCAGGGGCTGGCGGCCACTCAAACGCACCCTCCCGCCGTGGGCAAGCAGCCGTGTCCCTGACACAAGTGGACACCACGCAGAACCAGACACCAGTCAGAAGGACTTCAGTCCAGCACTGCCAGCGCTGGCCTGCTGGATGAGCTCCCATGAGCCCAGCAAAGACCTGTTCAAGTGGCCTCTGGCCAGGTCAGTGACTGTTCTCCCAGACACAGGACCTGAGCCGAGAGGCAGAAGGGATCCAGTGGATGGATGGGGTAGGGAAACCATGTGCAGCCTGAACTATCTCCTCAGAGTCCAGGCAGACTCACCCCCTTCGCCCCACCTTCCATCACCGCCACCCCAGACAGCACCGTCTCCTCCCCCGGGATTCCAGGCTGGTGGCCATCCACACGCATCACGCCAGACTTCTCTGTAAACCAGCAAAAACTGCCAGGCCACCTCGGCCTGAGCCTTGTGCTCCCGCTCCATGGAGAGTCCTAAGCCCTCCTGGCTCCCCTTCTGTGCACGCCATGCTCAGATGGGTGTGTACCTCACCCCGACTCCTCCCCCGCCGCCCCAGTCACTCTGAGTTCCCAGAAGGCTGTGCCACGGGCTGCATACTGCATGCCTGCCTCGGCCGGCAGTGGCCTGGGTCAGGGGACTGGAAAGCAGCCCCAGGATAAAGCAGGGGAGAGCTTCAGCGGCTGGCCCCGTCTCCAGCGTGGGTCAGCCTTCCCAGCCTCCCCTGCCTGCCTCCCCGGCAACATGTCAGTCCTCAGGCTCCTGGAGCAGGCGTTTCAGGTGACAGTCCTGAGGAACCGCACGCGAGGTCCACTGGAGTCCTCACAGTGCGCCACAGCTGGGGACCCCAACCCCACCCAGCTCGGGCCCAGGGCTTCCCTGCTCAAGGCAGACCTGGACCAGCCCATCCTGGAGCTTCAAACCCACCACGGTGGCCCCAGGTAAGGGCTGGGCCAAGCTCAGCAGTCTACAGGAATAAACTCCATCCTTCAGAGGGCACTCTGTGGACACTGAGAATCTAAGCACTAGGTAGGAAATGCCCACAGAGACGGAAGATGGATGGATGGCGGCCTGGGCGGTGAGAAAAGGGAAGGAAGGCCCATGTGAATTATCAATCACCACTGAATCCAATACTGTGAAACCATTAACTTATAGTACTGAACTTCAGCCAAGTAAAAACTCATAGAGCTTATCACCACTTTTCCTCTCAGTTTATTTTTGATAAACTTTTCCTCTCAGTTTATTTGACTTCTAACTGGCAAGGTAGTTATAAAATCGAGACAGGCTACAGTATATCATTTCAATTCAGGCATATAATGTGTAACAACTGGATCAGGGTTAGTGTATCACTTCAGACCCTTGTCATCCCCTCCTATGTCTACGGTGACATATTCAACTACCTCCAGTTAACTACAGCTCTGCTGTGCACTGAAGAGCAGTAGACGCAGCGCTGGGTTGTCCGGCACCCTCTTGGTACCCTTCTTGGCACCTGCCCCGTGCCCTCCCTTCCCCTGGTAATGAGGCCCACTCGCTTCCATACCTCGTGAGAACAATGGCATTGGACTTTCTTTGCTGGTGTGTCTCCCAGCTCCTTCCAAGGTCACACAGACTCATACTGCTCGTTTACCATGTTCCTCGGGGTGGGCCTCTGGGGCCTGCCAGATGGTGCCAAGCCCTCTCCCATGGCAGCAGGCTCCCGTGGCAGCTTGTATAGTATCTTTCTCCTTTTCCTGTGGCTTTCATGAACTCATCTCCCATTCCCTGTTCACCTTCAACTGCTTCTCTCTACACTCCAGGTTGCTTCTCCTGAACTGCCTCCTCCTCAAAGCACATCTAGAATAATCTCAAGGTCTAAAAGGCAGCCAATCTAATTCCAAATCTACCAACAAAGCAGACGACAGATAGTAAAACCTCTGCTATGATCCAAATAAAAACTGACAAAATTAAAAAGGAAGGGAAGAGGAGGGGAGGGGAGAGAGGAAGGAAGGAGGGAGGGAAGAAGGGAGGGCAGGAAAGAGAGAAGGGGGAAGGGAGGGAAGAAGAGAGGGAAGAAGGAAGACAAGCCTTCAAAAGTACCCTGTGAGATTGGGAAGGAGAAGAAATGAGCCATTAAGAAGCTGCCTGGCACAACCAGCTAGTGGGAGAAATAGCTGCAAACTAGTCACCCAGAATAACACAAAACAAAACCAAGTAATAGTAACACAAAAGCAATCTGAAGAGGCATTTCCAAAGAAAACCGCTACCAAGTAGAAGAAAATACATGACATCAAGTTGCGGTGAGGGCAGGCTCATGAGATGCCATCTCACGGCTGCAAAGGCAGAGGAAGAGCCGGTGTGAATGGAGAGGGGGCCCTAACCCACCCACTCAGCACAGGAGCCCCAACTAGGAGCTGCAACTAGCACCGCCACTGAGCAAGAAGTGCTGCAGCATAGCCCCACTGGAGATCCAAGAAACTAAAACCAGGGTGCTGGAGGGAGCGTGGGTAAGGCTCCATCACAGAGGCCTGGGTGTGGCACGTGGGAGGCCCTGGGGCCTCTCCCTAGCCACACCACCTCACCCCAAAATGTACAGGAAGTCAGGATGCTCGCTTACTTCAGCATTATCCACCCAGTCAAATGCCCACTGAAGGAGAGAGACAGGAAAGCGTGTATGGGGAACGCCACTCAGTCAGGAAGAACAAACCAGACGCTCCCACTTGCAGCAATGCTGACCAGCTGGACGTCAGTGAGGTCAGCCCAGCCCAGACTCCAGGGGAAGCTGAGGAGGGGAGGTGGAGGTAGAATGCCGGTCCCTGGGGACTCAGGGGAGTCGGCGGGGGAGGACCGCTGTGCAGTCAGATAAAGGGCAAGACTGCTGGTGCCCCAGTGTGTACCGCCTGTGGGATGACTGTGTTTGCAACCACGTCCTGCGTATTTCAAAATACAGGCTAATTACCTGGAAAGGGCGCTCGCAGCATGTAGCCCGCGGATGTAGCCCGCACATGTGCAGTTACAGTCTCTCTCCAGGACGGCAGGCATGGCCCACACGTGACTAAATATACAGAGTAACAGTAACACTGAAAACCTGTCACTTCAGTCACAACAGCCACTTCTCAAGTGCCAGTGAACATTACCCGGACAGTGCAATCAAGTTAGAGAATCTCTGAAGGCTGAGAGCTGTGGCCCACACCTGTCTTCTAGCCACGCAGGAGGCTTGAGATCTGAGGACGGCAGTTCAAAGCCAGCCTGGCGTGGATGTAAGACTCTCATCTCCAATTAACCACCAGAAAACTGGAAGTGGTGCTGTAGCTCAAGTGGTAAAGCGCTGGCCTGAGCTGAAGAGCTCAGGGAAAGCACTCAGGCCCAGAGTTCAAGCCCCACAACCACCACCACCACCACCACCACCACCACCTCCTCCTCCTCCTCCAAATTTAGAAATAGTGGCCCAGTTCACATAGAACCAGGGGCAATAAGCATCTTGAAAGAATTCTCAGCCATCAGTGAGTGGCTGGTGCTGTCTTTATATACTCCCAGAAGAGAATCCCCACACCAGATGGATGATAAAGGCTGGAGGACTCTTCGTGTAACACACCAGGGTAAGGAGTTACACTCGAAACAAGATGAAGAGGTGGCCCATGAAACAAAGTTTTTTATCAAAACAAGAGCATTTTCCAACATCAACACAAAGAGGAAAAGGTCAGCAGTATTAGACAAAAATCAGGAAAGATACTAAAATTAAATTAAAAAGACACTAAAGAGAAAGGGTAAATTAAAAAAATAAAACATCTATGATGCTATGGTGTTACAATGACCTTAACTCATTTATTCCTTCCTGCTTTCCACTTTTTCTTAAAAGCCGTCCACTCCAGACTTCCAATGCAGCATCATCTCTTGCAGGCAAGGGTGCTAAAAGGCTCGATGTACCCTCGTGTGTATGTGTGTGCGTGCACACACTGGAGCTGTACACAGGGCCTGGGCACTGTCCCTGGGCTTTTGTGTTCAAGGACGGCATTTTACAATGTGACCCACAACCCCACGTCTGGCTTTCTGGTGGCTAACTGGAGAGAAGAGGCTGGGACTTTCCTTCCCAAGCTTGCTTCCATCCTGGGTGTCAGCTCTCAGCCTTCTGAGCAGCTAGGATTACAGGCATGTGCCAGCACCGTTGAACAGTTTGTTTTTTAAATCTGACAGTGATTATATTTTATATGTTTTCTTTGAAGTAACTTATAACCTCAGAAGCCAGGCAATCAGGCTCTCTACTTCTGTTGTAAGTGGGGGACCTACAGATACACTCCCTACCCAGGATGAGCCTGACGCTCAAAGGGTGGGTGGCACATTATACTCATAAACTCACATGTCCAGCTGAAAACGCCTTCATCTGATTAAAGATACTGTTATAGTTATATAGAAATAAAAGGAAACGGCAGCAACTGCTGCTATTGTTTTATTAGCTGTGTAGACAGGACCCACTTTATTTGTGGACACAATCTCCAACCGCTGTCTAATCACCCCTAAGCTCTGGGCCCTTTTCTGGGGTTCAGCAAAATAAAAATGACTTCCTTAAGCTAAGGGACTACTTTTGACAGTTACTGCCTCTCTGTACCTGGTTGTCCAGGCTCTGTACTGGGTGTCAGGACACCAACCCTGATGTGGAAGGAGTGGGTAAGGCCCTGGGCCCTCACTAAGCCAGATGCCCGGACACCAGCCACGATGTCAAGCCCTGCCTGTACTCACCAGGGGTTTCTAAGCTGTGAAAGTCTACTTGTCGTAAAGGAATAGGTTATGTTATCAGGTAATGATTATTTTAAAATGCATTAGTAACTACGTAAAATGTTTATCTCGGCATGATTTAAAATCAAGTTCCAACAAGATAAGCATCAGAGGACACAAGCCACATAACTGTTTTTTGAGTCTCTTGATTGGTCTTAAAGGTACAGGTCATTAGACCAAGGAGCTTTAACAGTGGCTGTGGGAAAAACTGTCTAGTCTCCCTTCCTCTTACAAGGATATGCTAAAAAAAAAAAAAAAGAAGAAAGAAAGAAAGAAAGAAAGGAAGAAAGAAAGAAAGGAAGAAAGGAAGGAAGGAAAGAAAATCAGCCAGGCTACGCAGGAGGCTAAGATCTGAGGATCGAGGCTCAAAGCCAGCCCAGGCACTAAAGTCCATGAGATTCAAGCAGTAGCGAGCTGACCTTCACTGCCATGGGAGCACAAACACCAATTTTCTCCAGCCGAGCACGAGGCTGGACGCTGTCCCAAGCGAGGGTGCTTAGGAAGGCTCCGCCAATGCTGCTCTCCTCACCACCCGGTGGGTGCTCCCTCCAGTGCGTCTACTCAGACACAGGGAGGACGGGAACAGGAGGCAGGAATAAATACGGAAAACTACCCGACACCTTTTCCAAAACAAGAATCCGGGAGAGACATTTTACCTCTCGAGCATGCCGCTTCCTCACACGACCTGCTCTCTTTGGAGGAGAGAACAGTCTGGGTGCAAGGTGGCAGACGGCAGAACCCTAGGTCATGAACAAACAAGATGCCCAAGCTGAGCTCGGAGTCTGTCCCGAGGCTGCAGCCACAGAGCACAGGCCTGCAGCGTTTGTCCCAGTTTGGAAAGCATAACAGGTGTGTGGATTTGCAGAAAGGGAGGTGGAGGGGTCCACAGGGGGCGTGGACCGCACTGGCCCCGCCCACACGCTGGTCTCAGAGGGAGACCGATTCATGTAAATGACAATCCAACATCTACAAACGCTACTTTAATCAAACCAAAAGGGCAAGAATTCGGGATCTCATTTACCTTTCTGGAGATAGCATCTCTCACATCTTGATGGGATTTAAGATTCTCTAACTGCATCCAGTACAGTTTTCATCGACATCTCTCCACCTGTGTAGCTACAATCTCATGGTGTGAATCCCATTAGCATAGGTGGAGAACAGCATGAACTGACAGGGTTTTATAAAAGCAAGGTGACACCAGAGGACAGGGATCTCTAACGCTACAACTCTGCATATTGCTCCCCTCTGATGTCTCGCAATCACCAGCGCCAAGTCAGACATGGAGACCCACAGAGACCTCATGCACGGAGCATCTTTTCCTTTCCAGCACAAGCCAGCGTGTTGGTTTGTGTTTCTACCCTCCCCAATTCAAGCAGCAAGATCTGCTGAGGGCAGAGGGCAGGACCTGTGCCCCAGAGGCTATGACAAGAGAGCTGGCGGCCTCCAGGGAAACAGCCTGACCACAGGGAACAATGCCTAAGGGAAGGCCATACAAACACCATTTATTTACTTTAACTCAGTAGTTTAGAATGAACTGATTACAGTCTCACTAAAAAAAAAATTCAGTTTCCATTGCAGTGAAACTAGGAGAAAAGAGGAGTAACAGACTCCTGACGCTGTGTCCCGTCCAGCCACGTCACTAACCTGCTTGCCGCCATACTAAACAAGCTTCTGTGGGTATTATCAGAGCACAGTACACACCGGGGCAGCGTGAACAATGTGTGGTAGCAGCACAGCATGTCTCCTCCAGTGCACTCGCCCTCACAGGGGAGGAAGATGAAGCTCCCTGGGGAACTGTGCCTGGTGATGTGGCCCCCGGAAGCCACGGAGGGCACACATGAAGCAGCCTGTCCTGGGCTCCAGGAGCTTCACGCAGCCATGGGCTTCCATCCTCACTAAGGAACACATGCTGGCCTTGGTGTCCTTCACGTTTCCTAAATCGCTACAACAAGAAGGTTAAGTATATGGACTTTGGTCTTTATTTTCTGGATCAGCTTCAGAGCCCCAGAGGTGAAAGATGGTGTTTGGTTGCAACGTGTTGCTGCTGCAGACATACCGACCTCTTTTGCTGCCACCAGCTCACCTTTCTCACCTAGACCTAACCTCACTCACCTCTCCCTGCCTCTGGCTTGGACCAACGGCATCAGGAGCCCGGCCCCGCCCCGGGAGGAGAGGCCAAGATTCTGATGTACCATGAAGAGAAGGAATCTACCAACCTACTTTGTTTGGGGATCCCATTACCAGAGCCCCTATTAAATATGCTTGCAGCCACAGCTAACTACAGCATACACACCCTCATCTGCAGCACATATTCATGTACACACGTCACCCCTCTAGTGGACTGTACCCCCTGGCAAAGACTCTAACGGTGCTGACACGTCTCCTGGAAGAGGACAGCACACAGAGATGCCCTGCAGTGAGTGACTGAGTGAGCAAGCAACGGATGGGCCACACGGTGAAACTGTGCTCACACACTCACACGCTCACACACGCGCGCGCGCGCGCGCGCACACACACACACACACACACACACACACACACACGCACGCAGAAAGCCGCGCCAGCCACTACAGCAAGAGTGAAGACTAGAACATAAGAAGACAGAATGGAGCCAGGAAAAAAGTGGTCCATGGTGAGCAGCACCCCTTGCCCAGGATGCAGCTTAGCCCGAGTCTTCTTCCAGTACTCTGCAACTTTTTACCTCAATCCTCTAAAGGATAGTAGCCCACTTCTCAAAACGATGATGTCGTGAAGCTTGAACTCTGTTCTGGCACATGATGAAAATCAACCAGCGGGGCCAGTTGTGCACACACTTATAATCCCAGCCAGTGGAGGGGAGGAAGAGGCAGGAGGAGGCAAGGTTGCGGTTGAGACTGGGTTACATAATGTGTTCCAGGCCTACCTAGGCTACTAGTGAGACAATCTCAAAACAACCCCCCCCACACACACATGATGGAGTCAACGTCAGGCAGTAGCTGTGGTTCAACGGTAGAACATTTGTTCACATGCCTGAGGTCCTGGGTTCAATCCCAGGGAGGGTTCACTACAAGGGTGAAAGCGGGGGAGGAAGGGGAGGGCTTTGAAGAGGCTATTCTTCTAGCTACCTCCCAGTTATGAAACACACTTTTGAAGAGACTGGCTTCTTCTTCGCTCAGATTCTAACATAGAAACCAACAGATCAGTCGCAAATAGCTATGAAACAAAGAGTCAAGAGATTTTTAAGCAATGTTTTCTCCTAGGAGTAGCTACTTACAGTTCTTTTCTGATTGCAGTCTCCGAGCTGATTACTTGAATATGCAAAATAAATGATCATGTTCTCCAAGCGAATTTGTACAAAGTGTACAAAGGCAGTATTACAACTTTGACTGAAATTGAGGGGAGAGAAATATTCGTTTTGTTAAGCACCCTCTCTCCCACAAGAGAAATGTCTCACAAGAAGTAAATTCAAATATGCACTGCAATAAGAAATGTAACATGGAAGTTGAAACACCTACATTTTATAACTGTTTAGGGGTGGAGGTGCAGAGAGCCAGTTAAAATGTCTAGAAAGGATTGGTTTAAAAGGTCAATTTTTAAAGCCTGTGATGACATGGCATTTTTTTTGTTGTTGTTGTTTTGTTTTTTTTTGCCAGTCCTGGGTTTGGGTTCAGGGCCTGAGCACTGTTCCTGGATTTTCTCAAGGCTAGCACTTGAGCCACAGCACCACTTCCAGCTTTTTCTATGTATGTGGTACCGAGGAATGGAACCCAGGTCTTCATGCATGCTAGGCAAGCACTCTACCACTGGGCCAAACTCCCAGCCCACATTTTTTTTTTTTTTTTTAAAGAAAACCCATGTTCATTTCTTTGTTGGGAGTGATGAAGGCTAACAGCAGCTTCATTACCTTGTCAGACTCCGTGTTAGTGTGACTCCATGTTTTAGATTTTGGGCACTTTCAGCCATTGCATTCTTTGTCAGACAGATCTAGAGACTCAACTCTCCCTCTAAGAAAACTCAGCTCTGAGCAAGTGAAAGGATCTCAGCACCCCTGAATGGGGCCTGAATCACAATGAGTGAGCTGGGGTTGGAATTGGAGAGAGGCTCTGAAGGGGGCAGGCCCTTTGCCTAGCAGCCAACACCTCTGTCTTATGCCTTCAAATCAAAAGTGCAGGGGGCCAAGGCCAGGAAAGGACACCAGGGCCAGACTCCACTGCATCAGACCATGCACTAAACGCTGAACTGCCACAGGAGCAGTTTCATGTTTCAACTTTTGGGGCGGTGTTGGGGACCAAATGAGGGCCTTACCCATGCCAGGGAAGAGCTCTACCACCTGCGTCCCCAGGTCTGCACTGCCCCAGAAGACGACGTTCAACTTCAGGATAAGGAGCAAGGCTGACCAGAAATGGTGTGCTCTCAGCTCTCAGCAAAACCATCTCAGCACAGTGTCCCCTCCCAGAACAGAACCAAGAGAAACATGTCCATCAGCTGTGCTTCCTGGTTTCTAAACTCAGAGTGGTGCCAGGGTCTGACAGGCTACCCACTTTGCCACCTACTGGGGCTGGAGAAAGCTTGGGACAGAGAACTCAGTTTCCTCATCTTTAAACTAGGACTATTCCTTTCTGGGGGCTTATGTTAAGCATTTCAGAATAAAGCGCCTGGTGTGTGGTACTCTTCCTGCAGAAGTCATTCTCAGTTTCAGGGGGCTGTGGAACTGGCATCCTTCAGAAGGGCGTTTCCTCTTCTAAACAACAGTGTAGAGGGCGGGTTACTTCAGTGCACAGGTCCGTCTGTGCCTCCCTCACTCAGCTTGCCTGCAGCACAGGCTGGCTCCACAGCCTCTGTGGGGGCACTGGACAGGTCCCAGGCTGACTTATCAGGGAGGAGTTAGAGCCCACTTCCCCACAAGTGGGGGCTGCTGAGCTGAGCAGCTTCATCCCCCTTCCTCCTCTCCTTACCAAGAAGCATTACAGTGCCTCAGGGTGACAGTAACTCAACACACAGAATTTCTATCAGCAAACTCAGATGTTTTCTTTTTTGTCAGTCCTGGACCTTGAACTCATGGCCTGAGCTCTGTCCCTGGGCTTTCTCAAAGCTAGAACTCTACCACTTGAGCCACAGCACTATTTCTGGCTTTTTTTCTATGTTGGTAGTACTGAGGACTCGAACCTGGGTCTTTGTGCATGCTAGGCAAGCACTCTACCATTAGGCCACACTCCCGGCCCCAAACTCAGATTTTAAGAGGTACTGAAAATCACAGTGCTGATGGAGGTGTCAGGTTCTGTAAATATTAATTTGTTTCTCCTGCCAAAGACCGAAGCAGAGGTGCCCTGAACACCAGGTATGTCGCCCTGCAGGGACACACACCACTTTGCCAAGTCCCAGGGAATCAAATGAATAATGACTGAATTCGGTGTCCTGAGAACTGCTCTCTGGGGAAAGAGAAATCCTGACAATGGCTTTGTCCTCAAGTTTGCTCTACCAAGGTGGGGGGGGGCAGCACTCTAGGGTTCAGATAAAATTATACCTGAGAGGACAATTCTCCAGCGAGACTTTAATTAACTCTTCAGTTGGTGACGTAAGAGGAGATGGCAAAGCGGAGACTCACAGCTGGTGCTGGTAGAGCAGGCCAGCCTCATGCAACTATAAGAACTGCAGTCTGGAGGTGAGTGCAGCCACGATCCTTTCAATCAGAAAGAACAGGACGGTATCAGCTCCAAGAATCTTACAACATATGACTTACATCCCAGACAGCAAGAAGACATGGAACAAAAGGTGCAAATGCCTAACATAAAATATAAGGCACATACTCTATTACCTAAAGGCAGTTACAACAGTTATTTCAACAGGCAGAGATAGCAGGGAAAGAGAAGGAAGAAGGGGAAATGTTGCCTTTCCAAACACTAGCCTAGGCCAGGCGCAACGGCTCAGGCCTGTAATCCTAGCTATTCAGGAGGCTGAGAGCTGAGGACTGTGGTTCAAAGCCAACCTGGCAGGAAAGTCCTCTTAATTAGAGACTTTTATCTCTAATTAAGCAGCAAAAAAGCCAGAAGTGGAGCTGTGGCTCAAGTGGTAGAGCATTAGCCTTGAGCAAAAAAGCTCAGGGGCAGTACCCTTGCCACTGAGTTCACGTCTGACCAGTACAAAAAAAAAGAAATACCCAAAGACTCACCAAGTAAATTCTGGCACCATCAGCACTAAGTGGGACCCATAGAGTTTGGTGTGGGTAACACTTACTGGCTGAAATCAACACTGGGAGAAAGTCAGACTTAGGTCCCCACAGTTTCCTCAATGATTTGTTTTGTAAGACCTGAAAGTATTCAGCACTTTTATTTCCAACCTCTGCAAAACAAACCCAGAGGTTTGCTTCCTTCTGCCACTGTGACTCCCTCTCTCAGAGGTGACATCAACCTGGCCAGAGATGAAGGCTTTATTCGTGGCTGAAAAAAAAAAAAAAGTATGAAATTTTACCCTTTTTTTTTTGTGTGGGGAACGGGGGGGGGGGCAGGCATGGGGCTTTACCTCAGGCCTGGGCACTACCCTTGGACACTTTTTGCTCAAGGCTAGTGCTCTGCCACCTGAGCCACAGCACCACTCCAGCTTTTTTTTTTTTTTTATGAAGGTGGTACTGAGGAACTGGATCCAGTGCTTTGTGCATGTGAGGTGAGCGCTCTACCACCAGTCCACGCCCCCAACCCCCCTTTCATCTTTTTAAAGAAAAAGAGATCAAGCGTTGATTTTCTCATGGCTGGTGTTTAGAACAAGGACCAGAACAGCAGGTTTCTAAATAAGAGCAGCGGGCTCTCTGCTCAAACACCCATGCCTGCTTGTCTTTACACACCATGACTTTAGCTTTTAACAGGCAGGCAAACATGTGCGTGCTTCCTAGACCCAGAGGCCCATCATAAAACCTGCGATTCACCACTCATCTATGTGAGGAAGACAGCTGGCGGGAGGGGCCAGAGGCCTGACTTCTTCATCCTGGCTCCGCCAGCCACAGGAGCTTGAGAAATACCCGGGGCTTTCTTCTCCTCAAGGCTTCTTCATGAAAGGGCTCAGGAGGCACCCCAATTTCAGTAGTGTTGAAATGTGGGAAAATGCCCTCGGTTACTGTGAGATTCACTAAATACAAGCCTTATCTTTACCCCAATGTTAAGTAGGAAAAACCTGCAGATGAATGAAACACAAGAGAAAAATGTACTGGACCAAGGCCAGTCCCCCCCACCTGTCTGGCCAAGACAGAGGCTGGGCACAAAGGGGGCTCTGGATCTGAAGGGAAGAAAAGGCTCTCCCAATGCGGCTTCCCCCTGCCTAACAAGGCGCTGCCCTGCAACACGGGCCCTTCTAGCACTGGTCTGGGTGGGATGCCTTCCCTCCCTAGGGGCCCTTGAATCCAAAGGACCTCGGGTCCTGTCCTCTTGGGGCTGTGCTCCCGGCCAGCAGTTGCCCAGCCCCTCCCCAGCCCACTCCACATGCCCCGACAGAACGCCCATTCCTGCAGCGGAGCCCTCACTGTGCACTCTCTCTTTCCGCTTTAACACTTGGTTGCATACTGGCCCCAAGCAACTCGGCATATGGCTGCACGCCTTGTGGCCTCACGCAAGGCTCCAGACTTCTCTAGGCTTCACAGCTCCGTCTGTATAGTAGGAAAGGTCTTGTACCAACTAGGAATAGTTGAGCCTGGTACTCACACAGGGCTCTGTCCCGGGCCCGACACGTGGGAGGAGATAGTTGTTTGCATTACAGCAATCCCTTGCTGATGGAAAAACCTTTTTCTGCTGTCTTCTTTACCAGGTAAAACTAACTGGGCTACCAGGTCCATGCCCCACGACCCCCCAGCATGGAATGCATGTCCTCCCATCACTGCCTGTGCACTAAGACCCACGCAAAAATGCAAGGTGAAAATCAAGTGCTGAGTCCAAGTGTTTCAGTTTGGTGCCAGCATCCCGGAGGGCCTCACAGAGGCAGGCTGACTTCCTGGTGTGGGAGCAGGCCCTCTGCCAAGGGACAGCTGCCACCTCTGGGATATGTCCAGGTGGTCTGATTTCTACTGTCTGAGTTATTGCTTCAAGCAACCAAGGCCTACGCCAAGCTCCACAGGAGCCAGGTGACGGGAAGAGAAGTCCTCTCCAGTTCCTCCACTTCTGGGATGGGGTATCCAGACAGTCACAGTCATCGTTCAAAACTGGCCTAAGGACACAGACAGTACCTCCGAGGGCCTCAGAGAAATGCAGCAAAAGTACTGCTTTTAAGAACTTTCCAGAGTGGGTATGAGGTTCAGTTACCTGAACTGGCTTTCTGTTCCTCAGAGCAAAAGCATCCTGAGTGCTTCCGCACCGCGAGGCTCTGCTGTGACAGGAAGTGCTCCCAGGATGCCCTGGCGCCCGCCCCCGAGGTCCACTCCTCGCAGGCTTTGGCAAGGTCTGGTTGTAGATGAAGTACTTGGAATCCACAGTCACGCCCTCCTGGCTATCACCTGGCTGCCACCAGCCAGCAGCCACACATGAAGAGAGGCAGCCCACATCTAACAACCACTGAACTAGTACCAAGAAAAGAAAAATAGACCATGGGCTAAGAGAAACTGATGGGCCGGGAGTGTAACCTAGTGGTAGAGGGCTTGCCTAGCATGCATGAAGACCTGGGTTCAATTCCTCAGAAAAGCCAGCAGTGATGCAGAGGCTCAAGTGGTAGAGCTCTAGCTTTGAGAAAATCCAAGGACAGTGCTCAGGCCCTGAGCTCAAGCCCAGGACTGGCAGCTTTGAGAGATGAAAACTCCCATTGTGGAAGCTTTCAGCACAGGTTAGAGTTTTCTGTCACTAAGTAACACAGTTACATAAATGCATGTAGCTGACTGGACAAAAACCCTAGCAGTGCAAGGCCAGGCAGGGGTGGGTATTCGGCAAGAGACACAGGTAAGTGAATCTGGAAACTTCTCTGGGTAAAGCTCTAGGCTTTCCTTCTTAACTCATTAAAAAGCAGGGGGTGATATAGCTTCCCACAGGGATCTGTGGGGAATGATTCTCACACCAACAGCGTGGAAGCTGGGGTGGCTGCATGGGCGATCCCTTGCCTAGCAAGTGTGAAGCCTTGGGTTCACACCCTGGCTCCAACAACAGTGAAAAGAACTGGATATAAAATGTATGCAAAAAGTTATAGGTAGCTAAGGGGAGGGGAGCTGGAAAGCAGAGAGCAAGAGCCACCATGAGTCAGTGGCTGATACTTCTAATCCTAGCTACTCAGGAGGATGAGACCTGATGACTGTGGCTCAAAGCCAGCCCGAACAAAAAAAAAAGCACACGAGACTCTTATCTCCATTCCTAGCTCTAAGTTGGAAATCAAGTTGTGGTTCAAGTGGTTGAGTGCTAGCTTTGAGCAAAAAAGCCAGGTGAGAGTGTGAGGCCCAGGGTTCCAGCCCATACCTACAATATGTATACGCATACGTACATGCATATTATATGTGTTCATACATGTATATGATATACTAGCCCTCTGAAAGGAAGTGTGCACACAGAAGGGAAAGGGATAAAGCTGTGTATGTGTGCCCTCTACAATCTTCATTCATTGTACCTTAAGGGAAACTAAAAACTTTTGTCTTGAGGACCAGGAGTTTGGCCTAGTGGTGCACGAAGACCCGGGTTCGATTCCTCAGTACCACATACATAGAAAAAGCTGGAAGTGGTGCTGTGGCTCAAGTGGTAGTCTTGAGAAAAGCCCAAGGACAGTGCTCAGGCCCTGAGTTGAAGCCTTATAACTAGCAAGAAAAAAAAAAGATGGGGGGGGGGTAACAGTTTGTCTTGCTGATTTAATTCCAATTGGACAGAAGACACCGGAGGGACTAGTGCTCCCGTCTAAAGGCAGGAGACCAAGCAATAATTACAGTGAGGACGAACAAGGAAAAAGACGTCTGCACACCATCAGCCGACCCAAGACGGAGGTCTGGCCCCAGGCAGCCCTGAGGTGCGGAGGGCAGGGCCCTACCCAGCAGGCCGCCGGGAGGACGGGAAGCGGAGTCAGGGGGCGGAGGGGGTGAGGACGGGGTCGTGAGGAGTCGAGGGATTACATTCTCACAGGCGTCTGACGGGCTGTACAACTGGAGATGAGAGGAAAATGGAAGACGAGGAGGTGGGGCACCCGCTCCAAGTTCCTGGGTGTGCGGCTCTCCCGCGGGCAGAATGCTCGCTCCAGTGCCTGTCTCCCCGGAGCTCGGGAGCGAACGCCGGGGGCCGCGGACAGCCGGAAAAGCCAGGGTGGGCCAACAGGTTCCGCCTGCCCCGCGGCGAGGGGGATGGACGGCGGAGCCCCGGCCCCGCGCCCCGGCCGCACGACCCGCGCTCCGGCCCCACGCCCCACACCTCGGCCCCACGACCCGCGCTCCGGCCCCACGACCCGCGCCCCGGCCGCACGACCCGCGCTCCGGCCCCACGACCCGCGCCCCGGCCGCACGACCCGCGCTCCGGCCCCACGCCCCACACCCCGGCCCCGCGCTCCGGCCCCGGCCCCACGCCCCGCGCTCCGGCCCCGCGCCCCAGCCCCACGCCCCGGCCCCGGGAGCGCGGCGGCCTCCGCGGACGCTGGAAACAGGACCCCGCGCCGGGCGGCGGAGGGGCGCCCCGCGCGCGCCCAGCCCCCTTGACCGCCCGCCGCCCCGCGCATCCGCCCGGGGAGGCCCGGTTCCGTCAGCCCGGGCCCCGCGGCGGGCCGCTCCCCGGACAGGTGGGACACGTCGCGGCGGCAGCCCCGCGCGCGGCCTCCGCCCCGGCTGGCCCACCCGACTCCCGCCCTCCCCGCCGGCCGCGCCCGCGACGCCGCCACCCGGCTCCCCCGCGGCGCGGGCCGGGCACGCAGCGGTCCCCGCGCGGACCGGCGGCGGCGACGGCTTCCAGCCCGCGTCCCGGCGGCGCGCGGCGCATACGGGGTCAGGCAGGCCGGGCCGGGCTCCGGGGCGGCGGCTCACCTGGGCCCGCGGGGCGGCGGGAGGAGGAGGAGGAAGAGGAGGAGGAGCGGCGGCGGCGGCGGCGCTGGCGGCTCGGCGGGGCGAGCGCAGGAGGACTGCGCGGGAGGCGGCCGAGGACCGCGGGAAGAGGAAGGCGCCGCCGGCGGCCGCGGCGTGGGCGCCGTGACGTCACAATGGCGCCGCCGGCCAATCGCGAGCGGGCCCCGCGCCATGACGTCATGCGGCCTCTTAGCCAATCCCCGCCTCCGGGACCTCCGGGGGCCCGGCCGCTCCGGGTCCCCAGCGGCGGAGGCGGGGCCGGGCCGCTGCGCGGTGGTCGGCGCGTCCGCGGGCCGATTTTCCCCCTTCCTTCCCGACGGGCCCGCGAGGGATGCCGAGTCTGCGCGCTGGCCGCGCCGGCCTTCGCGGTCCTGGGGCCGGGCATCTGCGCCTTCTTTAGGGCGGCCCGAGCCACCCCCTCGACGGCCCCCACCCTGCCCTCCACGATCCCACCCCACCCTCTCGACGATCCCCCCCCTCGACGATCCCACCCCACCCCTTCGACGGCCCCCCACTTTACCCCCTCGACGGCCCCCACCCTGCCCTCCACGATCCCACCCCACCCTCTCGACGGCCCCCACCCCTCGACGATCCCACCCCACCCCTTCGACTGCCCCCCACTTCACCCCCTCGACGGCCCCCACCCTGCCCTCCACGATCCCACCCCACCCTCTCGACGATCCCCCCCCCCTCGACGATCCCACCCCACCCCTTCGACGGCCCCCACCCTGCCCTCCACGATCCCAACCCCCTCGACGGCCCCCACCCTGCCCTCCATCCCACCCCACCCCCTCGACGATCCCACCCCCTCGACGGCCCCCCACTCCACCCCCTCGACGATCCCACCCCACCCCCTCGACGGCCCCCATCCTGCCCTCCAAGATCCCACCACACCCCCTCGACCACCTCCAGCCTCTCAGAAGTCCCCACCCCACCACAATCCCCAACTGAAACAAAGGCAGGAAAGTCTGTGAGACCAAAAGGCTGGCAGTCAATCTGTGGTTCAAGCGGTGCAGCCCCAGCCCTGACTGAAACCGCTCAAACACCACGCCAGGCCTTGAGTTCAAGCCCCAGGACCCACTCACAGGCACACAACGCTGCGTGGGCCAGAAGGAGCTGAACATATGTTTATTGAACTAAAGAAGAGGTGAATGGAAAACCAAAGTGAAAATCAGTAAGACATTGCTTTCTTTTTTTTTTTTTTTGCCACTCCTGGGCTTGAGCTCAGGGCCTGAACACTTGGACTTTCTCAAGGCTAGAGCTCTACCACTTGAGCCTCAGCACCACTTCCGGCTTTGTCTATGTATGTGGTACCGAGGAATTGAACCCGGGTCTTAGTGCATGCTAGGCAAGCACTTTAACCACTAAGCCAAACTCCCAGCCTCAACATTGCTTTCTTTAGGTATTATTTCAGCAGAAATTAAATGACTTTGGAAATTTTTTTCATATATTTTTATTGTAATTATTAGAAGGGTTACATTATATTCTCCAGATAGAAGGTGCATTACTTCACATACATTGATACCCTTTCTCATGTCTTGGTCCCCATTTTCCTCCCCCCCACCCCCATCCCTCATCTTGTTTTCTCCCGTTCCCTATCTAATTTCAAATAACCAAATACAAATATGTCCAATATATCAGGTAACAAAGTGAGATACTGTAACAATATGAGATAACCAAGGGACAGCAAAAGAGATGAGAGATAACATAGTACATTAAGGACAATCCCTCATTATATGGCTTTTGTTTCTATATCCTGGAGGTCCTTTCATTTAATGTCATACTGTATGGCCTTATGTACCTAGGTTTTGTTCTATTGCAAATCTCTGCTAGGAGAGCCCAAGGTTTCTACTGATTATGACGAATGAGGGAAACCATTGAGCCTATGTTCCTTTGAGTCTGGCTTACTTCACTTAATACGATTTTTTTCTAAGTCGTTCCATTTCCTAACAAATGGGGCAATGTTGTTCTTTCTGACAGCAGCATAGAATTCTATTGTGTACAAATACCACATCTTGTTGATCCACTCATCAACTGAGGGACATCTGGGTTGGTTCCATATCTTTGCTATGGTAAATAGTGCTGCAATGAACATCATTGTGCTAGTGGATTTACTATGTCCTTGTCTCTGGACGGTTGGGTATGACTTCGGAAATTTTAAGTACAATCATGATCTGATAAAATTTCACCACGGGAAGACTGACTTAACTTTGCAAATACTAAGCTGAGCTAAAAAGATACAGAGGACAGATTCTCTACATGCCTTTTACTTCACTGGTTATCAAAACACAAATTTTGTTACTGATTTGTTTCATAGCATATGAAAGTGCTTAAGACTTCTAGAACTTGGACAACAGATAACTTTTAGCCAACAACTGTCTGTGTATAACAATATAGCCTTTGTTAAGATGTGTCTTTTGGCTAACATCTACAGAATGGTCTAGTATGGAATATATTTTGCACCACTTGTGTCGTTTACAAAACAAGCTATCAGCCATATGTAATCTAGTCAGGTCATATGCTCTTTTAGTCCTCAGGATAATGTGTCCCTATTAGACCTTACTTTCATACCTGCAACATTAAATATGTGCTTGTCAAGACCAAATCAAATGAATGTGCCATCTTAAGAACCAAGTGGAAGGGGCTGGGAGTTTGGCCTAGTGGTAGAGTGGTTGCCTAGCATGCACCAAGACCCAGGTTCGATTCCTCCGTACCACAAACATAGAAAAAAGCCAGAAATGGTGCTGTGGCCCAAGTGGTAAAGCTCTAGCCTTGAGGAAGCCTAAGAACAGTGCTCAGGTCCCTGAGTTCAAGCCCCAGGATTGGGGGGGGGGGAAACAAGTGGAATTCTATAAGCTTATGCTGCATTCAAAAACCATTGATGTTTAGTACTTTTTTCAAATTTATGATCTAAGAACCAGTCAAGGCCCTTCTGGATTGAACAGCATGTTTTCTTTTCTTTTTTTTTTTTTTCTTCCAGTCCTGGGCTTGAGCTCAGGGCCTGAGCACTGTCCTTGGACTTTCTCAAGGCTAGAGCTCTACCACTTGAGCCTCAGCACTACTTCTGGCTTTTTTCTATGTATGTGGTACCAAGGAATCGAACCTGGGTCTTCATGCATGCTAGGCAAGCACTTTAACCACTAAGCCAAACTCCCGGCCCTGAACAGCATGTTTTCTACACACTTAATTGGTCAATCTTCTAATTACCTTCTAAGTTGGACAACTAAATGTCAAGGCACCCTCTACAGGTGTTTCAATGAATGAAATACTGAAAAATTTGCCAAATAGCTCTCAGCATAAATTTGGGGGCAATTTTTAGGCCGTTTACAGTTTTGAAAATGCACTTCCCCATATTGTCCATGCAGAGAGTAGATATTTTTTTAAACTCGATCTCACCTTTCTGCGTAACCAGTATCTTCATGGAATGGGACTTAGAACAAAAATGTCACTTGTGACATTCATCTAGTTTGTCCACATCTGTCTGACCAAAGCCAAGGGCAGAGAATGTGTCATTGTGTGATTCCTCCTTCTTCTAGCATGAGGCCGAGCCAGGTATGCAACAGGCAGATACGGCCGTCCAGCTCAGCACACAGTTCACAGGGTCATTGGGAGACAGGCAAAGAAGTGCAAGGAAGCCTCCGAGGCCCCTCGAGGCCCCTCCGCTTACTGTGCTTTCAGTGCGCCTCCTGGGGAGGTGGTTTAGAAAAGACACAACGCACACGGCGGCTGCGCTGAGGAGTCTGCAGCCCCCGACACGTTTTCCAGGTACGTGGGGGGCTGCGGCCTCCTTCAGCCTCGAGGCCTCGCCCACCACCCGCCGCCCGGCGAGGCCGGGACCCTTCTGAGTGCCCTCCGCGGCCCAGGCCCCGGCCGTGCGGAGGACACAGCGCGCGCTTGTACAGACACAGGGGCGACCCCAGGACGTTTCCATCCGCGGGGAGGGGTCTGCTAGGGGTGCGGGGGTCTGGGCCGGGGTGTGGGGGGGTCTGGGGCCAGGGGGTGCGGGGGCCTGGGGCGGGGGGGGGGGTGGGGGTGCGGGGGGCTGGGGGTGGGGTGCGGGGGCCGGGGTGGGGTGCGGGGATCTGGGCCGGGTGGGGGGGTGCGGGGATCTGGGCCGGGAGGGGGGGTGCGGGGGCCGGGGTGGGGTGGGGTGCGGGGGCCGGGGTGGGGTGGGGTGCGGGGGTGCGTGGGCCTGGGGGCGGGTTGGGGTGCGGGGACCGGGGGCTGCGGGCCTGGGCCCTGTCGAGGCTCCGCTGAGTCCTGGCCCGACCCCGGCTCCTCGGGAGCGGGGCGTCGTGCGCGGACGTCGGCTCACGAGGGGACCGTCCCCGGCGGCTCTCTCACGGGGACCCCGGCGTGCGCGACGCGAGGACACGCGCCTCCCGCCAGCCGGGCGGAGCGGGGCGGAGCGGCGGGGCCCGGCCGGGGCCCGGTCCCGCGCCCTCCTCCTCCTCCTCCTCCTCCTCTTCCTCCTCCTCCTCCTCAGAACCCCGAGCCAGCCGCCCCCGGCCCCGGCCCTCCGCCCCCACGGTCCGGCCGCAGCCCTCGGGCCGCCGTCCCTTCCGGGATCCGAGCTCCGCGGCGGGCGCGGCTCCCTCCGCCGCCGACCTCCCCGCCCCTCCCTGGACGCGCGGACCGTTAACCGCCCGCCGCCAGGGCGGGGCCCCCGCGCTCCTCCCCGGCCCCCGGGGCTCCTCCCCGGCCCCCGGGGCTCCTCCCCGGCCCCCGCGCCCCGCCCGCGCGGTCACCTCATTCATCCCGCGGCCGCACCCGCCAATCACCGCGCTCCGGGGGCGGAGCCTCCGACTAGGGGCGGGGCCTACGGCTCGCCCCGCCCCCCGCGCGGGGTCACTCGCGGGCAGTGACCGACCTGAGGGCCTCGACCCAGCGGGGCGGAGGGGCAGGGGACGGCGGGGAGGTGGGGGAAGAGGGGGGAGGAGGACGGCGGGGATGGGGGGGGGATGGGGGAGGAGGGGGGAGGGGGACGGCGGGGAGGGGGGAGGAAGAGGAGCAGGGGACGGCGGGGGGCGGGGAGGAGGGGGAAGGGGAGGAGCGCACGGGGTCCTGGAGGCCGCCCGGCCGCGGCCCCGGGGCCCGGAGGCCCGGGGAAAGACGGCCCCGCGCGCCGCTGCCGGCCGGCCCGGGCCGGGGACGCCCGGGAGCCCGCTGTGGTCCGCTCCCCCGGCCCCCCCGGCCCCCCGGGTCACCCACATTCCCCCCGGTTCCCCCCGGGCGCCGGCCTGGCCGTGGAGGCGTCGCGGCCGCTCCCGCCTGGAGCGCGGGGAGGATCGGGAGGAGAGCTGGAGCTGGCAGGAAGCACGCAGGAGGCCTGGGCGGGGGCGTCTGCGGAGGCCCGCGTGGCCTGCTCCCCACACCGGGCCGCGGCGCCCGGCCTCGGCCTCGGAGGATGGGGACCTCCTGCACCCCGCGCGGCCGGCCGGCTCCGACGGGCGCCCGTGGGCTCCGGGGCGGCGCCCGGCCTCGCCCGGCCCGCTGGACAGGAGGGCCTCGGGTGCGGGGTGGGTGGGAGCCGGGCTTCTCTCTCTCGGTGGTGCGTGACGGCGGGTGATGTGTGTAGGGATGAAAAGTAAACAAATAAATGGACGCGAATGCAATACACCAGGTGACAAGGTCAGGTACGGTAGCCATCGAGTGGACGGGAAAGACGTAGCCGCGTCACCCTGGCAGTGGGGTCCCCAGGGTCTCCCCTCCCACTTGAGGTGAAACACCAGTGTGACGGGGGAGTCTTGGTGTAACAGGGCCCTGCTTCCCACCAGAGGGGACAGTGGCTCTGGAGCTGGGCAGAGGGATGTCTGCTTTGTGCTGTGGATGCCTAAATGCTACTGAACCACGTGGTTGGCAAGGAGCATTTGATGTTATGTACATTTTACCATAATAAAAAATTGAACATTAATTTCTCTTTTTTTTTTTGCCTGTCCTAGAACTTGAAGTCAAGGTCTAGGCCACTGTGAGCTTTCTCAAGGCTAGAGCTCTACCACTTGAGCCACAGCACCACTTCTGGCCTTTTCTATGTATGTGGTGCCAAGGAATCAAATCCAGGGCTTCCGTGCATGCTAGGCAAGCACTCTACCACTAGGTCAAACTCCTCCTCCTCCTCCTCTAATGTTGCAGCTAGAAAAACTGAAGCTTCGAGGAGCGGGAAAGGCTGCTCGTGAGGGGTTGGCTGGACCCATGGTGGAGCTGGGGGTGGCCTCTGGAGATGAGCCATCTCTCTTCTAAACTCAGTAACCCATCCAGGCCAAAGCCACAAGGAATGGCCCATGTCGTGACCACATGCAGTTGTGAACAGAACAACACAAGACAAAAACCACTCAGTGGACATAAGGATATGCCCAGCAAACCGTGTATGTTGTTCATGTGTGTGCCAGGTGCTAACAATAACGAGAACTGTTAATTACCGTCAGCCGATCAGTCGATCAATAAATGTGGTTCCCTCATTTTCTGTTCCGATGGGCTGCACTGAGGCAGTGCACTGGGCGTGGGGTAACCGCAGTGAAGGTCTTTGTTGGTCTCTGTGTGCCAGCGAGACTCCTTGAAAGCAGGGTGAGAAGGCCACAGGCCACAGTGATCCCAGAAGATCAGGATCTGGCAACGTGTGGAATGTGTAAAATGCGCACTAGGAAACTAGTGGGGAAAGCAGGGAGCGCGGCCGGCTTGAATGAGGGAAGGAAGTTCCGCGCAGCTTGCTGGGGACTGCGCTGGGGACACCGTTGGCTGCCATGGGTTCTCCCGGCAGCTGGCCCCATGTGCTCTTCCTGATTTGTGGAGTGATTTTCCACGTGGGACGCTCTCTCTCCAGAGGCACAGGTAAGATGTCACAGTGAGGTTCACAGAGCACGGGGTTTGTGCAGTGTGGTCATGCTAAGCTCCAGCTGTGATTCTTTTGCGCCAGTAACACTCCCTTTTATGCAAAACTGAAGGATCGCCACACATGACCACCGGTTACCCAGCCCCCTAAAATGGCATTTCACTCACTTCACAGACCTTGTTTTGGGAAAACGGTTAGCTTTGTGTGTCCAGTGTGGTCTGGCCATCTGTGAAGTTTGCAACCACCCAGGATTTAAGCAAGTGCTAACCCAATCCTATCCAAAGATATGCACAGAGACAAAAGGTCACACACAAGTTCAATCCCTCGATTTCTAGTTAGGCGCGCAAGGGTTAATGCAAAAGATGTGATCGAGGGTGTTCTCAGAGCTGGTGCTGCGAGGTCTCTGTGGCTGGAACCCCCTGACTTGTTTTAACACCCCTTGAGGGCAGCTTAGGAAGCAGCCAGCCTGGGGGCGCGTGGAATGCCCATTCTACTACTAATTTCTCCTTGGATTGAATGACTGCCACCTCCCCAGAACTAAAATTCCACTTGAGTTGGGTGGATCCTAGGGCTACAGAGGGAGAAATGTAAAGCTTATTAGAGAAAAATCTACCTGTCAAGAATAGAAGTTTGGGGGCCCAGGAGTTTGGCCTAGCGGTTAAAGTGCTTGCCTAGCATGCACAAAGACCCGGGTTCGATTCCTCGGTATCCCACATACACAACCAAGCCGGAAGTGCCAGAGACGAGACTGCAACAAGCGACAGAGAGCGAAAGCAAGCAAGCGGAGCCCAACCGAGTGGTGGCCGGAGCGAGCGGGGCCTGAGCGAGCGGGGCCGGAGCGAGCAGGGCCGGAGCGAGAAGGGGCCGGAGCAGGGCCAGAGCGAGCAGGGCGAGCGGGGCCAGAGCGAAGAGAAGGGGGCCAAAAAAAAAAAAAAAAAAAAAAAAGAATAGAAGAAGTTTAAAATGCTGTAGAACAATGCTGGACTATTCCATGCAAATGAAATCACAGCATAGGAGAGATGTTGACATTTTTACCCTGTCAGTTTGTTCATTCTTTCTTTTTTTTTTTTTTTTTTTTTTTTTTTTTGCCAGTCCTGGGCTTGAGCTCGGGGCCTGAGCACTGTCCTTGGACTTTCTCAAGGCTAGAGCTCTACCACTTGAGCCTCAGCACCACTTCCGGCTTTTTTCTATGTATGTGGTACCGAGGAATCGAACCCGGGTCTTCATGCATGCTAGGCAAGCACTTTAACCACTAGGCCAAACTCCCGGCCCTCATTTTTTCTTTCTTATGGGGGTAATGTGTAGAGGAATTACAGTTACATGCGTTAGGTAGTAGGTACATTACTTCTCACACATTGATACCCTTTCTCACATTTTTGTTCCCATTTTCCTCCCTCACCTCCGGTAAGTTCTTACTTTAACCTATCTCTTTGTCTTCCTCTCACTCTCCCTACCTGCCTTCTATCATCTGCACTTCTAGTTTTAGTATAATTCTTTCTTTTTTTTTTTCATTTCCAAAAGTACTGGTATAGAGTTTATTTGATTCTTGAAATTTGTGAGGTTTTATTCTCATTATATATAACAGGCAAAGAAGTGGAGGCTCAGATAATCAGATTTGACCATCATCTCACAACTTTTTTTTTTCTGGGGGTGGTGGGGCACGGGGTAGGGGGCGGTGTGGAAGCGGAGGGCAGGCGGGGAGCCCCGGGTGGGGGGACCTGGGGTGGTGTTGCAGGCAATAGTTCTTTCTAAAGATCCCTATAAAGCCTGGGGTTATCTCTGAGTCTAACCATCTTAAGAACTGCTGAAAGCACCAGTTTGTCAACCGCATTATCCTTGGTCTTGCCTTGAGGGAGCTACAGATTTAATGCCATCTAAACTACATCTTGTACCTAAACAGTTACAAGTCCTTTGATCATTTGCTCTTTTGTTTGCTTTTCCTCCAAAGAAAATGGCATTGATTTGGGACTAGCAGATGCTCTCTGCAGAAATACACATTCCACAGCCAGGGGCTGTTCTTGAACAGGAGAAAGTGAGGAAAAAGGGACTGGATATTTTAAAACAATGGTTGAGAACAATGGATGACACTTGGTCTGTTGTTTCTGCCCAGGAGCCTTGCATCTCTGCATGACAAGGAATCCACTTACCACTGGGGTCCTTCAAGCCAGCTTTGAGAAGAGTGCTATTTCCTTTTCTTTTTCTGATTCAAATTTCTTTTTTCTCTCTTAATTTTCAAAATGTGATAGAGGTGAGGTTACAGTGACAAAAGGCAGGTGGTGAGGGCACTTCCTAACGCCCCTTTCTTCTCTCTCTGTTTTTCCTTTGAATGCTATTTCTGTGCTCCATTCCATGGTCTAGTTTTTCTCAATAAAGTAGGAGTTGGTAGTTATCTCAGAGGGTCACTTTAGCCTTGGCCTGAATCTCTTAAGAAACAATTCCTGTAACACTATGTGATAATACCTCTAGCATCTCCCACTTGCCGCTTTACTGGGAAATAGGGGCGTCACAGCTTTCTGGGGAACCACAGGAAGCCCGCTCTGGAAGAAGCCCTTGTATGTTCAGTGGCCTAATTGCTCAAGACTAGCTATTAAGATTTGACCCCTTGCTGGGTGCCACGCCTGTCATCCTAGCTACTCAGAAGGCTGAGATCTGGGGATCAAGATTCAAAGCCAGCCTGGACACAAACAGACCTGAGACTCTTTTCTCTAACCTTTAGAAAAGGGGACATGGGGCTGGGTGCAAGGTAGGGTGGTAGCCTTGAGCTGAAGAGCACAGGGACAGCGTCCAGGCTGAGTTCAAGCCCCATGACTCCCCCCCCCACACACAAAAAAAAGAGGATCTGGCTCCAATAGGAGCCTATTATAAGTCATCATTTTGTAAGTAGCGAGCTATCTGATTCATGCCCTCTTTTTTTTTTTTTTTTTTTTTTTTTTGCCAGTCTTGGGCTTAGGTCAGGGCCTGAGCACTGTCCTTGGATTTTTCTCAAGGCTAGAGCTCTACCACTTGAGCCTCAGCACCACTTCTGGCTTTTTCTAAGTATGTGGTACCAAGGAATTGAACCCAGGTCTTCGTGCATGCTAGGCAAGCACTCTACCACTAGGCCAAACTCCCGGCCCCAATGACTCATGCCCTCTTATCTACAGTGCAAAGAATGCACGTTAGCTAAAGGTGCTAAAAGATCCAAACATATCTAACATTTAATCTAGAAACAACGATGTCAGTTCAATGTCAACGCTTTTTAATATTTAGGATGATTCATAGAGAGCCACACTGTGTGGTAGGTAAATAATTACAATGCCAGCACACAAAACTGTCACGGAGTAAATACTGCTGCATTTTAAATTTGTGGAAGCAGTTATTATAGTGTGTGTGTGTGTATGTGTGTGTGTGTGTGTGTAAGAGACAGGAAAGGGAGAGGAGAGAAAAGATAAAAGAGAGAAGAGAGCAAGGGAGAAAGAGATTATGGTTCTGTATTGAATCTTGCAACCTTGACTATTGACAAATCTAAGCTACTTTCCTAGCTCAAGAATTTACTGACTACTTTCTCTGAAAGCATACATTTAAAAAAAATTTGGTGAGTTGTGGGGTTTGAACTCTGGGCCTGGATACTGTCCCTGAGCTCTTCAGTTCAAGGCTACCACTCTACCCTTGAGCCACAGTGCCCCTTCCAATTTTATAGTAGTTGATTGGAGATAAGAGTCTTTCGTGCCCAACCTGGCTTTTTTTTTTTTTTATTCTGTTGGTCCTGGGGCTTGAACTCTGTGCCTGGGTGCTATCCCCGAGCTCCTCAGCTCAAGGCTTACTGCCCTTCCCTTTGAGCCACAGTGCCACTTTCAGTTTTCTGGTGATTAATTGGAGATAAGAGTCTCACGGACTTTTTAGTGCCTGGGCTGGCTTTGAACTGTGATCCTCAGACCTCAGCCTCCTGAGTAGCTAGGATTATAGGCATGAGACACCATACCCAGCTTCAACAAGTACTTCTAACATTGGTAATCTTTGTTGCTGTGGCATTTTACTTGTAAATACAAGGCAGTCAACATTTAGAAATAGAGAACATTAAAAAGGGGGGGGGGCTAGGTTTGGGAATGTGGCTTAATGGTAGAATGCTCCCCTAGCATACATGACGCGCTGGGTTCAATTCCTCAGCACCACATACTCAGAAAAAGCCGGCAGTAGCACTGTGGTTCAAGTGGTAGAGCTTTAGCCTTGAGCAAAAGAAGCTCAGGGACAGTGCCCAGACCCACAGGTCAGCCCCCAGGTCTGGAGCACACACACACAAAAGCCTAACGACAGAAAAAGAGCAAACTTGGCCACATCCCTCCCAGTGGATTTCAGGGGTTGAGGAAGAAGCTGGAGGCTGGTGGGAGGCGTGCAGCTCTCAGGAGGAAGGAGAAGCAGCCGTAGCAGAATGAGTTCAGTGAAGGTCCTTACTTGGTGTTCCGCCGAGGTCCTGAGTATTCCCATCCCAGCCGAGGAGCCAGAGCCTGGCGTTGCCAAGCCGCCTGTCCAGGGCAGTGAGAGGAATATCCGTTCTTCAGGGCAGGCTCGATTCTCTACTTATTGGGGATATCATTTTCTTAATATAATGCCCATGAAAGCCTTCTTTCAAAATTACTATCTCTAATTTTATTTCTGCTTTAAAAATTAGGCAAGGCAATCCTGTCAGTCCAGTTAAATAAGCAACGACTCATTGCAAGATACAAATGGAGCATACTCAGGTGCTGTATTCAAGCTGAAAATATATTCTCCAGTCTCCGAACATATTCTCTATCCGTAGAGATATGGAGGCATAGCTTCAGAGTCGCTGCAAACTGCCATCTGAAAAATAGATCCAGAATGTTTACATCAACACAGGACCAGGGTTATAGAGAATTTTTAGCATCTCCTTTACAGTGGAGGAACCTGAGCCAGGCTTGGGTGTTTATGTCTTGTCTTCTGCTCTCGCTATAAGCTTTCTTTTTTGTATGTCAATTCTAAGAGTTGACATATTAAAGGAATCAATCTCAATTTCTCCCAAATGGAAAATGTCTCAATACTTTTATTTATTTATTTTTGTGGGTCATGGGGCTTGAACTCGGCCTGAGCACTGTCCCTGAGCTCTTCAGCTCAAGGCTACCACCCTACAATTGAGCCAAGCCCCATTTCCCATTTTTCTAGGAATTAATTGGAGATAAGAGTCTCAGGTCCTTTTGTGCCCAGTCTGGCTTTGAACCTTGATGCTCAGATCTCAGTCTCCTGAGTAGCTAGGATTACAGCAGTGAGCCACCACACCTGGCTTCAATACTTTTAGTTTTATGTAACAGGTTTGTATTTAGTTTCTGCTATGAGGCAAGCACTGTAGTAGGTCCTTGCAACATTAGGAAACAATAAAAGTCAAAAGTCATGGCTCACGGCTGGGAAGATGACTTAGCAATAGAGTGCTTGCCTAGCATGCAAAAAGCCCTGGATTTAATTTCTCAGCACCAGAAAAAGCTACAAGTGGCACTGTGGCTCATGTGGTAGAGTGCTAGCCTTGAGCAAAAGACACTCAGGGACAGTGCCCAGGCCTTGAGTTTAAGCCCCAGGACTGGAAAAAAAATCATGGCTCTTTTAGAGTGGCAATGTATGACTATTTTTTGGCTTTCCAGGAGTTTGATATAAATTATGTTTCACAGGGGGTGATCTTTAAAAAGTGTCTATATTTCTAGCCTTCGTTCACTGTTTTCATTGCTAAAGAAACACAAGACTTCTAATAGCTAAGAAGGGTCATTTAGCTCCCTCTTCCTCTATTCATCTTGGGTCTGCGTAAATCTGTGGTTTGTATAGAAATTTTGAGATCGTAAGGAACAGTCAAGACCAAGATACACAGTGACGAAAGTGTGTAATATGGCAGGCAGAGTTGGTGACCTTGGTAGGAATGGACATATGGACTTGTGATCTAGAACGAGGTTGGCTTGAGACCAGGGTGGGGGAACAGAGAAGCCACTTAGGTCTGGGGTAACTGAGTGTTTTGAGGTGGTTTTATTTGTTTTTCCAGTCATGGAACTTGAACTCAGGGCCTGGGCCCTGTCCCTGAGTGGTTTTGCTCAAGGATAGCACTCTACCACTTTGAACCACAGAGCCACTTCTGGTGTTCTGGTGGTTAATTGGAGAAAAGAGCCTCACAGACTTTCCCCACCCGAGCTGGCCTCTGAGCCTCCATCCTCAGATCTCAGCCTTCTAAGAGGATAGGATTACAGGCGTGAGCCACCAGCACCTGGTGAGGGGTTTGAGGGCGAAGGCAAATTCAGCTTAGGAAGGGGACAATGGCAATGGTAAGAAGGCCACACCACATCAGCCACGGTAAGTTAGGAAGTGGTGCACATAGCTTGTGATGGAGTGGCAGTGCAGGAGAAAGGAGAAGAGAGGAAAATCCCTGCCACAGCAGAAACAGCGGCACTCTGTGGCCAGGGGCATTGGAGAAAGGGCATTGTGGCAGGGAACCAGCGTGTGGGGTCTTATTGGTGATGAAGTCACCTGAGTGGGTGGTGAAGGTGACAGCCATCTGGGAGACCGGTGGTGTCACTGACCATTCAAAATGCAAGGCAACCAGGATGGTTTTGATGGATGGGTGTGAGTGACACTATAAAAAAAATCTGTAATTTGAGTCAATTACCTGGGATTGCATAATTCATAGTTATATCCAACAATTATACTTAATTCAGCTCAGCATCTATTTTTGATGGTCCACTTCGCTGAGGATTTTTCAAGATGGGTAAGACAAATCCCACTCTAAATGGCTTTCAACACCAGAAGGATATGAATACAAACAAACAATCAATACAAATTGGGGAATGTCAAAGGAAGTCAGCAAGACCTGAGAAAAGAGCACAATGTAATCCCTCGGGGGAAGCTGCGAAGATTAGAGGAAGAAAGAATAACAAACAATTCTTAATGGAGAAACGGTGCTTTCTCCAAAAGAATATTTATGGAAACAGGCAAATTCAGAAATAATAAACATTGATTTGTTATGTGTCCAAATTCAAAGGAGTGGCTATATCATGAAAACATTCATGAATTCTACTCAGGAGGCTGAGATGAGAGGATTGTGGTACGAAGTTGGCCTGGGCAGAAAAGATTTGAAGTAGCACTGTGGAGCCTTGATCCAAAGAAGCTCAGGGACAGAGCCAAGTCCCTGAGTTCAAGGCCCAGGATTGGTGTGCATGTACACACACACACACACACACACACACACACACACACACACACACAGAACCTGGCAACAATGATTGGGTTCAAACACACTAAACTTAGTGTGGATCACAATTCCAGGCTTGAGCCCTGCACTCTGACCGTCTCTCTTGATTCTATTTTCAGGTACTTAGCTAAATAAAAAACCAGAGCTTAAGTACTGAGGGAACTGCTTAGTTCTCAGCACCCTGGCCATTTACGGCCACATCTCTAACCCACATGGATTTCTTCTCCAAGATTGCTGTTTGAGTTTATTTGAAAGCAATAACAAGTAAGCTTTTTCTTCCAAGGGATTCTTAGTTCTCTGAATAAGAGACATGCAATAGCAGGGTTATTCTGCATGCTGGCCTGTGCACAACTTCTCCACAACTAGAGATATCTGGGGAAGTTTAGGCCTGGTTTAATCCAACAGAGCATATATTCGTATTTTTGACAAATTTCACCCATCACATCATAAAAGGAAAATTCAGCTGCCCGTGTGTCCAGTGTCAGTTTAGTTCCTGTTCTTTCTGACCAGGAAAGTCAGTTTTCATCCACAGGCCTTCTCTTTCTTTTGTTTCTTTCCTTTCTCCTCCTCTTTGGCAGTTCCCCTCTGCCTCTGCATCACACTAAGACCCTTCCTGTCTAACTGGGACATCCTTTTGCACACCTTGCCATCCAAAGCCAGAAATATTGTCTAGAATGCTGAGACTTCGTTTTATTTCCTTATTCTCAAGCCTTATGGAGTCATTGGGAGACACGCTCTTCATGGCTGTGGATTATGCGCTGCAGAGTGAGGTAGACCAGAAGTGCAAGGCATCCTCACGAGTGGTGAGGCTGGTGTATTCAGCCCCACCATTAAACAGAAACGCCCTGCATTCTCTCACCTGCCCTCGGATGGCCTGGATGCCAGCAAAAGCAGATTTCTCAGTCTGTCTCTCTCACTTCTTCCTCCTTGCCCCACACGGGTTGTGGAAGACCGTCGGCTAAGGATTATAATCGCATCTCTGGCAGCAGAAGGTGTGGATGTTAAGCTTGTTTTAAATGTACTCTGATTCTGTTCCCACAGCAGAATCAGAGTCAATTTAAAAAAGCGTATGCTTCGTGTTTCCATTTTATGAAAGTAATACAGATTCATTGCAGAGAAATAGAAAATACTGATGTGGGCCTGGAGTGTGGCCTAGTGGTAGAGCGCTTGCCTAGCATGCATGAAGACCCGAGTTTGATTCCTCGCTACCACATACATAGAAAAATGCTGGGAATGGTACTGTGGCTCAAGTGGTAGAGCTCTAGCCTTGAGAAAGCCCAAGGACAGTGCTCAGGCCCTGAGTTCAAGCCCCAGACTGGCCAAAAAAAAAAAAGAGAGAGAAAAAAAAGAAAATACTAGTGTTTGAAAGCACATGTATAACATTACTGTCACAACTCACTGCCAACATACTCCATTGCCTTCCAGTCTTATTTCTGTTTATGCATATACCACTTAGCTAGTCTACATATGAAACATGCATGCATAACTAGATCTCCTTGGTTTTGCTTAGTAAACGGTGTGTGTGTGTCTGTATGTGTGTGTATGTTGGAACAACAAACGTCTTGTTACCTCTGGCATTGCCTTTGTTTCTCTGTGACACATTTACTTGACATGGGCTCTTTGTATCTGGCCAGCATTGGACCTTTGGTCACTTTTTATTTATGTAGCAAGTGTCCAGGAGCAGGAACTACTGTTCTGGTCAGAGCATCTTGGTGTTTTTGCTTTAGTCTGAACATCTGAATATATCATCTATTATGCAAGATGGTATGGGAAGCGGGGCTCGTAGTCTGTGCAGGGAGCTGTGGGCTTCATAAAACACTTGGCTCTGAACTAAGGCTAGACCACCCAACCATTTCATTAACCACTCTATGGCAGGACTCAGAATACGAAAATCACTCATCAGAATAGGTTAGGAACATTTCAATCAGCCTAATACTTAAAAATGCATTTGGCTGAGTTACCCATCCAGCCAGACCTGGTAGGGCAGCCTAGAATCCCAACACTCATGGGCTTGAGGCAGGAGGATCACAAGTTCAAGAACAGGTTGGGCCATACAGTGAGACCCTGTCTCAAATAATTCCCCCTCCAAAAAATACTGAAGCATCCTTTTTTTTTTTTTTGCCAGTCCTGGGGTTTGAGCCTAGGGCCTGAGCACTGTCCTTGGACTTTTTCTCAAGGCTAGAGCTCTACCACTTGAGTCACAACACCACTTCCAGCTTTTTTCTATGTATGTGGTACCGAGGAACTGAACCTGGGTCTTTGTGCATGCTAGGTAAGCACGCTACCACTAGGCCAAACTCCTGGCCCTAAAGCATCCTTTTTTGATAAAGGTTCTTTTAGAAAAATAGATGTACATTAACATACTTGAGCAGGCAAAATTACATATATTTCCAAGCAAATGCTAGAACTACATTTAATAACCCAACACAAGAACTCAATCTTTCTTTCTTCCTTCTTTCTTTCTTTCTTTCTTTCTTTCTTTCTTTCTTTCTTTCTTTCTTTCTTTCTTTTGCCAGTCCTGGTGCTTGAACTCAGGGCCTGGGCACTGTCCTTGGGCTTTCTCAAGGCTAGCCTTCTACCACTTGAGCCACAGCACCACTTCTAGCTTGTGTATGTGGTACTGAGGAATCAAATTCAGGGCTTCACGCATGCTAGGCAAGCACTCTATCACTAGGCCATGCTCCCGGCCCTAAGAACTCAATTTTTCTATGAAAGCTAAATAAAAAAGACAGGCTGAATTGGTGCATGAGCACATTTCTGAAAAAGGTACCTAGCAGTGCCTGGCTCACAGCAGAAGAAATTGTTTGTTGAATGGGTTATTGACATGCTCGACTAAGAGGGATAGGTCTTGGAATAAAGAGGTAAAATTATTATTTTTAGGCAATATAGCTTCATTCCCAGAAAATCCACTAAAAATGAACTAGAAGTAATAGGAACATTTGCGATAGTTGCTGTTTTCAAAATTAATATATGCAAATAGAAACCCCTTGAAAGTATAATGATCTCTTTTAAACTAACCACAGAATTAACAATAATAAAATGAAATACAGCTGCCCAATGTAATGAAAAATCTCAGCTTCTACTCATTTATTTTAAAAAAGTGCATTGATTGTGTGGAGTGTTTATCACTGTGTCAACTCTATCTATCCCACATATGAAAAGAAGGCAAATCAAAATGCCAATAGAAAATTTCAAAACCACTCGACTGATGAAAAAGTTTGATAATAGTCTACGTGGCACAGAATTTTGAAATAGTACCTGGTGTGGTGAAAGTTTATGGCTGTGAAATTCTAAAAGGGCCATTTTGCAATACCTGTAAAATTAAGTTGGGCTGTAAAGGCCTTGTGGGGTTCTACATATGGGTTTTGAGGGGCTCAGAGAACTGATTTTAACTGGAGAAATCAGTGGAGGAAGCCCGGCATGGTGGCTCAGGTCTTTGATCCCAGCTACTCAGGAGGCTGAGATGGGAGGAACCGTCGTTTGAGACTAGTCTAGGCAAACGTCTGTGAGAAACACCCCCTCCCCCATCTCAACCAGTAAGAGCTGGACAGGGCTAAGCAGAAAGAGCAAAGGGCAGGTCCAGGGCTGGTCAGGAAGCATAGGAGACCCTAAATATAATAACCAAGCAGACAGTGCAGGGAGGTATACCTTAAGGTGCAGAGTACCTGTCCGGCAATTATTAAGGGGCCTAGATTCGAACCCACATACCACCAAAGAAGAGAAGAGAAAGAAGTTCTTTCCCCTCGGAACATGGGTCCCCAGAGCATGTCAGAGCCAGTCTCCTCACATGCCCTGCAGGCTGGGCTTCCCACAGCCCGGCAAGAGCCTTGAACAGTAACCAGCGGCTGGAGAGAGCTGTTTAAATAGCAAACAGTTGAGAAAGCTGTTTGAGTAATACTAAAATTCATACATAAAAAAATCTCTCCAGTGGCTGAAAAAGAATGAAACATGGATGTTCTAGTCCTTTCCAGATATATGACAAACAAATAGATGACATAGGGGTGGGTATGCTATGATTCTAATGATAAGAGAACACTGATGTGTATGTTTAATACATGCTTGGGTTCCAGAAATGGGGGGCTTGGAGAGGCGATGAAGTGGGGAAAGCAGGCGCAGTTAGATCACATAGGAGGATCACTTTCCAACCACCAACAGCACGGCGACACAGTCGTCGCTGACAACATGCAACCGTGTATTTCTAAATAGCCACCCAGAGGGTTTTGCACGTTCCCGACACAAGGAGAAGCCAGGAGGAGCCAGTATCTGGCGTGCCGTAGCCCCACCAGCCCCCTGATCTGATGCAGGCTGAACCGTCTTCGGTGGCCATGTGAAGGCTGTCCTAGTACCTGGGTGATGGGTCACGGAAGTGGCCAGGCCATAACCCCCCCCCCACCACCTCTCACCTCCAGGGAGAGGACACAGAGGGATTCAAAGGAGCAGTTCAGCGACTGGCAGTTATCTGTCCTTCCCTCTACCCCTGCTCCCTGGAGGATTTGTCCTTCCCTGCAGGACTTTGATCTCTGCTCAGCTGATTGCCTTCCAGAAAGGTACAGAGGGCTCTGCCCAGCGCCCTGCATCAGTGGGGTGTAACGGACAGCCAGAGCTGCCAGCCTGAGCTCCCCAGGGCAAGGCTGGCCACCGAGATAGCCCCTTCCACACACAGCAGGCACTTGTGTGGGGCAGTGAGGCCATCTCAGGACTGGGTGCCACACGAATGTAGGTGGCAGAGCTAGGCTTTCCTCCTATCTTTCTCCTGCCCAGGGTCCAGGCTGCTTGCATGATGGCAGTATTTCCACGTGGATGTTTAGGACTTGGGAAGTCCCAGCCTCAGTGGTGGTGTCATGGTGGGGAGGAGGTCTTCAGTCTTTAGCACGAGGTCCTGGAGCTCGGAGAGGGAGCTTGGAGAGGCACAGCCCTGAGGAAATTCATCCATCCTTTCCTCTTGGGATGCCTGTGTTGGATTTGACTCCAAGAGGCTGACAGCAGCTCGGAAGTTGACCCCAGAATCCAGATTGACAATGGCGGGAGGGGAGCCCGGTTCCAGTGGTGGAGTGCTTCCATAGCCCTTGTCATAACTGAAGTAGTTTATTTGCTCTCCCTGGGTTCATGTTGTCCTTCCTGGGAGATCGTAAACTCCACAGGGACAGGAACTTGCTTGGGTCACTCCTGTATCTCCAGCCAGGTGAATGCAACAATATGTTTTACATGAATGGATGATTGTTACATACATAAATTAATTAATTGTTGGAAAAATAGAGCATGTGAACAGTGCTACTGCAGGCAGGCCTCCCCGCATTTGCTGAGCTGCTGTAACACCAGGAAACTCGGTGGGATGTCACCTCCCTGAGGCCCCCTGGCAATGGCGGCTTGTGTTTCTCCATCTCTTTCCCACATGCAGTTAGGCAGTGAGTGGAGTTTGGGGCTGGGACAGGGATTCAGGCGGCTTGGGCCTGCTGTCTGTCCGCAGTGCTGGCCCCCAGTGATTTCCTGAACCCCACCCCGGGGAGGGGCGGGGGGGGGGGCCGGTAGTCCAGATCACTGGCCATTCCCATAAGGAAGTTCCCTGAGAATGGAGAGGGCAACTAGGGCTGGCAGCCAGGGAATGGTGGGTGAGCTCTTTCTCTAATCTAATCTCTTATCCAGAGATAAGAGAACCAATCCACCCTCCCCTCACCCCAGACTCTGCTCAGTTCCGGTATGGCTGCCTGGTTCACCCCGTTTCTCAGGTCAGACACTGAAATGGAGGCCAAGGACGCTAGGAAGGGAGGAAGGCCAGTCACTGGGAAGACAGATCTTGATGGCGCTGACACCAGCCGTCAGGTCCCAGGAACGAGGTCAGGAGCCAAGAGAGGACCCTGCTGTAGAGACATAGGAAGGCAGGACCCGCCGTTGGTGGGAGGGTTACGCTCCTCGTTCACTAGAGGGGATTCCACGGCCACTTTTCTTTTGCTTTAAGTGTTCTGTGGTGGTTAGCATGCATTTAGTGTTGGGGAAACCCTCCCGTGGGCAATCTTACCGGTCAGCAGGAAGTTCACTGGAGAGACCCATATTAGCATTTGAAAAAAAGCAGACTGGTGAGTACGGGGGGGGGAAAAGCACAGAGGAAGGAATTAGGAATTCTCACTCACCACATGCAGTGTCACAGGCGGGTATCCATCAGTGCAGTGGAGCGTGTGTGCTGTTAAAAGGGGCCACAAAATTCTAAGGTAGATAACCTGAATCCACTAATTCTACTGCTGCGATCCAGTTTGTGAACACTGGTGCAAAATGTCCTGCATACTTTAAAAAGGAACCCAATTCTGACACACGCTGCAGGATGGCTGGGTTTTGGTTGAGTGAACCAGGTGAAATAAGCCATAAATAGCTACCAATAAGTGGCTATGCATAGCAAGCTGTCACACAAGGTCATATGTGTTCTTCTGCTCTTAGGAAGGGCCTAGAACAATTAAATTCAAGGACACAAAGGAGAATGGTGGTGATGAGGGATTAGGGGAGGGAGAATTTCTCTTTGGGGTAATGGTAGAGTTTGGAATTGATGGTGGTGAGGGTTACACTACCCTAGAAATGATGTCGTTGAACTGTGCGCTTAAAACACAGTCGAATATGTTCATGCAAGTCAACTATGCTCATATGACAAAATTTTCTTTTTGCCAGTCCTGGGACTTGAACTCAATACCCTCAGCACTGTTCCTGAGCTTCTTTTGTTCAAGGCTAGCACTCTACCACTTGAACCACCACATCACGTCTTGCTGTTTTTCTGTGTATGTGGTTCTGAGGAATTGAACCTAGGGCTTCATGCATGCTAGGCAAGCACTCTACTGCGAGGCCACCTTCCCAGACCTGAATGAGGAAGGCCCTTTTTATAGATTAAAATGTGTGTTGGGTATTTATTTTCTCCTTTGGGTTCAATGTTAACTGTCTACAACTTATTTTGTTTCCTGAAAGGCTATCTTTGGTTGTTGTTGTTGTGGTGGTGGTGGTGGTAGTGTGTGTGTGTGTGTGTGTGTGTGTGTGTGTGTGTGTGTGTGTGTACTGGGGCTTGAACTCAGGGCTGCATCCTCTCTTTTTTTCCTCAAGACTGGTGCTCTACCATTTGAATCATACCTGTACTTCTGGCTTTTTGTTGATTCTTTCAAGATAAGAGTTGCAGGGTCTTTTCAACAGGCTGACTTTGAACCTTGATCCTCAGATCTCAGCCTCCTGAGTAGTTAGGATTATGGGTGTGAGCCACCAGTGCCAGGCCAGGAAGACAGCCCTGGTGGAACAAAGCAAGCTGGCTATAGAGCTTCTCGCTTCCATGACCAGACCAGTGGGGCAACTCCAGGAAGAGTCTCTCGACGCCTTGCCCTCTTGGAGAACAGCTCCTGGTTCCCTACTCAGTGTTGTTAAACGCCAAATGAGTCTCTCCCTACGGGATATAGTACTAATTAAATTACCCACCACGAATCCGACGTTCTTGAAGCTTCACGTCCATATCATGGGCAGGTGTGGAACCATTCCAATGTCAAGTGAAGTGAGGACCACAGGGCTGGAAAGCCTCACGGTGAGCCTCTGCCCAGGTAACTCAGGCACCCACTGGAGGGGCTGCACGGGTGCACCCTCTCCATGCGCACCTTGGGCCACTCCCGGACCCCTGTAAACAAAGAGCACAGAGAAAGACCAGCTGGAGCCCCCAGGGCCCTTTCTGGTGTGCAGGAGCGGCAGATGGCTGCAGCCTCACTCCGAGAGGAGGGACCTGGAGGTGACAAAGGGAAACTTCTCTGCTCTGTGTCCACTCTGCACAGAAGGACAGGAGGCAGGTTGCAGGGTGCGGGAAGCCATACTTGCTTATGGGTTGAGGCGAATGCGTGGATCAGCTTCGTATGGAGCCCTAGGAATGGGTGATGGAGGAGGGGGACGACGTGCAGGCGTCACAGAACAGGGAGGAGTGTGCACTGAGGTGAGTGCTGTCCTTTCCAAAAGGAGGTGTACCCTTGGCTCATATTGTGTGTGCCATCCACACTGCCACTAGTCGTTCTGGTTCTGGCTTTGTGGGATAGGGTGGTCTCGGCCACAGCCGTGTCACCGCCACAGTCTGTCTCCCTAGACACAAGCACTGCCTAGCTAAATCCTTCGTCCACTTCGTGAGTGGGCTTGCTGTTTACTGTTGCATGCGATGAGTTCTGGATGTGTTTTGTACACTTAGCACTTGCTGCAGTTCAAACACTGAGCAAGAATTGGAAAATATCGTCGCCCCATTTGTGTGCAGTCCTTTAACCTTCTTCCTTTTCTTTGACACATGGAGCTCACCTAAACCGATTTATTGCTTTCTCCTTTGGTTGCTGTGTTTTCAGGGTCATAGCTAAGAACCAGTTGCCTAAAGTCAAAAAGGTTACAACTGCTTGCTCTTCTACGAGTAATTTTTGCTTTTAGTTTCATGTGTTTGGCCCACGGAGCTGGTCTTCGCATATGGTATGGGACAGAACCCTTCGTTCTTTCATTCTTCATTTCATGTGGATAACTGGCTAGCATGTGGAGTTGCCCAGTCTTTTGGAAATCTAGTGAAGGTGAATGTTGTCCTTGACTTTGTCCTGTTCACTTTTTCATCTGCCTCATCATGTCTTGATTTCACAGTTCACAGTTCAGGAAAATGGGAAGGCTTTCTGCTTTTTCTCAGACCTTGGCTCCTTTGAGTTCTTTGTGTTTCCCTATGAACTTGAGAATCAATTTATCCTTTCTTTTTTCTTTTTCTCTTTCTTTCTTTTTTTCTCCAAAAGGCAGTAGGAGTTTTGGTAGGAATTGCAATCAATTTAAGCATCTCCCTGCTATTTTAAATTTCAAGTAATGTCACAGCTGAAGTGAATTATTTCGATAGCAGGCCATGAGATAGGGTGGCAAAGGCGTTTTCTGCCTCCTTATATTGAGAGATATGAGTTCCTCGCCCAGACAAAGGACAGCTGTGAGCATGCAGATGCAGCCAGGGAGGTCAGACCTGGTGTCTTTTCTTTCCTTTTTCTCCCTCACCTATCAGGACATGTTCTTCACCATTCTCTACCTGCCCTGGGCCCAGAAGGCCAAACTTTGTGGATCATATCAAGCCAGCTGCCTTGCCTTTTGTCTCTGATGGCTTCATCCACAGCCACAGGCCCGGAGGCAGGGAATGAAGAGAGGCCGGCTATTCTCTCCCTGTCTCCCCGCTCAGGGAATGGCTGGAAGTGGCTGTGTGTTTTCTACCAGCTTCTCCAGTGCAGTTGGATCACTGTGTCTGTGTAGACGTCCTGTCAGGATCTGGCAAGCAGCCTATCCCCTCCTAGGAGAGAAAGTGTGGGTAGCTTTCCCAGGTTGCTAGCCCAGGAGCTCTTACTATCTTTTCCTAATCTTGCCAAAACCAGTCCTAGGGTTTGAACTCAGGGCCTGGGCAATGCCCTTGAATGCTCAGATCTAATGCTCTACCACAGCTCCACATCTGGCTTTTTGCTGTTAAATTGGAGATGAGCATCTCACGGATTTTTCTGCCCCAGGCTGGCTTTGAATCACAATCTTCAGATCTTAGCCTCTTGAATTGCTAGGATTACAGTTATGGTTTCTGGTCTAACATGGTTATATTCTTGTCATTAACGTCTCATTAACTACATTTTTGCCTTGTATTTTCTGCTTCCTGACTTCTTCTGGAAAGACAAAATAGAAAACTCTAGCAGGTCTATTGCTAAGTCAAAGATGATTCTTCCAAACCATTGTATCCAACAGAACATGAACTCCAGCTTCCTGAGTGCAAGCTACTCACCATCTCTCTCATCTCAACGTCTTTTTTTCCTAGTGTGTTCATTTTTAGAAGTCAAGAGACTGATGTTCTCATGGGAAGGCAGATCAGTGTAGCCATTTAATGGTTTCAATCATTAACCTGCTAGATGACCCCAAGTTTCATTCAGTTTCATGTTCCCAGAATATCACCAGGAGTCTGAAGAGCCATTTTTCTCTGCAGATCAAAGTCTGAAGAGAGGCATCTTGGTCGTCCGCCTTCCTAGCTTGGGGCCCTGGAGGGGAGCACCTGAGCTGCAATTAGAGGTGATGCTTCCTTTTGTTTTTTTCTGTGATTTGTTGCTGAGAGCACGACCTGATATCAAAGCTATTCTTGCCAAGTAGCCTGCAGTGTTTTCAAGCCACTGATTGGTACCTCGTTGTCCACAGCAGCTTATCTGTTACAGACTAGTCCTCTCACAGAGAAATGTAATCAAACTGGTAAATTATAATCTGTTGGGGCCGGGAGTTTGGCCTAGTGGTTAAAGTGCTTGCCTAGCATGCATGAAGACCCGGGTTCGATTCTTCGATACCACACGCATAGAAAAAAGCCAGAAGTGGTGCTGAGGCTCAAGTGGTAGAACTCTAGCCTTGAGAAAGCCCAAAGACAGTGCCCAGGCCCTGAGTTCAAGCCCAGGACTGGCAAAAAAGTGTAACCTGTCATAATTGGCATTTCTGGCAGAGCCAAATCATTACTAAGAGGACATGATGAAAAGACTCCTTTGTTGAAGGGCTAAGACTAATGAAAGAAATGGAGAGGAAGTGGCACTGTGTCTCACAGTGGTAGATCACTAACTAGCCTTGAGCAAATCAGCTCAGGGACAGTGTCCAGGCCCTGAGATCAAGCCCCATGAGCACCCCCCAAAAAAGAATGGTGAACAGAGACCAGCTGTGTGTGGTTCAGCGATTGGTGCTGTTGTGTGAAGGTTGTGTAGTGGGATATGACTTAAGACAGGAAAGAAACCTCCAGGGTTCCTTCCCTGGCCCCCTTTTTAAATTAACCAGTCCTGGGGCTTGAACTCCATGCCTGGGCACTGTCCTTGGGTTTTCTCAAGGCTAGGGCTCTAATACTTGAGCCACAGCACCACTTCTGCTTTTTTTCCTGTGTATGTGGTACTGAGGAATCAAATCTGGGTCTTCGTGCATGCTAGGCAAGCACTCTACCACTAGGCCAAACTCCCAGCCCTGGCCCCTTTCTTTCTTAGTGTGCTGAACTGGTACTTCTTAATTTTGAATAATATTTGCAAAACCCCATTATCTGTATTTTAAGTGCTTAGTCCTGTGGCTGTATTTTAGTCTGACATAGCATAGGTGTTTTTATTTGAAGGAAACATTAAAAAAAAAAAACGACATGTATAGTCTTATAAAAAGAGTACAGACTTACTAAGTGTGACACCTATGAGAACCAGGCCTCCCGGCGAACTTCCCTCTGCCCAGCCATACCTCGAATGACCCAGGAGCAGGCACCTGTCCTAAAAAGTCCCACACATGGCTGGGAATGTGGCTTAGTGATAGAGAAGCCCTGGCTTTGATTCCTCAGTACCACATACACAGAAAAAACCGGAAGTGGTGCTGTGGTTCAAGTGGTAGAGTGCTCAGAGACAGTGCCCAGGCCCTGAGTTCAAGCCCTAGGACCAGAAAAAAAAAGTTCCACAAACCTCAATCACAGACCATTGATTCTTATTATGTATATGTTAGCCCATCTGTGATTTTTATTATAACCCAAGATGGACTAAGCCAGCTAACATGAATGCAGATAGAAATTGCATGGTGGGAAGAGAAGAGATAGAACTTCTCTTTGTCGTAAATTCGGAGGTTATAAGAATTGCATGACAACTGTCTTGCTTCCCTTGGGCCCTTGCATCATACCTTAAGCCACTGTTGATTTCTTATAGTTGAGGAGTCAGGATATCTAAGTTCCAGTAGATTTGGAGTGGAGTGAAGGCCCATTTTCTGGTTTCACGGAGCAGGGGTTGGGGAGTGTGGGGGGGGGCTCCTGGGGCCTCTGGTGAGGGCAGTGATTTCCTTCAAGAGGGCTTGACCCTTGTGGCCTAGTTGCCTGGGAAGGCGAGCCTCTCCATTTCAACACCTCGGAGATCAGAATCTCCACTTCCAAATGGCAGGGGTGAGAGGTCCCAATGGAAGCCAACCATGTACCTGCGGGACTGCGTGGATTGCAGCTGCCTCCCCTCAACCCCACTTCCCACTTCCCACCTAAAGCACTGACAGGCAGGCAGAGAGACCACCCAAAGAAGAAACAAGGCGAGGGGCCACAGACCATGAAGTGGGCCTTCCATTCAGCTCGGATGTGGCCAGGACGGTCCCCAGTGTGGGGCAGAGAGAGCACAAATTCTATCTGGTGCATCTCCCACTGGGCCACTGGGCTGCTTTTCCGCAAAGTGGGTGTCCAAGCTGGCCGACAGCGGTCGGAGCCCACCACTCTCAGACATCCTCACCCTTTCCCGCCCTGGATGGCCCTGCTCACTGCCCGCCCGCTCACTTACCCACACATCTTGGCTGGGACCCTAGGAACCACTCTCAGCGTACTGATGGGACAGCTGGTGACTGGGCTGTGAGAAAGCCTGTGAAAAACAATCTCACGAGTGAAGACTACAGACAGAATTTACGGGAGGGGCTAGCAACAGAGTCATGCAAAAGTACTGCACACCTCTTTGTTTTGAGCCGGTGACCAACGGCATAAAGGCGATGGGTTCTTCAGGCCCTAGATTAGGAGATCAGGGCTATCCAGTAGGAGCCTGACTTCACCACAAGTGTAGCAGCTTCAAAGAAGCCCTAGCTCCTTCTGCACGCTCCCTGTGACTGCTGAAAAGAGGGATGGACTGTAGTGTGCTTGCTTGTGTCTTTCTGTTGGCCAAGAACACAGTGGCCCCCCCGCTTGTTCAAAGCCTCCCTCATCCACAAAGTCTTCTTTGAGTAACTCCTGCCCGCGGGTAACTTTTTCATTTCTAATGTCTGGAGTTAGAAGAGCGGGATCTGCACAGGAGAACATTCTGTGTAACGCCCCTACCTTGCACCTTGACCTTCCCTGTGCTACATAATCGCAGATATACGCATCCTTCCCCTCCATGGCCCCGTGGGTTAGAAGCACCAGGACATTGCCTTTGACTTTCCTCTTACTCATGGCTTCCGGTGTGGTGCCCAATGTGAAGCATCGCCCCGGAAAAATCCACTGAATTGGCATCTTGTCTTCAAAGAAATTGATAGAGACAGGCCAACGCTTCCATAACACCCCAGCCTAGATCACTGTGACATCTGCTCCACGAAACCCTGCGTTTGATCCCTCAGCCCTGAAAATGTACACCTCCTTGTCCTTAAGGATGTTACGGACCACGGCTCTATTATGTACTGAGAAACTGGGAACATTTTTTTCTCATATATTTTTTTATTGTAATTAATAGAAAGGTTACATTATATTCACCAGATAGAAGGTGCATTATTTCACATACATTGATACCCTTTCTCATGTCTTGGTCCCCATTTCCCTCCCCCCACCTGAAACTGGGAACATTTCAAATGAAATGAAAACATTTTAAAAGGGGCTGGGAATGTGGCTTACTGGTAGAGTGCTTGCCTAGCATGCCTGAAGCCCTGGGTTTGACTCCTCAGTACCACATACACAGAAAAAGCCAGAAGTGGTGCTGTGGCTCAAGAGAGAGAGTGCTAGCCTTGAGGAAAAGAAGCTCAGGGACAGAACGAGGCCCTGAGTTCAAGCTGACAAAACCACGCGCACACACACACACACACACACGCACGCACCCTGCCTTCTTGTTGCTGGCCTAAAACTCCTGCTCACAGTACTACTTCCTGAGTGCTCGGCTCACAACCAGCTTCAAACATCTTTATCAGCCAGTGCCATTCAAGCATGGAGGCCTGAAGACATAATCTTCATGTGAATGCTAAGGATAAATTCTCATTTTTCAAATCTAATGTTACTGAACCATGACGACAGTCACTGGCTAATCTTTTTCAAACATAACACCATTTACTTTTTAACTCTTAAGTTTCAAATTAGTTATTTTCTTCTGTTGAGTGAACATTATCTTGCTTTTATATTTTCTAGTCTAAAACTTCTGAGATACTTAAGGAAAAGAGGGTTAGCAGCAGGCTGTGAATGCCCAGACAGACAGACTTCCAAGGCCACATTCATCAGTAACATGTCTCCTGCGTGCAGGGAAAGGAAGAGTTTTATCAGCTCTTTCTAAAGTACCAGAAAAGCAGATGATACATGTGGATCATCGTGAATGAATGCAATATTCAAGTTGAGACAGAGCGCAGAGGGCCAGATGATGGTGCATGAGCGCACATGAGAGGAAAGCCTGCTTTTCCCTTCAGCCCCCAGCCTCTGCTGGTCTCCATCTGACTCTGTGGTGTGCAGGCTGCGGGCGCCAGCCAGTGTCTAAGGCAGCTCACCGTCCTCTGGAGGTCTGCAGATGGTGCAAAGCAGAAATCATACTTGCTCAGCCATAAGGGACGCTGGCGCTGGACTACATGGCCTTTATTAGCCCTTTCTGCTCTGAGAGCGTGCCTCAGTTTACTCCCAGGCCTTCCACAGGCCTTCCCGAGTGTGTGCACCCCAGCCAGAGGCAGGGAGAAGACACACAAGGCTGGGACAGAATGGGAAGGCCAGGTGGGCTTCCTCATCGGGCTTTATCTCCTTCCTAGAGTCGGCTCTGGCCAGCGTGCCGTGAGTGTGCAAGGAGCAGGGGTTCAGAATGGCACAGGGAGCCAGGTCGCTGCCAAACCCATCTGTGAGCCCAGAGGGACCAGTGTTGGGCAGGGAGATGGGGCCAGGCAGTGAGTGAAGCCGTGGGGCTGAGCTTCATCTACCGCAGGTAAACCAAGCCCTCCAGCGGGTGGCAAAAGCTCTCTGGAGTAAAGCATGCCCCCTCTAAGGGAATTGCTGGGTTGTGAAGGGATTCTATGTGCATCTATCTGTTATCTGGGGCTGCACTTCCCTTCCCACCCATAGCTTGTGAAGGATATATTTTCTCTACCTTTTGCTCTACTCTGGCTTTTTTTTTTTGCCAGTCCTGGGGCTTGAACTCAGGGCCTGAGCACTATCCTTGGGCTTTTCTTCTCTACCACTCTACCACTTGAGCCACGGTACCACTTCTGGCTTTTTCTGTGTATGTGCTACTGAGGAATTGAACCTGGGTCTTTGGGTATGCTAGGCAAGCACTCTATCACTAGGCCAAACTCTCCGCCCTATAATCTTCCTTTTTAATTGCTCTTATTCTAGTGGGCTTAAGGTGGAATTTGAGTTTGTACTTCTCTGATGGCATTAAGCATCTTGTTTGCCTTGCGTGCGTGTACTTTCTCTAGCCGCAGTCTGTTTGTTTTGGTCTTGTTTTTGGTGTTGGTTGTGGGGCCTCCTGAGATTTTTTGCTCAAGGCAGCACTTTACCAATTCAATCTCCACTTCCAGTTTTTGGTAGTTCGTTGCAGATAAGCGTCTCGTGAACTTTCCTGCCTGATTTGAACTGCTGCCCTCAGATCTCAGCCACCTGAGTAGCTAGGATTATAAGCATGAGCACTGGCGCCCCGCTTTTCTATTTATTTTTATTTGGGATATTTGTCTTTTTATTATTGAGTTAGAAGAGTTTTTCCTTCATTTTAGACACTAACTCCTTCTTAGATGATTTGTAAATACTTTCTCCCAATCTGTAGGTTGTTTTTATTTTCTAGATAGTGTCTTCTAAGGCACACGTTTTTACTTTCATGCAGGACGATTTATTTGTTTCTCCATTGGTTGCTCACACTTCACATTTCATTTGGGTGCCATGGCTCTTCCATTGCCGCCGTGGTATTGGGTCCTGGCTCCTGTTGTACGCATCCCTTGCTGCAGTAATCCTTACTGGGTGCGCTGTCCCTTTGTGAGGAAGCTCGCATCGGGCTAGACTAGGCTGATGGTGATGACAGCAATGACAGTTTTGGCATTATTGGCTGGCCGGGCCACTCAGAGTTCTGCTTAGAAAAAAGAGCTGTTGGTGGGATGGAGCTAGAATGAGCTGTATCTGCTGGTGGTTGGCTCTAGGCCTGAGATAATTTTTAAAACAAAAAATGTCCCTTAACTTCCTGGCTGGGGTTAGAAGACATGTTGTGCCTCTCAGACTTTCAAAACTTCCTTAGCTTTAGGACACCAGCTCTTCACACAGACTCTTCCTTCTTCGTGGAACATTTCCTCTCCCCCCCCCCCGCCCCCGCCCCTTTCTCCTCTTCCCTTTTTTCTTCTTCTCAGTATTGGAGATCAGACTTGGGGCTTTGTTCATGCTAAACAAATGTGTATGTCCTTTTTTTTAAAGTTTTACCTTTTGCCTAGGTTGGCCTTGAACTGCAAACCCTCAAGCCTCTGCCTCACCCCACAGATTCCAGACAAGAACCCGGTTTCTTCAGCCCTGGCTTCGGGGCCTCCTCTGGAACAGACAGACCCCCAGTCCACCCGCAGAGGACAGTGCCTTCCTCCTGGCTGGATCTGGAAGCGTCTCCGAACACTCACACGGTGTTTAGTGATGCATGGGTGAGTGTTTACCCCCTGGAGTGGGGATTCCTGAGTGGGCTCCAGCGTTGTTCAGCATTCAGTTCTCCAGAGTAGAATCCCAGGCATGGGAGAGACTTCTGTGGATCTGTCCACGGCTAGACGTGGGGTGCTATAAAGCAGTAAAGATGGTGGACGGGGAGCAGACACCGTGAGGAGAGGCCTTGCAGGTGTTTCCTGGGTACAAGAGCGGAGTGGGGCTGTGTAGGAAGTTCTTCACCCAGGAAGCAGTCGCGGATTCTCAGAAGCATCTAGACTGCCATCACTGAAGACCCGTTTCCTCTAGGCTGCTCTCTGGAACAAAAAGGTCTTCATTGCATTTAAGTTGCTTTTTTTTTTAAATCGCAGGTCAAGTACCTGCAATAGAAGAACGAGCAGCACACGGAAGTAATAAAAAACATTTCTAAGTTTAGCTGCAAGTTTATTATTGAATCCTGCAGGGAACTGATTGAACGAGCCTGCAGTACATCCTTTCATGGTCAGTTTGTATGGGAAGTTATAAATAGTGCGGTAAACTTGGCCTTCAAGGCTGCACGCCAGAAAACCTTTGAGCACATAAAGAGACTCTTGTTCTTGGTACAAGGCAATTCTTATGGATGCTTTCTGAAAATGGAAGTAGAATAAAGCAGTTTGTCAATGGACAGTCTAATAAAATTTGATAAAGATTGCAAGCAAAATGGCTCATGTCCTTTATATGTTAACTGTGATCTCAAAATAGGTAAGAATGATTCCTGGACTCACATACCATCAATAATAAATTTCTGTATTACTATTCAGTGACTAAATTATACAGTGTTAAAATGTGGAGACAGTTCAGCGTGGAAATTACTCATGGTACAAAACTATTCTTTTTATTTTTTTCTAGTCCTAGGGCTTAAACTCAGGGCCTGGACACAATCCTTGAGCCTCTGTTGTGCAAGACTAGCACTCTACCACTTGAGCCACAGTGGCACTTCTGGCTTTTTCTGTGTATGTGGTAATGAGGAATCAAACTCAGGGCTTCATGTGTGCTAGGCAAGCACTCTTACCACTAAGCCACATTCCCAGACCTAAAACTATTTTTTTTTTGCCAGTCCTGAGGCTTGAACTGAGGTCCTGAGTACTGTCCTTGGGCTTTCTCAAGGCTAGAGCTCTACCACTTGAGCCTCAGCACCACTTATGGCTTTTTCTTTGTATGTGGTACCAAGGAATCGAATCCGGGTCTTCGTGCATGCTAGGCAAGCACTCTACCACTAGGCCACACACCTGGCCCTTAAAACAATTCTTATAACTATATTTACCATACTTTACTTTTATTTTATTTTTTGTGTCAGCCCTGGGGCTTGAGCTCAGGGCCTGGGTGTTGTCCCTAAGCTTCTGTGCTCAAGGATAGAACTTTACTCCTTGAGGCACAGTGCCACTTCTAGTTTGTTCACCAGTTAATTGGAGATAAGAGTCTCATGGAATTTCCTGCCCAGGCTGACTTTGAACCTTGATCCTCAGATTTCAGCCTCCTGAAGAGCTAGAATTGCAGGTGTAAGCCAACAGTGTCGGGCTTCTCCTTATCAATGTAATACACTGGGAGTGTGGCCCAGTGGTGGAGTGCTCCCCTAGCATGCACGAAGACCAGGGTTCAATTCCTCGGTACCACAGAGAAAAAGGCAGAAGTGGTCCTGTGGCTCAAGGGGTAGAGTGCTAGCCTTGAGAAAGCCCAAGGACAGTATTCAAGCCCTGAGTCCAAGCCCCAGGACTGGCAAAAACAAACAAATAAAAAATAAATGTAGTCCGGGAGTTTGGCCTAGTGGTTAAAGTGCTTGCCTAGCATGCATGAAGACCCGGGTTCCATTCCTTGGTACCACATATATAGAAAAAAGCCAGAAGTGGTGCTGAGGCTCAAGTGGTAGAGCTCTAGCCTTGAGAAAGCTCAGGCCCTGAGCTCAAGCCTAGGACTGGCAAAACAAAACAAAACAAAACAAAACACTGTAATACATGTTTACTTACGCATAATAATCAGTGTGAATTGTTAGAAAGAGAAAGAAAAATATTCAAAATTTCAGCAAGCTGTGTTCGCTGCCCTCACTTCTTTTGAAGTTAGTGAATGTGTCCTTATTTTCTTTCTTTTCTCTCCAGACCTAGGGATTGGATCCAGGGTCTTGCACATTTGAGGCAAGTGTCTGCCACTAAAACACATCTCCAGCATCTGCTGTCATCATTTTAATTACTGTAGTTGGCTTGATTAACACCATGAAAAGTAACTTGACAGGGCCACGAGTTTGGCCTAGTGGTAGAATGCTTGCCTAGCAGGCACAAAGACCCAGGTTCAATTCCTCAGTACCACATACATAGAAAAAAGCCGGAAGTGATGCTGAGGCTCAGTGGTAGAGCTCTAGCCTTGAGAAAGTCCAAGGACAGTGCTCAGGCCCTGTCTGAGTCAAGCCCAGGATTGGCAAAAAAAAAAAATAACTTGACAATTATACATAGTTGGCTGGGTGCAGTGGCTCATACCTGTAATCCTAGCTACTCAGAGGCTGAGATCTGAGGATGGTGGTTCAAATCCAGCCAGGGCACTAAAGTCTATGAGAGTCTTATCTCCAATTAACCACTAGAAAACTGGAAGTAGCACTGTGACTCAAGGGGTAGGGCCAAGAGTTCAAGCCCCATGACTTACAAAAATAAATAAATTAAAAAAATAAACAAGGCCCGGGAGTTTGGCTTGTCTAGAGTGCTTGTCTAGCATGCATGAAGCCATGGGTTCTATTCTTCGGTTACCACATACATAAAAAAAGCCGGAAGTGGTGCTATGCTCAAGTGGTAGAGCTCTAGCCTTGAGGAAGCCCCAAGCATAGTGCTCAGGCCCTGAGCTCAAGCCCCAGGACTGGAAAAAAGAAATTATACATACTGCCAAGTGCCAGTGGCTCAAGTCTGCCATCCTGGCTACTCGGGAGGCTGGAAGTTCTGAGGGTGGTGGTTTGAAACAGGCCCAGGCAGAATAATACAGAAACCAGATTCTCTGTGGTCCTCAAAGATTGTAATCCTTTTATATCAGAAGTAAATTAGGAGGAAATACACTTTCCCGAATATATAACAAAGAACTAGTGAGTGTGTCAGGATAGCAATAAAGGAGACCTGAGAGGCACAGAATCCAGCAGCAGTGCCAAACAGGTCTTTGCGGTGACCTTGGGTGTGGGTTTCTGCGTCTGCTCTCCTTGAAGGACAAAGCAGGAGGAGGACCTACTTTCCCATGTCTTTCCAAAATGCCATCCAGATGAATGGCCTAGCGCAGAAAATGTCTCCAGCGCCTGGAAAACTCCGGCTCATTATTCAATGCCTGAGTCGGTAAGTCTGGTAAAAAATAAAAATCAATGAAGTCCACTTAATTCAGGGGAACAAATGCTCACTCACTGCTCACTTTTAGGGCCAGGAGCTTAGCCTAGTGGCAGAGTGTTCACCTGGGTTCCATTCCTCAGCACCACATTCACAGAAAAAGCTGGAAGTGGCATACAGCTCAAGTGGAAGAGCTCTAGCTTTGAGCAGAAAGTATCCAAGCACAGTGCCCAGGCCCAGAGGTGAAGCCCCAGGACAGGCAAAAACAAACAAACAAGCAACCAAAAACAAAACACTGCACTTTCGAACTGAGTGTATACAAATCACCTAAAAATGACCGGATTCAGTGTTTTCTAAAATGGCCCTCAGACTGGTGTGCTGGCTGGCCCTCGCTCAGAGCTCGTGGGTTCACAAGCTTTCTACCATAGTGGCACCACTGGTCTGTGTGTCTCACGTGTGCACACACCCTCCATGGTTGTGTGTACACTTAGACACTGTGTGATGCTGGCATTAAGACATTACAGAAATGCTTCCGGCTTCAGCTTGGAAGCTTCCACGGTACAACACGTGCGAGTTTGTGAACATAAGCAAAAAGCAAATTTTTAGAGTTCTTGCCACCTGCCTGTTCCAGCCTCATTTGGAGAAGGCTGTTTTAAACACCTATACCAAACAAACAATAATCCAGACTGCAGACCTTCTTTGTTGGACTTTGTGGCTGAAATGGTCTTACAAGTTAAATTATTGTTACATTATACTACCCAAGATGAGCATATGCTTGTAATTATACAGCTGTGTCATAAACAGGCAGTCAAGGGCCTCATCACCTCATTTTCCTGATTCCAGTAGATAAGATCCATTTATACCGATGTCCGTGCCTTGCAGTGTGTGGGGCCCTTGTTCTAGTCAATGAGCTGATAGTGATTCATTATTATTCCTTAAAAAAATCTATAGGGCTGGGGGCATGGCCCAGTGGTAGAGTGCTTGCCTAGCATGCACAGAGACCTGGGTTCAATTTGTCAGTACCACATACGCAGAGAAAAAAACAGAAATGGTGCTGGGACTCAAGTGGCAGAGCCCTAGCCTTGAGGAAAGCCCAAGGACAGTGCTCAGGTCCTGAGTTCAAGCCCCAGGTTTGGCAAAACTAAAAAAGACAAGAGAAGAAATCGATTTGACAAGTTGAGCACTATTGGCTCACGCCTGTAATCCTAGCCACTCGGGAGGCTGAGATCTGAGGATGGCAGTTCAACACCAGCCCGGGCAGAAAAGTTCATGAAGCTCTTATCGCCAATAATGTACTTAGGAAAAGATGGAAGTGGATCTCTGGCTCAAGTCGTAGAGAGCCAGCCTCGAGCACAAAGAGGCTCAGGGACAGAGCCCAGGTCCAGAGTTCAAGTCCCGCTGTATTGCACAATTCTGCACATTCTAACAAAGACACAATGTCCTGTGTCTACCATTTTCTTCTCATGCTTTCTTTTGCTGTGCTAAAATTATCCTGTGCTCTTGGCCCAAGCTCCTGGTCATTTCTGAACTTCTTAATGTCTCCATAGTTTTGTCTTTTCCAAATCGACTCCTTTTCCTTGGCAAGGTGCCCTTAAATTTTCCTCTACATCTTTTTCCTGGCTTGGCAGAGCGTTTACTTCCAGCCCTGTAGTTGGTCTGGTCACCCACTGAAGGACATCTGGGTTGTCCCATGTGTTGGCAGTAATGTACGCCGGCTGTGAACATGCTATGCAGACTTTCAGGCAGACAGGCTTCCAGATTATTTGTGAAAAATACCAAGGAACCCGACTTTAGATTGTAAGAGCATATTCAGCAATGCAAGAAACTGCTGATCTTACCTGGACAATTTTGCTCTCAGTATATCATCTTTGGGGAGATATCTGTTCAGATCTTTTGCCTGCTTTTTATTAGGCAGTTTTCTTATTATCAACTTTTAATAGTTGGTGTCTCTTTGGGACACAGACTTTTTATTGGATGCATTTTGCAAATATATGCTATTCTCTCAATACTTAGCTTGCTTTTTTTTTCTCCTTTAAGAATATCTTTTGCACAGCAAAGTTTTTCTTTAGGGAGCCCAGTTTATCAGCTTCCCCCCCCCCTTTTTTTTTTTGGTTGGTCATGGGGTTTGGACTTGGCCTGGCCACTGTCCCTGAGCTCTTCAGCTCAAGGCTACCGCCCTACCCTTGAGCCATGCCCCACTTCTGGTTTTCTAGTGGTTAATTGGAGATAAGAGTCTCTTGGGCTGGCTTTGAACCAAGATCCTCAGAGCTCAGCCTCCTGAGTAGCTAGGATTACAGGCGTGAGTCACTGTGTTCAGCTACCAGCTTTTTTCTTTCATGCTGGACTTAAAAGCCATGGTAAAACCAAAGTTTACCTAGACTACTGGTTCAAGCTTATTTAGATAAACATGTAAACAAGTAGGCGCTGCCAGGTAGCTTAGAGGATGAGCATTTGCAGGGTCCTGGGTTCAATCCCAATGAGCATATGCAGATAGATAGATAGATAGATAGATAGATAGATAGATAGATAGATAGAGGTTTAAAAACATCTAACTTTACAGCCTGTGTTGCCTTCTAGCTTTTATAGTTTCATGTTTTGTCTTTGCCTTTCTGTCTGCTCTTCTCCCAGGTCGGTCTGGAAGTGCTTCCAGAAATGATGGATTGTAGCTAACACATACCGATTCTCTCAGAACTAAGCAGGCCTCAACATTTTTTTGATGACACCCCAAATTCTAATGTTCTTCAGTGGGCTCACAGGTATACATAGTGATAATGAAGACTCACAAGTATTGTATTCTTTGTTCACTTTTCCCTCCTTGTTCTGAGGATCAAACTCAGGTCCCTGATGTGCAAAGACTTACCTTTCCTGTCCCCCATTCTTTCTTGTTCTGTCGAATTAGTGTTTCTCTCTATAACCCACGCAGGCCTTGAGTTCCTCACCCATTTACCTGAGCATCCCTGACACTGGGGTCACATTTTGTTTTCATTTTCTATTTTAAAATGATCATCATCATTATCATTAATGCCAATCCCGGGGCTTGAACTCAGGACCTGGGCACTATCCTTGAACTTTCACAAGGCAAGCACTCTACCACTTAAGCCACAGCACCACTTCTGGCTGACTGCATGCTAGGCAAGCACTACCTCTAGGCCACGCTCCTGGCCCCCCAAAATTATTGTAATTCATACATAAAAACATACTAGTTTTGCAAATTAGTAGGCTGTCATGGGAAGTTTTGATACATATCTGTTGCATAACATTGCATCATATATGAAATAAATCAAATGCAAAGCGACTGCGATGCCCTGGAGGTGTTCTCAACGACCCCCCCCCCTTCTGATAGGCTTTCTGCTTCCTTGGGAGGCCAGCCAGTGTCCTCAGGCGGCAGCGGGAGGTGTGACACAGATTTCCAACCAGTGCCTGCAGTGTAGCAAGAAAAGGCAGAGGTTTCATTGCAGACAGGAACAAGGCCCCTGGCTTGTTTTTAACTTTCCCTGAATTGGAACAAGAACAACTGAAACAAAGAGCGAACCTGCCTTGAGAAGGCCAGCCATTCACCACTGCGCTCTTCACTTCTTCTGGGGGGCCGCAGTACGAGGGTGTGATCTCGGGGCCCCCGCGTTCAGGGCAAACGTTCTACCGCTGAGCTACACTTGTCATGAGTTTGAAACAGGATCTCATTCCCCCCCGCAGGCTTATGCATGCCTGGGTCAAAATCTTCCTATCGGGGGGCTTCCTGCCCCAGCGGGGAAGACAGGCAGGTGCTCCAGGGCCCAGCTACAGTTGAGAAGGGAATTTTGTCCCGAGTGGCCTTCCGATCGCTGCCTCCAGCGTGACCGGAAGGGCTGTGCAAGCTTGCTCCATTGTGCCAGCTCCTGTCCCAGGGAAGGGTAGGGCTATGCCTCCATGTTGTTCTGTTTCCCCACCTCTCTCCCTGTCTCTTGTTCACAGTGAGCTAAGTGGCCTTGGCCACAGGCTCCTGCCACATGATCTTGCCTGGCCACGGGCGTGGGCCAGCACAGTCGAGGGCTAGGGACTGGAATCCCTGGAACTGAGCTGACTGCCATCTTCCTTCTTTCAAGTTGTGGCTATCAGGTGTTTATCACAGCGGTGAAGAGTCTAACATGGGATCTTCACCAACCAGAAAACTCGGGGCCCCCAAGCCATGAGACTCGGTGTAGATTAGAGGAGGAAGGGCGAGGCTGGCCGGAACCAAGCCCATCTCCAGAGCACGGGACTCTTGAAGCTCAGTGACTGAAAGGGAAAAACACAAGAACGGTAAAAAATCTATGTAAAACTCTCTGTGGAACTGTTCCAATAATTCTCAGGTGGCTGACTTCTTAGTTGGGTGTGTTAAGAGCTCACTCAAACTGTTTATTCAAGAGTGATGTTCATAATACCAAACATTTGTGTTGCTAATAGCAACCATTTTCTCACCCACAGCTCTTTTGAGCCTGAAAGGCAATCTTCCCTGGTTTTGTTTTTGTTTTTTTTCTCTATATTTTGTTTCTAAGCCTAATGGTATGCTAACTTGTCCTCTCTCCATCCATCAAATGCAGTCAAGGCTCTCCAGAGCAAGCAGATTCACTTTATGGGGAATGCATTCAGAAGCTAAAAGACTCTGCATGCTGTCCTGGTACCAGCTGCATCACAGGGGATGGAGGGCAGCCGATGGGTCCTGAGGCTGTCCTTCTCCTGGCAGGCTCCGAGGCGGCTACAGAGGCCACCAGGAGGCAGAAGTGTGCAAAGCCACACAGCCAGGCTCACATCTGGAATCCCAGCTGCTTAGGAGAGAATCATGGTTCAAAGCCATCCTAGGCAGGAAAGTCCATGAGATTATTATCTCCAATAAACTACTCCAAAAGCCAGAAGTAAGGTTGTAGATCAAGTGGTAGAGCGTTAGCTTTATATACAACAACAACAACAACAAACCCCTCAACCCCTAAAGCCTCAGGGATAAAGCCTAGGCCCCGAGTTCAAGCCCCAGGACTGGCACCAAAAAATAAACACACACACAAAGTCACTTTTTCCAGTGACAAGCAGGGGAGAAGCATGAGTGGCTCCGTAGGTCACGGCTCAGCTAAACCAGGGCCTAGATTCCTGGTGATGGATGCCACCACACCGGCGCCAGAGGTCAGGAGGAACACAGCATGAACTCCAATGGCTTCACTCTCCGTTCCGCTGCCTGCTGGCCTGGGCAGAGGAAAAGAGCAAAGGTCCTGCTCTTCCACTTCCTGGCTGGCTCTGAAGTCAGGGCAGACACTGCTTGCCTCGGTTACTCTACAGTTTTAGGTCCGCAGTCCTTAGGGTGGTTAGGCCCTCTACCAGTCTGCTCTAGCAGCCACGGGTGCCTGGCCACTCCTGTGCCAGGGCTGCCAGGACTCTCATTTCCCAGTGGCACCCAGGAAGTCTCACCAGCCTGGCAGACTCCAGAAAGAGAGCAACAGACTCCTGGCTAAATGGCCCAGATCAGGGCTGCCATCTTGTGCAGGAATGATGTCTTTTCTATTTTGAAAACTTCCCACGATCTTTGGGCAACACCCCCTGCAGAACAGCCAGAGTAGCGGCTCTTAAGGCACAGGCTGACATCCCTTCAGCATCTGTCAGGCGCCGGCACCGGCCAGATGGCTAGTTCCTTTCACAGTGACTTCCTTAAGCGATGCTATCAACCGTGTGTTTACTGAGAACACAGCTGAAATCCTGAGAGAGGGACAGGAACATTTGTAGGGTCACAAAGCTGGGTTAGATGCCAGAGACCCTGGTCTGGTCAGTAGCCAGGACATTCCATGGGAGCCGGAACCTGGGTACACATTTTTTTTTTTTAAATAAAACAAAACCACAAAACGTTGTACAGGAGTAAGGTGTCTTTGGCAGAAAATTCAGGCAGCAGAAACCAAGTGAAAATAAGTTTAACTAGTAACATCAGTTTGTAGAAAATAAGACTGGAAGTGTGAATTTGTTGGTAGAGATATTGCTTACCCCCCCCTCAGAATGGAAGGCAAGTCCAACAGCTAAGGATGACCTTTCTCTCTAAGGTCCACTCCACTGACCAGAGCTTGTGCTTTTCTCTTAATTGCAGTTCTGAAAGGAAGGAACTTCATTGGCTTCAGGCCAGCCAATGGGAGCCTCTTCCCGAGTCAGGTGTCGCCTCTGGCCCAATCATCATGAACGAAAGTCATGAAGTGAAAACAAGACCGCTGGGGGTGAGCTCTATGGATGGACCCACAGTTCTGAGAACAAAAGGAAACAATCTGGTACTGGGTGTCTATTGTGCTTGGATGTCACTGAATAAGTGCCTGTTGCTGGGTGCTTGGTGACTTGTGTTATTATGAGTCTCTACCGAGCACTGGGCAAACCTTAGCTCAGCCTTTCTTCCCTGTCTCATGTCATTCCCAGGCAGGGGGTCGTAAGACCGTATGTGGTCAAGAAAAATAGATGAGGTTTCTTTACACTAGTTATCTGTTGTTTACCTCTACTGGAGCAACTCAGGCAAGGAGAAATGAATTATTTGTTCTCAAGTGCCTGGGTATCAGGGGGACAGAAGAAATGGGGGGGAAATGCTTGCCGATAGGGCATCGTGTGGCTGCGGTCCAGTTACCAGATGGGTGGGCCACAGCAAGTAGGTGCTGTGTGTGTGGCTTCCTTCTCTTATAGGAAATTGTTTCCCCTGTTTTGTAACTGTGTTGCATTTCTTTTGCTCGTGGAGTGAATAAACCCCATGTCTGAGACCCCCCCTCCCTCCCCACACTTTTACTTTTACATTTTGTACAGCTCCAACTTCACAGCTGATTTGAGAAGTGCTGGGCTGGTCAACTCCCTGGTTCTGGCGGTGCCAGTGGACAGATTAGTCTTCTACTGCCACCACGAGGGCACTGCTGGAATCACACAGTCAGCTTCATAAAAGAATGAGCACGTTAACTTTAACCTTGTATTATTTAGCTAAAATTATACTACTCTCTTAAACATTGTAGCTTACAAAAGCTCATCATGGAACAACTCATTTTCTGAAACATAACCTTCTGAAAGTGCAGAAGGAGAGGCAGGGTTAGGGGTTATACCTTTGAATGCCTGATCCATGATCCCTTTTGATACTCCGAGATAGTGACAGGTTAATATGTAGTTACATGCAACAGCACGGGGAAATGCCTGTGCCCGTTATCCAGTTCTCCCCAGTGGAAGGAAATAATGTATAGAACAGTATCACAGCAGGACACGGATGTTGAAACAATGTGGCAATGTTTTCAGATCCCGGGTTATTTTGTACTCCTGTTTCTAGTGATCATGTGTGACATCCCTGGCTGTTTTGTCAGTCCCTCTATGGCATTGTTATAGCAGCCTGCACTGAGATGACGTATATTTTGGGGGGACAGTGGGGGCTTGAACTCAGGACTTTCTCTTGCTAGGCAGCTTCTCTATCAGCGATGCCTCCAGTCCTCTTTTGCTGGTTACTGGGGCTTGAATAAACAGCCTTGTGCTCTCGTGGGGCCTTTTCATGGAGAGCTGGCGCTCCACCACCTGAGCCACGTCACTGGTTCCAGCACTCTTGCTGGTTAAGTGGAGATGAGACTCATAGCTGGGCCTCCGCCTGGCCTGGCTCTGAACCCCAGCCCAGTCCTGAGGAGCTGACTACAGGCAGCATCTATAGGTACCTAGCTCGTTTTTCTTTTTCTTTCTTCTTTTTTTTTTGGCTTGGGCCAGCCCGGAACCATAATCCCCTAACCTCCTCTTCCCTATGACCAGGCAAGGATGCGTTCACCTGTGTCTCTGGCTTTAGGGCTTGAACTCAGGGCCTGGGCACTTTTGCTCAAGGCTAGCACTCTGTCACTTGAGCCACAGCACCACTTCTAGCTTTTTCTGTGTATATGATACTGGGGAATTGAACCCAGGGCTTCCTGCATGCTAGGTGAGCACTCTCTCACGAGGCCACCTTCCCATCCCTGTACCTGGCTTATACATTCCTAGGTATCAATTGACATGTACACCTGGAAGTGTTTATAGGGCAAGTGAAACATTTATGAAGCATAATGGTGACTGAGAAAACTCGGAACTTACTCCCGTGGAGTATGGGAGGCTATCTCAATGGAAAGGTCACTGGCAGGAACTCTGCACATCATCTGAAGGGCCTCTCATCCAGGACGGCTTTGCAAGATCTCACGTTGCAGGCTCACTTCCGTCCTCTGTTCTCTGCCAAGTTTTGGGTTCTCAGCACTGCTCAGAGACACAGGCCAACCCATGCTACAACCTGAATCTCTGTCTTGACTTTTTGTCAGGCAGTGTTTAGGCCAAGGCAAGGCACATCAGTGGCATAGGTATTGAGGACCTGAGGAAAACAGATGGGCCAGCAGGCCAGACTGTGGGTTCGAGGCCGGTTAGGAAAGCCAGAGTGCGAGGTGTTCTATGCCAGGGAGAAAGCACGTTTTGCTTGTGTTGCTAGTTCTGCTCCCCAGCCTGGATTCTCCACTGCGCTCAGATGGTGAGGTTCTGGGGAGCTCACGGGGCCAACTTCATCCTGGGAGCGCGCAGGCACCTGCTGTAAAACCAGAGGCAAATCTAGATGTTACAACTAAAGGCAGCTGGGACTTCAGGTGGGGTGTGGCAGAAGTGTCTTTTTTCCTCATGGGTAGCAGACAGGCCAGTGTCTCACCACCAGGGAGTTTGTCGGAGATGCAGCTGTGGCCACCCTGGCTCCCTGGGCTGGGAGACCCCAGGAGCTTGAGAGCTGAGCAACCCAGCCCAAGATCACTCAGGGAAAGCAGTCTGGCTTGGAGACAGACAGCAGAGGAGTCTCTGTTTGTGTGGATCCAGCCGTAGCCAGAGGACTGCAAGCTGGACTCCTCTCACCACTGCGCTATGCCACCGCTCCAGCATCGCTCTGGAGTAAAAGGAAACTTTACTTCCGGGGCACAGCCCCTCCCCCAGGGGCCAGCAGCTCCCTCCTGGGGCTCGGCCCCACCCACAGGGAACTCGGTGAATTACACTAAGCTGGCAACCCTTTCATGGCAGAGGCTTTTGAATACTAATTCCATTCTTTTGTTTCCTCACACTACTAACATTTTAGCCTGACCGCCTTTTGACAACCTGATTTACACACTCAGTGTCAAAAGACAAAGCCATCCTCAGTCCTCCAAAACATACCCACCAGTCCACAGACTTGGCTGCAGCAGCTTTATTGCAATCTCTTAAAATCAGCATTACAGTTAGATATTTATGCATAATCTATAACAGTTATTTCAGAAGCAGCTAAGACATTTAACTAAAAATAAAAAAAAAACCCAAAACTTCAACACAAAGCTGTAAGGATTATCTGAAACTTAGATTATTTACAATTAAACATTTAGGGTCCTGATTCACAAAACTTAGTGCATTTCATGATTTACTGGCGAGTTTCACAAAGGTGAGCAGAGAGCATGTGTTTCCAGAAAAAGTCTGGGGCCAGAGGCTCTTACATGCTGCTGGTCTGGCAGCTGCGTTCAATTTGAAATTTTAATTACACGGCAGCAACCAGAACGGGCCACAGAGAAGAGCCCGGGCCACTCTGAACAGTGGTCTCCATGGGAGGAAAAGTGATCTCCCCGCCTGCTCCCGTAGCTCTAAGATTCTCTTTTCTTCCTAGCGTTGTGTTTGGACTCTGAGTGAATCAGCAAATTTAAACAAATGAAGCGAAGTTCCTTGTACAGCAGCCAGGGTGAAGTGGGTTTTTCTTCAGTGGCCAAAGCTCGGGCAGGGTGACCAAGAGGTCAGCGACTCCACTGCCAACAAAACATGCCAGAGGGCCCAAGGATACCCCCCGAGACCAGCAGGGGCCCCAGAGACTGGGTGTACAACAAAACTAACAGGAGGAAATGTTACTAAGAAAAAGCAATACCAACAGGAAGGGCTATGAAGATAAAGGATACATTCAGTGAATCAGGTCCAGGTAGTCTCCAAGAACAGTCAACACTTTAAACTGTGGGATGGGCGGACTGCACAGTTAGCACGCACGGCATTTACAAAGCTGCTGAGACAGACGTGGCTCCAGAGTAGGAAATCTGAATGTACAAGCCGGTCCACAATGACTTTCGATACAGGGTTATTAAAATACATTGTCAATCATAAAAATACTTTCCTATATACATGTATGCTGTATAAACTACACGCCTACTGAAGAGTGCTGGGCTCAGGCGGCCTGGGCCAGGCAACTCAGCAGGGCTATTGTTTGGTCTTCAGAACCTGGGCGCGGCGGAGCCTGGAGATGGCGGAGCCGCGGGCGGCGCAGCTCTCTGCGGAGGGCTACTTGGAGGGGTCCGAGTCGGCCTGGCTCCCGCCGTCCTTGGCTGTCCTCCTGAAAGCTGACCCCAGCAGCTCTGGGCACTCGCACTGTTCATTGGCAATTTGGTTACATTTCACGATGAGGCTGTAGTTCATCTCATCCGAGATGACGCTGTCCTGCTTGTAGTCGGGATGGCTCGCCACGAACTCCCTCATCCACCGGGCCACGGTCATCAGTTGTCCTGACAAAGAAGCAGAGCTGCTCAACACCACGCCCCGCCACCTGCTGGCGTCTTCCATTTCCGCGTTCCACCTGGAGAGCAGAGTGGCAGGCAGGCAACGGGGTGCCGTTGCTAGGAACCTGTTAGAGGCCAGCCGCATGCCAGCATGACGGACGCCAGTGCCTACCATAGGAGCAGGTTCCTCTCGTGGCCAGAGGGAGGTGACGACCCCTCAGGCTGCAGGGCCTTGGGTGATGAGGATGGAGGAAGAGGAGGTTGACAGTGGAAAGCACCGGGGCTGTCCCACGAGGGGACCCCTCTCTCCAGAGCTAGCAGGGGGCCTTTGGCATGTGCCTAGGACAGCCCAGCTGGTGGCCACGAAGCTCGCTGCACAGATGCCAGGCCTGGTATGAGGCTGTGGCATGCTGTCACTACTGTCACTGCTGGGCACACCCACCCAGCAGCCCCAGGAGGGCTCCTGACTGAGCCCTGGGGCGTGTGGCGAGTGGACCCTCGGGCCTGGAAGGACGCGGTTAGAGAAGAAAGGGGAACGGTTACCGTACCGGATGCTCTCTTCTTGATTAGCTTCAGGTAGTTGAGAATGCTACATCTGGTGTCCACGTCCACTTCCATGCTCTCCAGGTAGGAGTTGAGGATGGGAATGAGGCCGGGAAACACCCCTTCCTGTGAGACGGGCTGTGTGAGGCCGGAGCCTTCCTCCCAGGGCCCTGCCTGCCTGCCTGCCTGCCTGCCTGCCTGCCTGCCTCCCTCCCTCCCTGCCTGCCTGCCTGCCTGCCTCCCTCCCTCCCTCCCTCCCTCCCTGCCTGCCTGCCTCCCTCCCGGCCTGCCTGCCTGCCTACCTTCCCGTTGATGATGGTGTCGATGCTCATGAGGCCGTACTCCTCCACCGTGAGCTCTGCACTGCTCTGGGTCCTGCCACAGCCATCCACCATGGCGTTACTGCCTGCGAGGAGAGGAGAAGCAGGAAGAGAGGAGGCAGGAGGTTAGAGGTGGGCCTGGCCCACACCTCCCCAGAAGCCAGGGGGCCTGTCATACCTTTGCAAATGTCCTTCCTAAAGTAAAACATGCCCTGCAACACAGCATCTCGTCTCTGCGCCGTCTTCATGTTTTCATCAACCTAAGGGCCAGGTCAAAACACTTGATCAAGCAAAGCGCCACGAGGAGCTGAGCCCCACACCGCGAGGCCGAGGCCGGCCTGGGCTGTGGGGAGACGCTGTCGCCACCAAGCCAAGCAGAGCAAACCAAACTAGAGGAATTCTGAGCCTTCCTGCCTCCACCCCAATTACACGTGCACGATAGAGGGGGGATGGCTGGAGGGACCTCATCTGTGGGACCCCCCCAAATCTCATCCTGAACAGAGATCCTCTAAGAAACAGCACAGGCCCAAGAGGAAAGCCGGGTGAGGGGAGAAGCCCACGACGGTGCCGAGTCAGAGGAGCCGAGCTGGGAGCCTGCCTCACCTTGGACAGAGGAATGAGGAAGTCCAGCTTGTACGACAGGATCACCCTCGTGAGCAGCACCACAAACACCACGTACGCCGAGTTCTCGAAGTCTGTCAACTGCACCTAGACACACAGAGACTGCACACATCAGGGACCAGCGCTGGCCCTTCCCTGGCGGCCTTGTCCCCAAGCCACCCAGGGCTGGGAGCCTGCGCCACATCCGCTCAGGGCTCAGTCCCACTGGCCTCTGGGCCTGCTGTTTGCTAATGGGCTTGCTCAGCTTCTTCCTCTGAGGAGAGCTGAGGGGCGGACAGAGGCCCCGAAGAGAGTTGAGGGGTAGACAAAGGCCCCGAGCAGAGCTGAGGAGCAGGAGGGCAGAGGCCCCGAGGAGAGCTGAGGGGTAGACAGAGGCCCCGAGGAGAGCTGAGGAGCAGGAGGGCAGAGGCCCCGAGGAGAGCTGAAGAGCAGGAGGGCAGAGGCCCCGAGGAGAGCTGAGGGGCAGGAGGGCAGAGGCCCCGAGGAGAGCTGAGGAGCAGGAGGGCAGAGGCCCCGAGGAGAGCTGAGGGGTAGACAGAGGCCCCGAGGAGAGCTGAAGAGCAGGAGGGCAGAGGCCCTGAGGAGAGCTGAGGGGCAGGAGGGCAGAGGCCCTGAAGAGAGTTGAGGGGTGGGCAGAGGCCCCGAGGAGAGCTGAGGAGCAGGCGGGTAGGCAGCGGCTGCCCTGGCCATGCCGGCCTCTTACCTCCATGGGCCGGAATTCCACTCTCCAGCCGATGTCTGAGTTTGGAGGAGGAGGCTTAAATCTCATGGTCTGCCAGTTGGTGGACTGGATGTTCTAGGGAAGAAAGCAAGCCAATGGTGAGATGACCCCGTGTCCCCAGGAAAGCCCCGCTGTGGATGAGGCCTGCGGCCTGATGCACCCCACCGGTATGGCCTGCCCGAAGGCTTTCTGGCATGCAGCCTGGCAGGCTCAGGAGGCAGTGGCATGGCTGGAGTCTCAGCACCGGGGTCTACGAGGCCATCTGTCATGCAGTGTATGACAAGAAGATGAAATACTGAACAAAAAGGTGTAGGATTGAGGAAACCATCTAAGAATTTTTAAAAGGGTGCTTTAAACCCATTTTTAATTTTGTCCATTTTTCACCATGCTAGGGAAGGTGGCGAAAAGCATGAGGACGAGATGTAGAGTGTCACCAGCCCCTGGGGAACACGTCTGGTCCTCAAGATAAACTGCATTTAAGATGGAGGAGATAGGGCCAGGAGTTTGGCCTAGTGGTAGAGTGCTTGCCTAGCATGCACGAAGACCCAGGTTCGATTCCTCGGAACCATATACACAGCAAAAAGCCGGAAGTGGTGCTGAGGCTCAAGTGGTAGAGTGCTAGCCTTGAGAAAGTCCAAGGACAGTGCTCAGGCCCTGAGCTCAAGCCCAGGACTGGCAAAAAAAAAAAAAAAAAAAAAAAGATGGAGGAGATACCTCGAAATGGTCGGACTCGTTGGCATCATCCATGTGTATTTTCTCTTCAAACAGGGTCAGCGGGTCTCTGATGAAGAGATGAGCGACATGCTGGGCCAGGAGGTGATCGATGCCTGCAAGACAGACCAGGCTGACTGCAGAGGGCAGGCCCGCCCCCCACGCGCATGGGGAGAGGAGAGGAGCCCACACGCTAGGAGGCACGGACGGTGCACCGACCTCGGCTGCCCAGGTTCTGTCCTGCAGGCGCTGGAGGGCCAGGGGCCTCTCACTGCCGACACGGCGCCTGCGGCTGCACACAGAGCTCCAGAGCGAGCCCCTGCTGCTCAAGTCGAGAGGACCTCAAGCAGCCTCCTAAGAGAAGTTAGAGACCAGGCGCCCATGAGCACTGGACGGGGCGCGGGGAACGGAGCGCTCACCTTCCTCCAGGAGCTGCTGGTAGATCTCCTTGTCGATGGTCAGCTCGATGTCGTTGTACTTCTCCCCGCACGTGGACAAGTAGCTGTCTATGGAATCGTACCGTGACTTACTGATCCTGTAGCTACTAGTCTTCAGAGGCTAAATACAACGAATACAGTAAATGCCAGAGAACGTGTTCACCCAGCTAAAACCCCAAGTAAGTCTATAAGAACACGCTTGCTTTTACACTGATAGTGAACACTTGATGAGACGTGCCTGAGGACCTTGGCCAGATCACAGCAGGCCTGGCCAAGGCCTCGGGAGTGGAGCAGGGCGGGGAGGGGGGGAGGGAAGACAGCTCCCTCCCTCACTGGGCACAGCCTGGCCCACTGAGGAGTGACTGTCCGGGAGGGCAGCAGAGTGGTCCTGCAGCAAGCAGGAGACATGGGAAACTTGTCCCCACCTTCCCCCCCATTCTCAACTCCCCATTCTCAACCTCCCATCCTCCCGTCCTCCCTCCCCACCTCTAGTCCTCGCTCCTCCCGGGTCCGGTCATCCACTGAGGCAGAGATGACTCCCCAGCGGCAATCGATGTCTGACACGTAGCCTCGGTAAAATGGAGATGCCGCGCTCAATGCCATCTACGGACCAAGGAAGACAGTTGTACAGGCTTCACTGGCTCACTTCCTCTCAGAAGGACGCTCACCAGGGATGACCCTAAGTTCTTGGCTTCTACTCATCCTCATCGTCACAGCGGGAGCATGGCCAAACTTGACACACAGCAGACAATTCCCCAGCAGCGGGACTACAGCACAGTAACTGAGCTCCATTAGCCATGCAGCCTTTCAAATCAGTTCACTTTCAAATGAAGCGTCCCGGATCCTAACAAGCACGCTCCAGAAATTCTGCCTAGGCAGCCTTATCTCCCATACCACGTGTTTAAAGTAAAATGCAATTCTACTTACAACAATTGGGCAGATGGTCGCCAACTGATCATAGAGGTATCTGGCCTCAGAGATGCTGCAGGCCTGGAATGTCACCTGTTAAGAATGCACATTCAGAAGTCATTAGTGTGTTTCCCAAGCAATCAAGTGTGACAGGGTAAGGGGTGGAAGAGAGGAGGAGGGGCACTGAGCCTGCTGATAGCCACGCACACTTCTGTGAAAAGCTGTCCTTGCAGAGGTGACCTAGGATCGGTACTGGATTGTGTTCCTCTGCACGGGTTGGTGGAGGCTTCGACAGGGATCTGGCACTGTTAAGGACAGTTTTAAATAACCCTGGGAGGGTACAGGGATGGCCCGGAGTGAGAAAGGTCTGAGAGCACCCATCTGAAGAAGAGAAGGCTGTAGGCGTGGGCAGGCAGGGCGGACAGTGACAGTGAAGGGTGACCCAGGACAGGAGATGCCAGGACAGAAGACCTCCAACACCTCTGAGTGGCTGGCACCGGGGGGAGATGTTTGGGTGACTACCCGGAGAGTACCACATACAGAAAACCCCACACCTGCTAAAACCCATACTCAGGCTCAGTAAAACACACCAGGAAGTTAGGCCAACAAAGGCCACCTAACTGGTTACCACAACTCCTCTACCCAACTACCCCAAAGACACAAACGAACCAATAATACCCCCGAAGAAACGAACAGATAAACACATGACGGCCTCGCCTCCTGTCGCAGGCTGGCAGGACATCAGGAGAAAGGGGCAAAGGGCAGCTGTTTATCACAGCAAACACATCTGCTGTAGCTGAGTACGGCCCAATAATGACTGTGTAAGTTCGGGTTGGTGGAGGAGGTGCTGATGGGCCTTGGGCCTGAGAGTGGAAATGCCCGTGGCCGACTATGTTCACTGCTCACGGCCTCAACCGGTCTGTTCCAGCGCTCACTGGAGCCTATGTCAGCTCATGGTGGCGACCACCCACCGAAACCATCACGGGGGTTGTTCAGAGCCCCGTCCTCCTCTAGCCACCATGCTGAGGCACAGGCTCCCGCACAGAGGGCGTGGGCATCCATTACCTAGACATTTTAGGTTAATTCAACATGGGGAACGAGCTGGCCTGGCTGCATCACCGTTCCTAAGGGAGGTGTGGTAGGAATTCATAGCCGAAGAGGAAATGGCTAACCTGGGGACCTTGTGACAGATCTGGCATCGATGCTGCCCAGATGAAAGAGGACACTGGAGGAGGATGAGGAGACACTCAAAGGCACTTACAAGGTACACTGTGGTGACTTCTGTTCAGCAAGGACCTCTCAGTTTAGGCCCCACTGTGACTTTTAAATATTATAATGTGTGTGGGGGGAGGAGGGAGGCAATTTTCTAAGATATCATGATACACATTTTCTTTTCTTATGCTTCAACCGGCTGCTCTTTGATGCTCCAGGTCAAATCCTGGACAAGTCAACCCTGGACATGACTGCTTACAAAAAGCAGTGACTGGAAGGCGACGGTTGAGCTTTCAACAGAAACTGACGTTATTCTACACAAATTCAGTCACTACTTGCTTTATTCTAGGGTGATATCGCTGATAGAACAGATCATAGCTGTAACCAAAGGGAAAGGAGCAAACCAGTTTTAGTACTGGAAGAAGGGTAAGAGTAGCAGGCAGGACAGGCCTGGTGTCTGTGCATTAACACATCACACACAGAGGGGCAGGGCCCGTAGCAAATGGACAACAAAGCAGATGTTCAAAGGCTCAGCTGCAATTTACCCTGAGCCAGTTCTGAAGTTCCATGGTTCCCTTAGGGGAAATCCCCACAATAACGAGCCATGAACTGACTGCCCACTGAAGGATTCCTGGACAGCCCCCGTCTCTGTACAGGGTCTTGTTGTGTAGCTCAGGATGCCCTAAACTCCTTCTTTGTCCCCCCATGCCAGCCGAGTGCTGGGATTACAGGCCTGCGGTCCACTATACCTGGCTCAGGAGTTGGGAACTTGCATGTGGAAAGGTTTTTTTTTTTTTGCCTGTCCTGGGCTTGAACTCAGGGCCTGAGCACTGTCCTCGAACTTTCTCAAGACTAGAGCTCTACCACTTGAGCCACAGCACCATTTCTGTTTTTTTTTCTATGTATGTGGTATCAAGGAATCGAACCCATGTCTTCGTGCATGCTAGGCAAGCACTCTACCACTAGGCCAAACTCCAGGCCAATGTTTTTGTTTTGAACAGTAAATCCTTAAATCTTTAAAGTAAAAATTAAAAATTACTTTGAAACTACCTTTTTCCCCTATAATTTGTATTGTTCTACAAGATTCAGAGCACAGATACCTGTGGTTCTTAGTGGAAGTCATTGCATTTGCAGCATTTTACAATGTCTATATTTGTGACAGAAAACTCTGTTTATGACATGTTGGAAAAATTAGCACTGAGTTTATAGTAAGGCTTGAGAGAAATGTACCTTCGCCACAAAATGCTTGGTCAGATGACACTAGAACCCATTTCTTTACACAACTACCGTGTCCAGGGAGAGGTCCTCGACCTTGGGAGTGAGATGTGTCATTTGCACACACACAGTGTTCTGAGAGAAGAACAGCAGCCCTGGTCCTTGGGAAGGAGTGTGACGAAGCAATTGTGCTTCCTCGGCAGAATACCTGGTTTATGATTAAAGCAAGAAAGGCCAACGGGCGTCCCGAGAGCACTTACACAGTTCTAAAGCCATGCTCGAAACCAGCCTAATGGCTCTCCTTAGAAACAGTTGCAGTTAAGACAAGGGAAGTCAAGAATGCAGCTAAAGGCAAAAGTTTTCATTTTGAGTTAAACGTGGCTTTTCCTCCTAAGGAAACTTACGGCCTAAATTTATTCTGAAGCCAAATTATTTTGAAGCCAATATAACATCTACTCCCTACACGTTAGGAGAACAGAGAGAAACATCATCCTTCATCAGACTGCATAGAAACAAGTCAGTGTAGAAAAATGCGGTGTGGTCTTCGCCTGGATGGCTGTTCTGAGCCAAACAAGCTGGAGGACGCGCAGGTGTGTGCACAGGCAGTGGCTGAGGGCAAGGCTGGCGCTGGGCCAGGGTTTGCCTGACATCCTCTTCAAGTGCTGGGGTGACACTTTGGTGATACTCCGTCTCTCCCTGTGGCCGTGTGTCCCCCACAACACTGGTGGCTGAGATGGAGCCTCCCAAGCAGCGGGGACCTCAGGCTGGAGCCTGTGTCGAGCTCCCTAAGGCCACTTCATCAGCTGAGGTTATCAGGATGGACTCGCTCTGACTTTCAAGTCTCCATGTGCAAGTGTACACACTGTGCAGTGTCTACACAATGACTTTAATCAGATACGTCTGTTAATCAAGGCAAGGAAATGAATCTAGGCTTGAGTCAGACCTAGAAGGGGCCTTGCCATAAATCCCGCTGTCAGTTACACATGACGTCTGAGGAGCCCCAAGTGATGGGAGGGTGGCTGGCAGGCGCTGGGCTGCCCGCCCCTGGAGCACTTCCGCGGAGAAGGAACGTTACTGCTCTCCATTCTGCATGTGCTCAAAGAAAGAGAGATGAGCGCGTGCCTAGCGGCGTCCCTGCCTGCCGACAGCGGCAGTAAGAAGAGCGCCATGCAAGGTGGTTCCAGGTCAGTGAACTACAGACCCCAGGGGTGCACTGAGGGGATCTGGGGTTCTAGGTCAAGAGACAGCTTCAGATGAACTTACTAAAACAATCTCCTTCCCTGGTCCCTTTGTACAACACCTTCATAGGAACAAAATTACTAAAAAAAATCTAATTTCTTTTCAGAAGGAATACCTTCTACCCATCGACTTGGTTCAAACGCAGAGTTTAAAGCAGAAGTGCGCGGGCCGGAGTCTGCGTGGTGGAAGCCATACCTGAAGGCAGCAGTTGCCCATGCCGAACCCCATGGCGTCCATGTAGATGTGGTCGGGCTGGGCGGCCTGGGCCGCCTCCTCGTCAGGAAACGTCTCCACAAACGGAGACGGGGTGTTCTTGTCCTTGAATACTGCGTGGTGCACACAGGGGAAGGATGCGGTTGAGTCAGGATTCCACAGGTCAGAACCTCTCCTCCTTGCCCCAGCGCCCCACACCTCCGTAACTTACTTGGCACATTGATGGCAACCTTTTCTCCTCTCCGATGCCGGATATTTCTTGTTAGGGTACTGAAACAGACAACCAAGCTTCATAAATGTCATCCAAGACCCACCACACACAACTCCACGCACAGAAATGAACGGATGGATGTCCTCTTCACACGATGTCAAAGAGTCCATAGACACTGCCCAGGCTGAAGGCACCAAGTGGCTTTGGGAAGGTGAGCATGCACGACCCAATCCCCAGCTCCCTCGTGGGAAGCTCCCCGCCCATTTCATGGCCCCTGCTGGGTGCCCACATCAAGAGTCTAGCTCAGGTCTGCCATGGTAGGCTCACTGGGCCTAACCCTTTCCCATGGTGACTTTGGGCGAATCTGCCCATGCACTTTGCAGTTACAATGTGCCCTGCACACGCTTCTGCAAGGGCTCTGGTCCACTCAGCTTAACAGCTCCTCTAAGAAGTCTGCTTCTCCCCCAAGGCAGCAAGAGGAGGTTACATTCTCCAACTAGCATCTCCCATGCTGCCACCTTCTGCTATCTATCACAATGCTCACTCACTTTCAACACAGGAACTGTGTTTATAAATCCATGTGCCCTCCACAAGTCCCCACACAGGACAAACGCTGCAGAGTCCCAGCGGCCCCTGCTTGAGATCGAGGGCCTTTGCTCAGGGCAGGAGAGCACGCGAGGTGCACAGGCCAGCTCAGGCCAGCTCAAGCCAGTGCAGGTCCCGAAGCAACTTCTCAACCTAACAAATGGCAGCTAAGAGCCCAGCAGTTAACAGCACAGAAGGAAAATAGCGCCTATGAGGCACACCAGGAGCCAGAGATGTTTAATGCTGTTGGGACAGTTGTGGTGAGATGAGCAGATCACAGAGACGTCGGTGGTTTAGAAGGGAAAAGCGGGAGTAACACGAGAGTGATGTAAGGGATCTGCTCGGCCGCGGGTGGCAGTGCTAACGACTTCCAGGAGGACTTGGAAAAGGCACAGGTTTGGAGACGAGCGGCAGCCACCAAGAAGCTGTGGCTCCCGTGTGCGGGCGTGCGCGCGCGCGCGCGCGCGCGTGTGTGTGTGTGTGTATGTGTGCATGGTTAGGGAGGAGCAGTCTGCACCGCACAGCTGCTGTGAGCGCCGTGTGCATGTATGTGTGTGTGTGTGTGTGTGTGTGTGTATGTGTGCATGGTTAGGGAGGAGCAGTCTGCACCGCACAGCTGCTGTGAGCGCCGTGTGCATGTATGTGTGTGTGTGTGTGTGTGTGTGTGTGTGTGTGTGTGTGTGTGTATGTGTGCATGGTTAGGGAGGAGCAGTCTGCACCGCACAGCTGCTGTGAGCGCCGTGTGCATGTATGTGTGTGTGTGTGTGTGTGTGTGTGTGTATGTGTGCATGGTTAGGGAGGAGCAGTCTGCACCGCACAGCTGCTGAGGGCTGTGTGTGAGGGAAACCCGGAGGCACACTCACCTGAAGCGGGGGTGCTTGTTTATTGCTTCGTCTGGGAAGAAGAGGGACTTGGAGGCACCTCCTTCCACGGGGCTGGGCTTGCACTCAGGCAGTGTGAACCCAGGACAGCCTAATCTACAACAAATCAAAGAGCTAAATAGGCGGGAGCCATGCTGGGGAGGAGTGCCCGCAGTCTCGCCACGCGTTGGCGTCTGTAGGTCATCACCTACTCTGCACTTTCACGGCCCCCACACCCTCCCGACAATGAAGCGGTGACTCAGGGTCTCTGACTCTGATCGCATGTCAGGGGCTGTCGTGTACCCCACGTGGCTTGAGCACGCTCCTTCCCTGGCGAGTTGTTCTCTGGACTGCCACTGCTCTGCATTCTGAGGGTGTCTCTGTATGGGGACAGGGTCTCCTGGGTGTCACCCAGCAGACCTCCTCAGAGTCGCTCAAGGCTGGACAGTCTCCAGCTCTTCACCTGCCCCTACCAGCCCTGCCCTTCCCCTGACCTCGGAGGGGCACTAACACGGAGCACAGACTCCACCTTCCTTCCACTCCTTGGGCTCTCCTGTTAGCAGCTGGGATCAGGGCTAAGCCCTGCGAGGCCCCAGGGCTCTAAGGTGGCATGGACAGGGAGGCGCTTGGCAGGATTTCCGCTTGGTGCCTGTACCTGTCTTTCATATGGGGAAGAGGCACCTACTGGCTGGCCACCACCTGGGGACAACTGGAGCGGGAGCCCTCATCTGGAAGACAGTTGCCAGCTAGACGGGACACGTTTTAACAGGCATGGCTGAGAGGTGACAGCCTCTTCCTGACCAACCACGCCACCACGGGCCACTGAGGCCCAGGTGACCACACAGACACTTCCCTCTCAGCCTCCTCACCAGAGATGCTCACCATTCCTGGACCCCAGTTCAGTGAACTGCCACGCACAGGACAAGGGAGATTGCGACGCAGTACTAGGGTTTGAACTCAGGGCCTTGCACTTGCCAGGCTGGCACATGAGCCATTACTGTGGCAGCTAGCCCATTTTTTTTTTTTTTTAAGGGCTAGTGCTCCATGGAGAGCCCTTTTCAGTTGAGGGGTGACATAAGAAGGTTAACCCAGATATTTTATTTTCTGGGCATAAAGAATGGTCACTGTGTGATCACACTACATATTCTTTTTTTTTGGGGGGGGGTCATAGGGCTTGAACTCTAGGCCTGGGCACTGTCCCTGAGCTACCACCCTACCCTTGAGCCAAGCCCCACTTCCCCTTTTCTACAGGTTAATTGAAGATAAAGAGTTTCAGGTCCTTTTGTGCCTGGGCTGGCTTTGAACTCTGATCCTCAGATCTCAGCTTCCTGAATAGTTAGGATGACAGGCGTGAGCCACCACGCCCAGTTTCACACTACTTATTCTTAATTTTAAAATATGAAAACACAGTCTGGTTTATTTTACAACCTTCACACTCTTTTAATTTGCTAAATGAAATATATAGTGCTCTTAATGTTAAATGGGAAAAAAGAAAATGTAGAAAGTTGGATTTTCAAGTTCACTGGAAGTTGTCAAATGATCTCCTCAGCCTTCTTGTCTACTTGTCCTAGGGCTTCCCTCAAACAGCAGCCACGACCTGACCTCCCCTCCTTCCCCTCCCCCAGATTCCCCTGCTCTTTTATTTCTACCACACACCCACTGCTGTGTCCCTGCTCTGCAGTCAATCTTGGGGCACCAAGCAAAACTGTGGCACTACCCAACCTTCTAGAAGCTTTCCCAGGCTGGCCATGGCTTTGAGGGCGGTGCCCTGGCATGGCTGCTGGGTCCACAGGTGTCTACCTGGGGACGGACGCTGGCGCCCACCTGGGGAAGGATGTTATTGTGCACAGGGCCTGGTTCTCTCCCAGCACCGAGGTGGCCTCCTGCCGCCGCTTCCGCATGTTGTCCTGGACGGTGTTGAACTCGGACATGGTCCCCCCATAGGGCTGTCCTGGGGTCCCCTCAATCATGTAGCTCCCGTACTCTGGCCGCCAGAGGGTAGGATGACTGCGGGAGACAATGTGCAATTTCCTCTTACTCTTCTTTGGAATCTACTTTACTATTATCATTATTACCTTCTACTTTACTATTATCATTATTACCTTCCTCAGTGTCTTCCGTTCCTCCCTCTCTCCTACTCCCTCCCTCCTGTCTCCAGCCCCGTGTGTAGATTCACTTTCATCCGTGTTCACCTCAGCCTTTTGCTGCTGCAGCATGCTCGAGTCTGTGTTAGGACTGAGGGCATGGCTGAAGTGGTGGCATCCTTGCCTGGTGAATGTTTGAACCTTAGCGCCACCACCATCACTACTACCAAATCTAGAACTTGCTTAAAAAAACCTGAAGGCCATTGGGTGTACACGAGGGAAAGACCTCCTTCATGAGGACGCCGAGGCCTTGAGCTCTTCAACCATGGAAGGACGGGAGCCATCGTGTCTAAAATATTCCCACAGTCTTTAACGTGTCTAAAACATTCCCACAGTATTGCATAATGGTAAGTACAGTTTGTGTTTAGCCTATTGTATGTACTAATATAGGGATATATTTAATCTCAACAACTTGGGGGGGTTGCATCGTTATTATCTGTACTTTACAGATGAGGAAACTGAGGCACTGAGTGGTTAAGCTTGGCAAAGGCTACTCAACTACCAAGTAATCAGTGCGCGAAAGCCAGGCAACCTGGAGCCTTAGCTGCCATGATATCCCACCTCCTACAAATCTCTTTGTAGCGCTAAGATCTAAAGGCACAGAATCATGTCTTTAGTAGTCAGCTTACTTGGGGTTGGTCCTTTCCCCTTTCTCTTGCAGAGTTTCAAGAACATCTTCTCCAGACAGGACCAACTGGACCTTTTTATTTTCATGGTCAAAAGATACCAACATGTACTCCACCTATTGAAAACAGTAAGAGTGAGAATGGTGAGCACCCTGCAGACTCCAGCAATGCCACTCTCATAAAGGCTAGAAAGCCTCAGTAACCAGAGACAGTCACATTTGCTTACACAACACCACCAAGGGCTCATTTGCATAATATGAAAACCTGCAGAAGCCAATGTCTGAGAGCAAGAGTTCCTTCTTGGACACTCTTACCCTATCCTAGGACTATCCCAAAGAAGCATCAGGCACCTGATGACAAATTCTACTTCAACAAAGCAGGATGGTGCAAACTGCTGTGGTTAGGAAGTTGTATTTTAACTTACTTCTTCAGTCATCTAATTATTAGAGACATGGCTACCTGGGAATATAGGCCAGGCAGGTTACAATCACTGGCATTTCAGATTTGTAAAAAATCGATTAATTTAATTAATTTATTTTTGTCAGTTGTGGGACTTGAACTCTGGGTGTGGGTGCTATCCCTGAGCTCTTCAGCTCAAGGCTAGTGCTCTATCACCTGAGCCACAGTGCCACTTCCGGTTTTCTAGTGGTTAACAGGAGATAAGAGTCTCATGGACTTTTTGTGCCTGGGCTGGCTTTGAACCATGGTCCTCAGATTTCAGCTTCCTGAGTAGCTAGGATTACAGGCGTGAGCCCCTAGTGCCCGATTTTCAGATTCTTTTATAACCCCTCTAAGTCCCAGTTTGAGGGAGTTCTACTTGTAATCATCAATGCTTCAATAATTTAGTTTTGGTATACTACAAATCATTTCGCTTCCCAGCTCTGAAACGGATTTTTACAACACAAGGCACAACAGTGCCTTAATAACAACACCTAATATAATTCTGGTGAAAATGGAGAGTTATGTGCCAAAGCAAGACTCCTTTGGGTAAAGAGCAATTATGATGCGCTTTTGTTTCCCTGAACTCATTCCTTAAGTCATGAGAGTCAGCACGAATAGTGAAAATTATGAAACACTGTGACTGAAGGGAAAACATCCATTTTCCACATGAGTGCAGAGGTGTGAAACCGGATTATTCAGGCAAACCCTGGAACATCATCTTTGCACAAGGCATCAGGACAATGATTTAAAGAAGGGTAGACTGATGCCCCCAAACTAAGCAGACTGTGATCAGTTTGGTTTGACTTATGGGACTCTAATATGGAATACACAGTACTATCACATTTACTGCATACACCAATATACTGGTAATGTGCAAACCTGCACACTGCAAAGGCAAGTGGCAGTCTACTGCTCTGGTCCCGGCCCCCAGGGCAGGGTGGCACACAGCTGCCTGCCCTGCCACATAAATGGGAATCTAAAGAGACTAGCAGAGTATAAGCTTCCAATGACCTTTTATTACAAAGGAGCATAAGTTCCCATTGGAATTCAGTTCAATAGATGGTTAAGAATGCTTGCATTGAGGGATGCAAGCCCTGTAATCTGTGTCAATGGACTGAGAACAATCTGGAAGCTTCCCCGCCTCAGCCCGAACTGCCACAGTCACTGAGGGCTGCCACTGCCTGCCAACTGCACCTGCAGACCTGGTACTCTAAAGAGACGCAGGGAAGGGGCATGGAAACCACCTGCATCTTGACCAGCAGGAGAGACCTCTGTCTTTAGGTGAACATAATGAGAAAGTGAGTGCCATGAATTTTTCATGCACTGCATCCTAATCTTTCAGCCCATCATGTAAAAGAAGCTTTGCTTACCCATTTTCTAGGGACAAAGGGGCTAGAGAGGTTAATTCAGTAACCCAAGGCCCAAGTGCTGGCCGGGCTTTGCGCCTGTCCCTGCCTCACCTCTGGCCTGCCTGGAACATCATGTTGCTAGGACCCGGGAGGGTGGCCACTTGGTAAGCGAAGGTGAAGCTCTGCAAGGTGGCGGAGGGTTACAGTACAGACGAGGCAAGGCAAGCAAACTGCAACCAACAGATCGAGCAGGCTGACCGATCCCAGAGGTGAGGAAAACAGAGTCCCTGACACTTATCTGTGTACAAAGTAGGCGAGAACTGGTGGTGGTTATGAAGGACCAATTACAGGAGCTGCTCATACTTCTCTAGTTTTGTTTGTTTCTGCTGTTCAATGGAAACTCTTAGTTTTCAAAATCACTCTTAGTCATGAGCCAGGCACTGACAGCTCAGATCTGTCACCCCTGATACTTGGGGGAATGAGAATGGGAGGTCTGTGGGCTGAGGCCAGTCCAGGCAGAAAGCTCCGAGACTCCTTCAGTGTGTAGCTGGTACTAGTGGTATGTGCCTGTACCTTATGTTCATGGAGTGTGAGACTGGGAGGTCCGTGGGTTGAGGCCAGCCTGGGAAGAGACTGCACCTCAATGAAAAAAACAACAACCGGGGGTAGTGCTGAGTGGCTATGATCTCAGGTAGGACAAGAATCATAAAACAGTAAAGACTTTATTTAAAAATTAATGAGTTCAAAATCAGGGCTGGAGGCATAGCTTAGTACCATAGCACTTCCTAGCAAGCCTGAAGTTTAAAGCACAGCCTGTAGCCCAAAAAGACAAAAAGCTCAGAAATAGTGTGAGCTTTATTATCTGCCAAATGGATGACCCTTAAAATGTTAACAAACCAGACTCCTCTTAATTAAAGAATAATCATCCATGATCTCACTAAGCAAACAAAACAGAAAAACAACAGAACATTTACCGCAGAAAAAAAAGAAAAGGAGACCTGTTCTTCTGTAGGGCCAATGGCTGCCAGAAGTGGAGACTTTTCAGATCATTTTTCACTCAGATTTAAAGCTAAAGTGGCAGTCCTCTAGCCTTCTAACATCTTCCCTGAGCTTCTACTTTTTCTAACATCAGTGCCTTACCACTTACTATTTGTTTATTTCCAATTCTAGTTCATACAAGCATCCAAATAACTACATCCTTGAGAACCAAACCAGGAAACATAGATTAGATTCAGTAACGTAGACAATGGGCAGTAACAAAGACACAGGAAAACGTGCTCCTGCTGTGAGATACCTAGTCACATGACTTACGTTATGATTTCTAAATGTTGTCCTTTTATCCCCTCTCTTCCCCCCTCCCTGGGTGTGGGGCTTGAACTCTGGGCCTGGCACTGTCCCAGAGCTCTTCAGCTCAAGGCTACTGTCCTACCCCTTGAGCCACAGCTCCACTTCCAGTTTTCTGGTGGTTAATTGGAGATAAGAGTCTCAATCCTCAGATATCAGCCTCCAGAGCAGCTAGGATTACAGGCATGAGCCACCTGAGCCACAGAGCAGTCTTGTCCTTTTCAAATAGTAAGGAAAGAGAAAAAAAGAACACAAAGGCCTGTAAAACTCCATGCTGGGCTGGGAGCATAGCCTAGTGGTAGAGTGCCCGCCTAGCATGCACAAAACCCTGGGACCCTGAGTGTGGTACCTCATACTCAGGAAAAGCTGGAAGTGGTGCTGTGACTCAAGTGGCAGAGGGTTAGCTTTGAGCAAAAAGTGTCCAAGGACAGTGCCCAGGCCCCAACTTCAAGTCCCAGGACTGGCAAAACAAACATCAAACAAATAAAAACAAAACTCCATGCCGAATCTAAGGATTAAAATATCCAGTAGTTCCTTTACCTTTTCAGCCTGCTATGTGCACGTGCAGAGGTTTGGACATTCACCCAGATAACTTACATACTCCCTGCTTTTCTGTCTCTGTAGTTAACATGTAGCTGTGGAGACACCCTTGCCTGGCTCCCTAGAGTCCCCAGAACTAGCTGACAAGCAAGCCTCTGCCAAGGGACAGAAGCAGAGGGAACTGTGTGCACGGTTCTGCTGGGCCCCTGGCCTGTGGGCTGGCTCTGCATTTGGCATGAAGTGAAGACGAGTCTCTGAAGAACAGCAGTGGTTCTAAGAAGGGAGTCAAAAAACTACTGCGTAGGCTAGTGGGAGGGGCCAGTGGTGGACGGGAAGATTGGGCCCCGAACCCCAAACGTGACTAGGAGGTCTGGAGACCTGCCCTGTCTGCCCCCTCTTCCATATTCTGCCATGACTCCCTCTGACCCTTCCCAAAGCTACGGACTCTCATCGCATTGTCATCCTTTCTCCATCCAGACTCTGGTGACCCAGAATAACATACCCCCAAATGAGAAGTAACCACAAGGCACGGAGTCTTATGGAACTGGAGTGTTTCAGAATTATTTGTGAAACATTTTCACTTCTAGGAAAGAGAATTAGGAAATAATGCTTCATAAAAATGCCTAATCATACACCAAAGTCTAAGTTTCCAGAAGCTCTTACCCTCAAGCAGGAGTATCAAGTCGAACAAAGCTTGGGAAAGGAAATATTTTGAACTGGTGAATATCACTCCAATACTTAACACTAATCTTAGGAAGTTTGAAAATAGGGCAGGAGGCTCACACCTGTAATCACATCCACTTGGGGGCCGAGATTGGGGGGTCAAGGTTGAGGCCATCTCTGGCAGGACACCCAACCCTGGTGAGCCAATGCCAGCCCAGTGCCTTGCGTCACGCAGCGAGAGCCTGGACATCCAGACATCAACCACAGCCTTGTGCGTCTAGTGGAGATGTGATAGCATGCCATGTGGTTGGTTACTTCCCTGGTAACACCATCAAAAACAGGAGGAGCACTGTTTTGGGTTCATGTCTGGGCAGTTTTGGGGCATCAGTAAGTATTAAGTAAAAAGTCCTACTTTTAATTTTCCATTTGTGTTATTTTATATGTATAGTGATATTTTAAATTGGTAATGGATGAAGTATTTCATGAAACTGCCCCATGTCATGAAAAGGAAATGCTTTAGCCATTTAAAGTGATAACAAATTCCTAAAACCTTAGTCTCCCCATCCCCACCATCATCTTACATGGCAGAACTGCAGGGCACACCCAGAGGAGGAAGTCGAGATTCTTAGAAGTGAAATGAACATGGCCTCACCCTGACCTGGCCTTCTGTTGGCCTGAGGGATGAGGACAGATATCATGGGTTTCCCATATGACTGGGTACTTCCTTGAATCATGCTGCCCCCCCCCCCCGTCTCCCCCCGAAAACATTCTCACAGGCCTCGGGTACTGCCAGGAGGCTAGGGTGAGAAACTGAGACTTCACCAGAGATGCTGCAGAAAGGCCACGAGGACTCTCACAAAGGGAAAATAGTAGTATTTTGACTAAGGAGAGAAGTCAGCCAGGCTCGGTGGCTCACGCCTGTAATCCTAACTACTCAGGAGGCTGAGATCTGAGGATCTCAGTTCAAAGCCAGCCCAGGCACTAAAGAACGTGAGACTCCTATCTCCAATTAACCACCAGAAAACTGGAAGTGGTGCTGTGGCTCAAGGGGTAGGGCGGTAGCCTTGAGCTGAAAGCTCAGACATAGCACCCAGGCCCAGAGTTCAAGCCCCTAAACCAACAAAAAAATTATTTTTTTCTTTTGTGTGTATGTACATGCATATGCAAGTATTGGGGCTTAAAAAGAAGTCAGGGGCCAGGACTTTGGCCTAGTGGTAGAGTGCTTGCCTAGCATGCACGAAGACCAGGGTTCTATTCCTCGGTACCACATACATAGCAAAAAGCCAGAAGTGGTGCTGTGGCTCAAGTGGTAAAGCCCTAGCCTTGAGAAAATCCAGGGACAGTGCTCAGGCCCTGAGCCCAAGCCCAGGACTGGCAAAAAAAAAAAGAAGTCATAATGGTGAGCCCTGGACATGTGGTGATTTAGGTACAAGGTGCCATGGGCACAGATCTGTTTGTCCTGCTTTGAATATAACACAAGACACTCCTTTTCTAGGCCTCTGAATTTATGCTGGCTGACTTTTCCAGCATACCTCGGTGTTAATTTTCTGACGTGCCCAAAGCCCAGGAGACAGTCCTGCCTTGTCCCTGCCTTGCTGGGAAGCACACTGGGTTACCAATGTGATGTCTGTTTTGGCCACTGGCATAATCCAGGCAGTACAATAGAGAAACCTGAGCCACAGGCATTCTTTTTAGAGAAACAATATTATAAGCAGAACTAGTTCTTACCGCAGAACACCTGCACTTGAGTATTACCTGGAACAGTGAACTCCCTGGCTTTGTTGACAGCATCCTCCCGGCCCTGGTCCGAGTGGAGGGCAGGGAAGAGAAGCTGTCCTGCTCCCAGGACACGGGCTGCCAAAGACAAAGCTAGGCCCAAAGGGTGAGAACTATACAGAATTTCTGTACATGCCAACATGCGAGAGTGTCATAGCCCTGGCTACAGAAGGCCTTTGCTCTCCACTAGGATGCCACTGCCTATGGTGCCATGTTTACATGTCAGGATCTCCACACTCACCTCGTGACCACGGCAAGGGCTAGAGCTCAGAACATTCAGGGCCACTCAGACAGGGCACCTCGGGGCCATGGGAGGAGGAGACTCATGACGTGGTACTCCAGCCTCACAGCATCTGTGTTAGGCGCACTGCTCCAGTCAAAAGTGGAAGGAGAGTACAGCCCCGTGGCCATGGGGCCAACCCAGGGCCCGCACCCAGAACACTGCCCCAAATCTCCCATGCCTCAGCACAGCTCCCACCCTCCCAGGAGTCTCTCAGCCTCCTTCATGTGGTCTCCCTGACTGGGCAGCGACCACACCGGCCTTTCTCTGCTTCTCTAGCACTTGAAGGCCTTTGCATGGCTGGCAAGGAGACTCCCCTCCCCCAGCACCAGACACAACGCCCTGCCCCCTTGAGAATACATGCTGTCTTACCAATTTTTATGAATACAAGTGGGGCTCTAAAAGTAATTCAAGACAGCAAACACACTTGCACTTCTTACCCAGGCTTTGGACTTGATTTTGTTAGTTACTAATACTCTTAAAGATACCCGAGCCAGTTTTTTACAGGTCCTGCTATTTCTGTATCACCTGACTTCCTGTAGTACACCCTCGGCTGGCCCGCGAGGTAAGCCATGTGGGGGCTTGAGCTGTGCTCTGGGGAGCGAAGTGCATGACCGCTGTGCTCAGAGAACTTTTGTTGACTTGCTAGTTCTTGATATATGAGTAGAGGAGTCAACAGATAACAAGCCCTAAACCCAGCAGGCCAGGGCCTGGGCATGCACACCTAGTTTGGTTAGTCCAAGAACGTCCAGAAGGAGAGATGAAGGAAGCGCATCCATAGACCGTCTCAAGCTGTGTCTGAGGCTTCGAGTGCTCAGAGAATGAAGTGTACAAAGAATTCTTTACATGTTCACTTTCTCAGCTTTAACGTCACTGCGGCAACTGGAACTGGTCTACAACACTTCAGAGAAGCACAGCCAGTGCTCTCAGGCTCTTCAAGCCCTTTCCTACCTTTGGGAAGCTCTGAAGTTCCAGTCTATGACTCTATGGTTGATTTAAACAGGGCGAAGCCACGTTCCAGATTCGCTGGTTCTCAGGGAAATGGTCATGGTGTTTTTTTTTTCTGCTAAAACAGCATTCAGACCCTCAAACTGAGAAGGAGGAGGGAGGGAGCAAAGGGACAAGGGAGCAGGGGATGAGTATATATCTGGCAGGAGGGAAAGAAACAACAGTGGATCTGGAAGTGCACAAACAGTTATGCAACCAGGAACGTCTGTTTTGGGAGTTCTCTTGTATTCTTACGGTGGAAAATAGTTCAACTACCAAACCCTGACAGAACCAACAAGAAAACCCAGGAGTACTGGAAATTCTTTAACTAGGGAGTCGTGCACAGAATCTTAGGGCTGGCGAGCCTTTGTCAGCACGTGGCAGGCCTCAGACCTTGTGTGTCTGATTAGCTGGGCTTGCTCTCTCCCAAGTTCCTCCACATCCAAGAGGTCCCCAGTGCCTCCCAGGCTTGCCTACCTGACACCACCCTGCTCCAGGAGCCCTCCCATCCCCCTGTGGGGAGGCCTCACCTTCTTCACCCCGACCTCGGGCCCCACTCCTCTTGCTAAGAGTGTGTAGCATGGCTTCCCCTCAGGCTTGGTGGCAGCCCTGCCCTTCCCCTCGACAATCTCACCCCTCTGACATCACACAGCCACTCCCACGCTCCTCACGGTCCAGTTGCTGCTTCTCCTTCAAGAGTGCCCAACTCCTGAAGCAAGAGGCTTTGAACGAACATCTGGACCAGTGCCTCACGGGCCGTCCCCTGCCGGGATGCCTGCTCACAATCCTCTGCCAGAAACCTGGGGAAGGCGGACCACCACCACACACTCAGGCGTGGCTGATGACATCCTCTAGTAGGGAATTTGCCTGTAGTGATCCCTCCTATTCCATTTTTCATATCACTTTCAAAATGATCTACAATAAAGACCCATGCCCCAACACCATCTCTCTCAGTACTCATACAGTTCCCGAAGCAGCTGGACTCTGGTGGCATTCCCAGCCTTATCCTCTAGCCAGCCTGTTCCTTCCCAGATGCCAAAGCCATAGTCACAGCAGCCCCTTGGCTTTAGGACCGTCAGGACCTCCAGCCTCACATGTGTATAGGCCCTTGCCTTGTCTTTTCCATCTTCCTGAGGCCTGACTACAATCTGTGTTGCTAGAAAGGGCCTACCTGTCTCCCCTGCTCTAGCCGCGGCATTCTTCAAGAACCGAGAGTTGCTTTCCCTTCTCCTCCCTCTCTTACCAGTTTCACATGGCCATACTCTGTGGCACTCGCTAAATGCCTCAAAAGTACTGTACTCCACTGTGGAGAACAGCTTTTCATTTTGCCACATGTGAGTAAAACTTAAGTTTCAGTTTTTCTGAAGTAAACAATTAGGAAGTCATTTTGTTAGAGAAGCTGTAAAGCTCAAAAAGGTGTATATAGGAAGCCAAAGGCACCATTTCTGAAACCTAAAACCCACGGCTTTATAATGGCATTACTCCTCCAGAAGCCACAGGAACATGTTTCAGGAGAATGCTGAACTCTCACAAGCAATGAGGCAGAAAAACCATTTCTAGCATTTCTCATGGGCACTTCCTGACTTTCCTAAACTCAGTGGAATGTAGAGCACTCTGAAACAGCTAAAATTGTGAAAAGCACTGTCCTAGCAATCATAAGGCACTGAGTTCAATCACTAATACTGAAGTTAATGGACAGAACTCTAAAATGCTCTAAAGTTAACGTATCTGCAAACACATAACTGGAAACCTTATTAGGGATTTTTCTGCTGTTTGTCTTTGCGTTTTGAACTCACAGTCCTGTGCTGGTGGGCTTCGAGCCAGATGCACTTTCCTGCCTGGGGCTGGCCTCCTCTCCAGCAGACCTTCCCGATCTCAGCCCACTGGCAGCTACAGTCACAGGCTGGAGTCTCCACCACGGGGAAAATGTTGTTTCTTCCTCTTCTTCTTCTTCTACTTTTCCTTCTTCTGCCTTTTTTTTTTTTTTAAATTAGTCTTATACATGAGAATGTAGTCCAAAGATTTGTGTCTAAGATCAAAGAACTTTCTGAGAGAAGGGCTTTTACTTTTTAAACTTTAGCCAGTCATCAAATATAAGCAAACTTTCAACATACTCAAGTCACAGAATGGACAGTGACACTAATGATAAACATTAGTAACAGAGGGGCAAAGAACATCCCAACCTGAAACACTTGGCTAAACCAGTTATGGTAGCATACACTGTAGTCCCAGAACCTAGGAGGTTGAGGCTGGAGGATCTTGAGTTTGAGGCCAGCCTGGGCCTAGTGGGATTCAGTTTCAAAAGTAAAACAAAACCCTTAAGACCTGTGAGGTCCCACCTCAGCAGTCCTGCAGCATCTGAGCCAGGCCAACTGTGCTCTCCAAATCATAACCTAAGGTAATGTGCTGAACGCCAGGTCTATGGACCTGCCCAGTACACTGTACAAGCAGCTCCCAAAAGGGCATTCCAGAACATAGCTCAGGGTCATTCCAGGAATATACCAAGTATCAGGCACCTAACAAGGTAAAATGCACACATCCATCAAGTTCAAACAAGACCTTGATCTGAAAGCTGTGTGCACTATATGTAGATATGAGCTTCCCCTTACCACGGGCGGGCCACACACACACCACGCGGGTCCAGAAACATTTCCTCCCTTTTCCCACTGTGGCCCATCCTGGTGGTGGATCTCACAGCGTGTTTACGCTTGAGCTCCCACAAGCCAGCAGGCACCTCCACTTCACAACATTAACATACTGTTTTGAGATATACACCTTCACTAAAAATTTTACCCAAAAGGCATTCAAGCGAAGTCCAGCTCTTGAGTTTTCCAAATGAGAAATGAAGTTCAAGGTCACACAGGCCATTGGACAAGGCAGGTCTGACTATTTCCCCAGTGGCGGGGGTCCTTCCCACCCCATCAAGGAACAGTCTGAATAGCTGTTTTGGTATGTGGTTTTTACGCCACAGCGCTGGGGGTGTGACAGCCAATCACGAGAAGCAGAAACAGGTCTGAAGTGCACTGTGCTGCCTGTCTGAGGCAGGGCCACCCATCACGGAGAGCTCACCACTTATCTGCCAGCCACTTCCTGTTCTCACCTATGCTGCTGTCTGGTGCTCTTGGCTCTAACAACTCCACTGCACACTCAGTGTGTGCAAAAGTGAGTCCCTTCAGGCAAGTTGGCTCAAGCCTGTAACCCTGGCTACTCAGGAGGCTGAGAGCTGAGGATCACAGTTTAAAGCCAGTCCAGGCACTAAAGACCTTGAGACTTATTTCCAATTAACCTCTAGAAAACCGGAAGTGGTGCTGTGGCAGAAGGGGTAGGGTGGTACCCTAGAGCTGAAGAGCTCAGGGACAGCTCCCATGCCCAGAGTTCAAGCCCCACGACTGACAAAAAAAAAAAAAAAAAGTGAGTCCCTACAATGTACAAGGCCTGGTCTGATCCTGGACTCCCTTGCACGAAGCTCTCTTCAAGGAAGCCTTCTATGACAAAACTTAAGACTGGCTTTCAAGCAAAACTTTAACTGTGAACCACAGGAAGGAATAAATGACCCACCACAAACCCCTTTTCATACACACTCAGTTCAAAATTCGAATGCAGCTGTCTTACTATGTGATCAATTTATCATGTATGCTTCACTCTACATTCAACAGACAGAGTATGCCACTGTTCACTGCAGGACTGTTGACAACAGCTGAGGTGGGAACACCCTACATATTCACTCACAGAACAGACAAAAGAGAATTGAGTAGTGCTAAAGAAAAAGAAAGTTTAGTATTGGTATACTGAAACAACAAAATACTATTTAGATGCAAAGAAGAACTCTTGAATATATGACAATTTCAACTAGCCTCACATATAATCAAAGTGAAAGAAGCCTGTCATAGGACATAGTTTCAATATAATATCCTTTCACTTATATATCTTAAATATTTAAACTCTCTCTCTTTTTTGTGGGAATGGACTCTGGGACTGGGCGTTGTCTGTGAGCTCTTCAGCTCAAGGCTACCACCTACCTCTGAGCCACACAGCCCCACTTTCCCTTTTCTAGTGATTAACTGAAGTTTAAAGTCTCACGGTCTTTAGTGGTCTTAGTGCGGGCTGACTTTGAACTTTGATCCTCAGATCTCAGCCTCCTGAGTAACTAGGATTACAGGTGTGAGCCACCGCACCCAGCTTTGTAAACTCCTAAAAGTCAGAGTAAGACAGTGGTGCTGGGGGAACTGATACAAAAGTAAGTCCCTAATCAACTATGCAGGCCCAACAAATTTTAGAAAGTGGTACAACATTGTTTCAGCCCTCCACAACTCTATACTTAACATTTGTTAAAAAGATAGACTGTATCTTCCCCCTTCCCCCCCCCCCCCAATTGAACTCTGGGCCTGGGGGTTCTCTATGAGTTCTTCAGCTCAAGGCTACCACCTACCCATTGAGCCACAGCACTACTTCTGGTTTTCTGGTGGTTAATTGGAGATAAGAGAACCTGATCCTCAGATCTCAGCCTAGGAAAGAACTAGGATTATACAGGCGTGAGACACCCAATCTGGCTGACAGAATGTCTCTTCACCATTCACCACCACCAACTATCCCAGAAAAAAAAAAAATGGGAAATGAAAAAGAGGTTTTTTCTTCTTTGTTGCTTCTTCTTTTTTTAAATCTTGTTCTTTTATCTGTCTATGGGAGTTGAGGGGGGCAAAATTAAGGGACAAAGGATGAACAAATGCAGCCGTGGTGCTCACTGGACCGGATGTTGAAAATGAACTGTACAACTTGTGGGTGAGGACAGGAGGGAAAAATCGGGAGAGAGCAAGGGAAGGGTTGACATTATCTAAAAAAAAATCTCATTACCTGACTTACATAACTGTAGTCCCTCTGTATATAATCTTTGTAAGAACCACAACATAAATAGCCCAGAGATGTGGCTGGAGTTTTCTGACTCTGTTCATCAACTTGCTTGCAGGTTGGAAAATGATGCCTCCTTGTGGGATGACAACTTTGTGTCACACTGAGGAGTAGAGGCTTGGCACAGATCAGGTACCACAGTGGGACACACAGAGGTTTACACCCAACAGGCCCAGGGAGAACGATGGGAGGGCCCCACTGAAGTGTGATTTCCCCTCCCATATGAAAGTTCCACAATCGTATTCATCCTCTGCCAGGTGGCCTATTTCCAGCTGGACTCTAATCATTGGAAGGCAGTAAAACATCAACTGATAGTTTCATATTTCATTTCAGTTTCAAAAGTCCCCACATTTTTAGAGAACAACTCTGACAGGTTTTAGTGTAATGGCAGGAAACCTTGCTAGAGTATTATGAGGCCAAACTTCCAAACGGTTCCTTTGATACCTGACTTCACATTTCAGGAAGTCACCTTTGTAAGATGGCTGGAGGCTAAGCCCAGTTTCCTCCCCCTTGAAGACAAACACTGAATTTCCCACTTTCCTTAAATTTTGGGAGGAGAGGTGAGTACTTTCTAGAAATCCTCTGTACTATACTTCAAGGCTCTGTTTCATTCAGCTCACCTCACTTTAACTCAACACCTTCAAGTCTCTGTGAACAGGTAGGTCTAAATGCTTTCCCTGCCCATGGAAGGAATGGTTTTAAGGCAGGGAGACTAGGCAGGAGGGGGTCCCTGTGTTCAAAAGATTCCTGTTCTATCTGGCATGTTAAAACAGGCACAAAGGAAATTTTAACTTGTAGTTGCTAAGGAATGGCTAGTTTTCTCACCATAATTCCACAGTTACCTGAAGCCAACCTGGCATAAGGTTTAGGCCCTAGGGCAATAGGTGACCAAATTGCAGTGTCTCTGCTCTTCTTGGGTTGACACTTTCCTGTGAGTGACACAGGATATGTGTGTCACATAAGGAACAATGAACTTAAAAGGACTTTCACCATACACCCGCTGTGGCTCCTTTTCTGTAGACACATCAAGTTACTATCACTGTATTTCTTTGATTTAGAGAAGTTCATTTCACCAGAGCCAGGAGTCAGGTCTATCCAACCAGTCTTAGAGAGAAAGTACTTCTGAAGTGGCAGCACACAGCCATTAAAACTTAGGTCAGTGGCCGGGAGTTTGGCCTAGCCATAAGAGTGCTTGCCTAGCATTCATGAAGACTGGGGTTGGACTCCTTACCGGAAATGGTGTTATGGCTCAAGTGGTAGAGCTCTAGCCTTGAGAAAGTCCAAGGACAGTGCTCAGACTCTGAGTTCAAGCCCCAGGACTGGCGCAAACAAACAAACAAAACCCTCCCCACAAACTTAGGCCGAGACTGAGAGCTTTACCCCAGAGACAGACAGAGAAGGTAAGCCACCTCAGACAAATGCTCAAACCATTAAAACCAAAGAGAGCATCTCAGGATGCCGGTTAATTTTATGTGCTGCGTATTAATTTTAAAAAGGGAGGTGGGCAAACACCTTTGGCAGAAAGGAAGTCATTCCGCTCAACCTGGGTTCAATAAATTTGAGCTGGGGCTCTAGACCCCGGAGCGACGCTGGGGTTTTCCCTCCAGGAAAGGCTGCGCCCGGCGATTACACTGGCTGCTCGTTCCGATGTGGGGGGTTTCGGGGAGAGCAGTTAGAGGGGTTCAGGGAGCCGCCTGGACGGCGGCAGGCAGGGCAGACACCCCAGAGGCAGCACTTCCAACAGGCAGAGGCCTGCGGGCCCCCCAGTGCTGGTCCGCTCCCGGGGCCGAGGGGGCCCGCGGTCCGCAGATGCTCCAACCGCACTTTTGCACGCGTACCCGACGCGGGCTCTCGGCTTCCCAGGGCCCAACTGGCGGCGGCCGAATGAAGGGGAGACCCCCGAAGAGCGAGGGGGGCGGAGGGAGGCACAGGCCCGCCCGCGCTCACCTCGTCGCCCCACTTGAGCACGTCCTTGTGCCGGTCCTTGACGGCGTGGTAGATGTGCAGGAACTGCAGGATCCCGTGCCGCCGCACGTGGTCGGCGTGGCGCTTGGTGTCCTCCCAGCTGAGCGGCGACCCCTGGGCCAGCAGCCCCATGGCCGCCCCGCCCCTCCGCTCGGGGCCGCGGGCGGGCGCGGGCCGGACGCCGACTGCTCCTCCCCGGGGACGCCCTCGGGCCGCGGCCGGCGGAGGGGGCGCCCTCCGTTCCGGCTCCCGGTGGGTGGTCCCTGCCGCCCGGGGGCGGATCGAGGACGAGTGGGTGCGGCTCTCGCTCCCGCCCCGAAGGGTAGCGGCGGCTCCCGCTTCGCGGCGCCGCTGTCGTGCACAGGCTTCCTACTTGTGACCGAGCCCTGCGCCGCCACGGAGCATGCCCAGTACCCGCGTCCGCTGCTCTCCGCTCCAGCGGGGAGCCGGCGCTCCGGGTTTTATAGACGGCGGAGGGGGCGTGGCGCGGGGGGGCGTGGCGCGGGGGCGTGGCCGACAGCTGGGAAAGGGCCGCGCCGGAGGCGCGCGGAGGCGTAATTGGGGCAAGGCCGAGGGGGCGGGGCCTGGGGAGGGCGTGGCCTGGGAGGAGGGCGGGGCGGCGGGCGGGGCAGGGCGGGAGGCCTCACAGAAGGCAGTGATGCTGCTGGAAGATCTTTGTGGTGATAGTTTTGTATCTTCCGGTAGCGGTACAAAGGTCACGACGCCACACCTCTGGTGTCGCTCGCTTCCTAGTCCAAAGAGCAGGGCGGAGGCTCCCGCGGGCTCCCCTACATCCCGCGGCACCGCGGCCCGCCGGGCCCCGCGGAGCCAGCCGCGCCCAGGCCGAGCGCAGGTCCCGCCCCCGAGCCGCCCGGAAAACCCGGCGGCGGAGCGGGGCGGGGCGCTCGGCGGCCGAGCCGCGCATGCGCGGAGGGCCTGGCGGGAGGCGGCGCGCGAGCCGGCGCCGCGGGCCGCGCCGTTGTTGTGGTGCAGCCCCCCTCACGTGACTAGCGCTGCGGCCGCCCGCCGCCGCGGTGCCGCCTCAGCGTGACTCAGCACGGCGTGCGCGCTGGGGACCGCGGGGCGGCGGGGGACCGCGGGGCGGCGGGGCCCGCGCCCGGGCTGGGCCTCGGTCCTGCCTCCCTCCCGCTCCCGCGGCGGCGGCCGTGCCCAGGACGCCGGGCTCCCCGGGCGGGCGGCCGCGCCGCCTCAGCGTGACTCAGCGCGGCGGGGACCGGGGCGCGGGCCCGGCTCCATCTTCCCGCGTCCCCGACGGCCCGGGCAGCTCTGTAAGCGTGGCCCCCGCGTTGACCCGAGCCGTCGGGAGCCCCGCCGCCAGGCTCGGTGCCCGAGCCCCCTGCCGGGCCCGCGAGGCCCGGTCCGGCTGGAAGCGCGCCCGCCCGGGGCCCGACCGTGAAGAGCTTCCGACGGCACCTGGTCAACCCGCCCGTGCCCGGGGCGGGCGTTCGACGGGCACGAAGGAGTCCTGGGGGGAGCTGGCCGAGCCGGGCCGGGGGCGGGTCGGCCCCGGGGTGGAGAGCACTTGAGGACGGGCACCGGGTGGCATCTGAACCCCCGGTGCGCGGGGGCCGTGTAAGAAACGCACTCGTTCTGGCTGGTTCCCCAAATTTGAATTTGAAGTTTCGCTTTTGTTTTTGTTGGTTTGTTTTCAGGCAAGGCCTTTCTTCAGGGCCTTGTGAGCTCTGAGATGACGAGCCCGGCCATCGCACTCAAGGTTCATATGGAGTTTTGGAAGCCGCCAGCGTACTTGTTTTTGCATGTAGTTACAAAAGCAACACTGGGTACCAGTGGTTTATACACCTGTAACCCCAGCTCCTCTGGAGGCTATGGTCTGAGGATTGAGGTTCAAAGCCAGCTTGGGCAGACAAGTCTGGAGAACTCTTGAGTTAACCAGCAAAAAAGCTGGAAGGGGAGCCATAGCTCAATCGGTAGAGCTTGCCAGCTTTGTGTAAAAAAGCTAAGGGAAAGCTCAAGGCTCTGAGTTCAAGCTTCATTATGGGCTTACATACATGTCTCCTTCCCCCACACTTTTTTCCCTTAAAAACTATCTTGAAATAGTTGTACAAAGGAGTTTCCATTTAAGAAAGCAGTTTATGAATACTATATATATATATATATATATATTTAAGATATAGAAGCTTGAGTGGTTAAAGAAGGGGTCACAGGATTTCCTGGCAGGAACTAGGAGCAAAAATGGATGCTTAGAAGCAAGATCTCTTAGGAGACAGGAGGATGGGCCCTCTTAGAACACAGGTACATCATGATCTCCCTCCCACAGGCCTCCCTAGTGACAAGGAAGAGCTTGAGGGTGCTAGAACGTTGGGAAGGAAGAATGAAGGTGGAGTTTAGGAGGCATTGCTCTCAGGTATGGTTTTTATGGACATTTTCAATAGCAAGAATAGAGGACACAGTGGAGCAGTGGAGTGACTCTGAGCATTGTCCCTCTTTGAGGCCACCACATGGCTATTCTTGTTTCCATTGTGTGCCTCCTCCCTAGCAGTTTAAAGCAAGTCTCACTGTTACCTCAGAGGGTGGAAGAGACAGGAAGGTGAAAGGTAGCTTCAATAGTAGCCAGAAATATGTAAAGAAATGAACTGGGGAGTAGATAAATCTCTTAATAGAAACCAGTTCTTAAAATTTGTTCCAAAGCTGGTTGTGGTGGCTCATGTCTGTAATCCTAGCTACTCAGGAGGCTGAGTTCTGAGGATCACAGTTCAAAGCCAGCCTGGGCACTAAAGTACATGACTCTTATTTCCAGTTAATCACTAGAATACGGGAAATGGGACTGTGGCTCAAGGGATAGAGCGGTAGTCTTGAGCTGAAGAGCTCAGGGACAGCACCTGGGCCCAGAAATCAAGCCCTATGACCCCCCCCCCCCCCGAAATGTTCCAAATTATCTAGCTATTCTAAAATAACTAAATAATTGTGAGACTTTGCATTTAAATCCAGAGCCCAAAACAAAAAATCCAACTGTGCTTGTTAAGTATAAATTGTTTCACAATAACTATTGGGTAGGCTAAGTGTCAAGCATGAATAAGATCTTTAAGCCAGGTATTTGCTGTTTTGCAAGATTCCTAATCCTTCCCCTTCCCCCTCATTTCTTTCTTTTCTCCTTCACTCTCATTCTCAAACTCACTTATTCCTTCTGCTTCTCTCTCCTTCCATTCCCCCCTCCAGTTCTTTTTTTTTTTTTTTTTTTTTTTTTTTTTTTTTTTTTGCCAGTCCTGGGCTTGAGCTCAGGGCCTGAGCACTGTCCTTGGACTTTCTCAAGGCTAGAGCTCTACCACTTGAGCCTCAGCACCACTTCCTGCTTTTTTCTACATGTGGTACCGAGGAATTGAACCTGGGTCTTCATACATGGGAGGCAAGCACTTGAACCACTAGGCCAAACTCCCGGCCCCATTCCCCCTCCAGTTCTTTCTCTGTCTCTCCCTCCCCTGTACCTAAGGCTCCTTGCATACTAATCAAACATTCTACCACTGGGGCATTTTACATACCTAAATTCACATACATACAAGTAAATGTTGTATTGTAATAGACAACACCAAATATCTGACCTAGGCAGTAGCACCCTAATGGTATAATGAAGAGACATAAAAAAGGCCGAGTCATTATTTCTGAGGCATGTGGGAATATTGAGCAATTTTGCCTGGACAAAAGATATTCTTCAGAGCAAAAAAACCCACTGCTGTTGCATAATTGTACTTCCTTAAGTGATTTCTCTGCAGACCGTAACTCCTGCCACTTATTTTAGTATCTAGATTTGTAAGCACCTTAAAAAGGAAAGCATCCCACAACAATTAGCCGATGTTGTCACTAATAATCAGCATCAAATTGAGAATCTTTGGTCTGCATGTGAGAAGATGTACTTATATTCCATAGGTGCATTTCCTTCAGTGTTTGCAAACATTTCTGAGGTGATCCAGATGATATATGTGGCGAAGAACTGAACATAGACTGGTAGCATTATTTTAGTTGCAGTTATTTCACTCAGCCTTCAGGGAAGTGGTGTGTGTGTGTGTGTGTGGATGGGGGGCAGGGGTGAGCACCAGATGAGCATGTTGCTCTGTTTTTGGTCTGGACAAGGTGGAACTAAGAAACTACTCATTAATTATGCTCCATCTAAAATACATATAATTTACATACTGATACTTTCATACAGTCTATAAACTATATAATTTTATAAAATATACAATTTACACTTATTACTTATAATTCATTTTTCCATATATTCCTTCCCACAACCAGAATAAGGCACAGCTTCCCACAGAGTGACCAGAACATGACCATACTCAACCTTTACCATTGCTCTCCGCCCCCCCCCAACCAGTGAGCTGGCAAAACAGTTGTTGATTTGGGCCACACTGGGCCCACTTCCTCACTCTGGTAGCAAGCTTTGCAAGGAAAATTATCTCGCAAGGTGTGGTAGTGGCACAGGCCTGTAACTCCAGCATAGAGAGACTGAGCCAGGATTATCTTAAATTTGGTCTTACAAGGAAGAGAGTAAAGGGAGGAGGAACTGAGGATGGATCCCAAATAAAAGCGAAACAAAGAGGTGAGGAGGGGAGGGAGAGAGTGCCCCACTTACTTTCAAGGTGTACAATATTGTGCATGAGGTTGAGTAAGGTGACTGTGGAATAACCTCATTTTAGAGGAGGAACTAGAGCTCTTGAGTAGGAGGCCTGCCAACTGGCGATCCTAGTAAAAAGCAGAAACAGGATTTGACCAAGGTCTGTTTCAAAGTCCAAGCTCATTCCACTTTCCTCACGTTGGTAAAAGCACAATCAAACCATACTGATTGGCACGAAAAGTGTGAGCGTCTCATGCCTTATAGTGTGTTTAGAAAAAGGGAAATCAGAGAAGGAATGAACATTTCTTGTGTACCTTCAATGTATCTTGTACAGTAAGAAACTTATCCAACATTGTCAGTTTTAGGTTTTTAGGCATAAACTTGGCCTTGGCTTTAAACATTAATTTGCATTTTTGTAATTTTCTCGCTACTTTTCAGAGCTTAGAAAACAGAATTTTAGGGCAGGGAGCATGGCCTAGTGGTAGAGTGCTTGCCTAGCATGCGTGAAGCCTGGGGTTTGATTCCTTGGTACTGTATACATAGAAAAAGCCAGAAGTGATGCTGTGGCTCAAGTGGTAGAGCTCTAGCCTTGAGAAAGTCCAAGGACAGTGCTCAGGCCCTGAGTTCAAGCTCCCAGGACTGGCCAAAGAAAGAATAAAAGAAAACCTCTTAACCTTAATAACCTTTTGTTTTTATGTCCTTATCTCTCTCTCTTTCTACCCTTTGATCTTTTTGTCTATAATTGTGGCTATCTGAAGCATGTGCTGACAGAGGGAGATAAAGGGAAAGAAGGCTGAATCACAAAGTGCAGGACTGAAAAGTGAAAGAAACTTGGAAGCTAGCGACTGGACACCCTGCAAGTCATAATCTCTTCTTAAAGGGGAACCTTCTGAATATCACCCAAAGAGGTATGTTCCAGGAATAACAAACCACTCTTCTTATAATTCCGTCCACTGGACTTCATGGTGGCCACATGGTAATTCTCTTTTAAGGATACAGTTTCCTGTCTAGAGAAAACAAATGCAAGTTTCTTTGGAGCTCATGAGCAATTTCCACACTCAGAGGAAGAATCACTGTTTACATTCCTTAGAAAGGTCAGGGCACAATACAAGGAAGAAATTCAGTTTTTCTGAGACACTATTTGATTGCAGCAATGCTAAAACCTTGAATGTGAGAATCCCTCTTTGAAAGCAGATTATGACGGAGGCTACATTTGCTATTATTTTGTTTTCATTTTGGAGAACAAACAAGCTGTTCACAGAGCTGGTGGTGCTAGCTCAGTGGGAGAGTAGGGGACTTCATGCTCCAAGACCTTGGGTGAACTCCCCAGCACCAAACAAAACAAAAACAGTTCACGTAGATGATATTGTACTTTCTGTCTAGTTGTGTCCTTCGGCTTTGATCTATGACCAGGCTGCTTTCAAAATCTTTTCCCTGGCATGGGCAGACCTCAGCATATCTGTGTGTATTGGATTGATTTCATCATACCGATGTGTGTTGTGCCCATCTTAGCAACCTGTGTGTATTGTACAGATCTCGGCACATGTGTGTGTACTTGGGTAGATCTCATCACACCTGTGTAGATCGGGCAGATCTCAGCATATCTATCTGTATTGTGTAGATCTTAGCACACCTGTGTATATGGGGCAACTCTCAGCACACCTATATTGTGCAGATGTCAGCACACCTGTTTGCATCGGGCACATCTCAGCATTGGGGACTTCTCTCTGTGTATATTGGACATATCTCAATACTGTATATCATGACTTATGGCACAGGAAAGAAGCTGATTTCCCCACAGTGATCAGTTCAGGATTAAGTAAGAATTTCCAAGATAGAAAGTGCCTTTTTCCCCCCCTCATTTAATTTTTCCTGTGTAAACTGATGGTACAAAGGAGTCTCATTGTGATGTTCCACATAGGCATATAATGTATTTCCATCATATTCACTCTATTTCTCTTTTTCCTTTCTAGTCACTGTTCAGATGGTGTTAGTGGGTTTCATTTTGCTGTTTCCATCTTTCTAAAATATGTTTTGATCAAACTTCATGTTCTTCCTTCTTCTTTCCATTGTCTTTCCTCCCTTTAACTGATGTCCCCCACCCAGACATTTCCCTAAAGAAATTTTTTTCTGTGTGTGAGTCAGTGGGCTTGAACTGGGCCTGGGTGCTGTCCCTGAGCTCTTCAGCTCAAGGCTATCACTGTACCCTTGAGCCAAGCCCCACTTTCCATTTTCTAGAGGTTGTTTGGAGTCTCCGGTCCTTTTGTGCCTGGATTGGCTTTGAACCTTGATCTTCAGATCTCAGCCTCCTGAGTAGCTAGGATTACAGGTGTGAACCACTGCTCTGGCTCCTTCATGCTTAAATGCGAAGTGAGATCATTACTTTGTAGCTCATTTACACTTTAATTGTAGTCCAAGGACAGAGAGATACCTTTGTCCCCAATAGGACATCCTACTTTCTGTTACTCTAGGTCCCTAGAACATTGAATAGTTAACCAATTTCTGAAGTGCAGAAGGATTATGAGAAGTTTAGATTCATTCAGTAAACCAAAATAATGTGATATATTAACATGACTGATTAAAAAATTACTTGGTATGAAAATAGTAGTAATCTGGTTGATAACATCATATCATAATATGCTGTAGGAAGACCATGAGAATACATGTTATGTACAGAATGTAAAAAAAGAGTAAAGAAGTACAAATAGCTCTGTTTTTCCTTAATTTGGTAATTTTGATTATGTAAAATTTTAATAGATAAATAATTTAATACATATTGTATTACATTTATCAATTGGGGGGTGTTTCCTCATAAAATAATAACATAAATTCTGCTTGAAATGGAATCCTAAAAAAAACTGGGTTCCTTTGTATCCATTCTTACATTTTCTATACGGAAAAGGGGGTCATTGTGTTTTAATTATAGTAATATGTTTTGAGGTTTCAAAGTTTAAATTTTCAAGTTATGGCCAGTTTATCCAGCTCAGAGCTGTTTCATATTGCGATGATTATAAGGTAATTTACTTGAAAGGCAAAAAGGAATGCTTACATAGGTCTGCAAATACTTTCTCAACATTGGTAGTCTGTTCATAGCTCAATTCAGGTAACATGTTGATGCATGATTAATGACAAAGTTTCTTTTTAACTGTACATCAAATCCTGTTGAAAAAATAACCAAAAAACCATGATTAGGATGCTCTGTTTTTTCTGAGGCTTAGTTTTAGCATTGCATTCCAGCATTGCAAAGGAGTGACAGAAAATGTGGTGTAATGTTTATGGAAAAAAGTACAAAAACAGGGCTGGGAGTTTAGCCTAGTGATAGAGTTCTTGACTAGCATGTACAAAGACCAGGGGTTGATTCCTCGGTACCACATACATGGAAAAAAAGCCAGAAATGGTACGGTGGCTCAAGTGGTAGAGCTCTAGCCTTGAGAAAGCCCAAGGACAGTGCCCAGGCCCTGAGTTCAAGGCCTAGTATTGGCAAAAAAAAAAAGGACAAAAAGAATAAAAGGACAAAGAGAAGAAGGAAGAGGAAAAGGGAATGCAAAGAGAGAGACAGGAAGACAGACTGCATTCCTTACTTAGTAGCTTATTTATATGTCAAAATATTAGTGTGCTCTTGCTAAGTGTTTGGGCCAAGAAATTTATTTCTTAGCCAAGTTCTGGGGTAAAAATACTAAAAAAAAAGTCATAACTGGAACTGGACAGGATAATAATTCTAGCTCTTCTTCACAGTTACTATGAAGCTTAAACAACACAGTTGTGAAAATTCTCTATAGAAAGCAGTAATCTGCAGAATGCTACTAATAAGAGGCAAGGCCCATTTCCTGTCTTCTGAAACCCCGTTTGGGGCATTTCAAGCAGCTGCCAAATGGAGCCCAGTGCCACTGTACAGAGGGCAAGATACACAGCATCTTTACCATGTGAGCACTGGTGCTGGTCTGGTCTCAGGTGAGCTGGAGCCAAGCAGGCGCCGAGCAGTGTCCCTTTGACTAATGCCTTATTGTACTATAACTGCAATAGGCTTTTTCATATTTGAAATGTAAGCTCTAATTAGGAAAAGACAGCTGGATTCACTGTACAAGACAGGAAAAGATCAAGGACACTGACTCATCTGGTTCACCGTTGATCTATGCAAAGCCTCTTTGAATGTTTACGGATGTGGTCAAATCAGCATTGTCCTGTGCTCTGTTGAAACTGGTATGTTCCTTTCTGTGTTCAACTCTCATCTTCTCAACCAAATGAAGCTGTTGAGGGCTGAAGTATGGCTGTGAACGTCTGCCTCTCTGGTAGGTGTTAAAAACCTCCATGAAAGTCAACCTTTCCAGCTCTGCAGGTATCCCCTACTCACATCTCTTCCCAACCATAAGGCAGCTTTGGTGTTGAGGTAGAATTTTCCTGGGAAAACAGCTGTGGGCTCTGTTATCTCTGACCCAGCCACCTACCCCTGTCCTATTTTTGTTTTCTTTTTCACTCATACTGGGCATTACACTCAACTGGTAGGCATTTTACCACCTGAGCCACTCCTCAGCCTAGTGGCTTTGGTGATTTATTTCTTTATTTTAGTTATGCCCAGGCTGCCTGGACCACAGTCTTACTTATGCCTCCTGCAGAAATATGTGCTTCCACACCCAGTTCTCTTTAGCTACTAAGATGAGTGGCAAGGTTCAGGTTGGCTTTTGAGTGTTATGTGTTTGCCTCCCCAGTGCTGTAATATCATGGACTTACCATTAAATGTTAATATTAATATATAACTTTCTAAGGTTCTTTTCCAGGATGTGGTTCTTTGACCCTAGCCTCCTGCTCTCTCCCCTCTTCCAGAGTTCCTGTTAGGCATTTCTGAGGTACCAGATGGAGCCCTTCCTACCAAGTGTATTGTGGATCCCAGCCGAGCTCACTGCCCCCCAGTGACTGGAGGAGGCTCAGGGCACCCTCTGGTGTCTAGACTTGTACTTCCTGTGTATAGACCTTGTTGTCTAGAAGCAAAGGGGATCTGTTTCCAGTGCTTCCTCTCCTTGGTCATAGAGCAGCTCTGAGCAAAGCTGGAGGCCTCCAGATCCATTGAGGAAGATTCTACCCCGTCGTTGCCGTCCCAGATCTCCACTCCCCTTTTCTCTAGCTTCCACCCAGTCATCAGTCTGAAGAATCACAGTCCACTAATCTCTCAGTGAGTAAACAAAAGTTCGTTTTGTTTTTTTTTCTGTATGCTAATCAGGCACCATGTTACTTAAAAGAAAGCTGGGAGCACACACATGTATTCCCAGACATTCAGGAGATCAAGGTCAAGTGTCACTGAGCCCTAGAGTTGGAGGTCAGCTTGGGGAGGATGGCTAGACCTTGTCTCAAAAACAAAAGAAGAACTTTAAAGTGAGAATAACCTTGCTGACCTCTGTGTACAAATGGGGTCACTCTGCAGAAAATCGAAGAGGCTGAACATAACCTGTCCATCATCAGAGACTTAGGACTTGACCCTGGGCTGCCTTTCTCCAGAACTACTTGTGTGATGGTCATGGAGGGGACAGCACTTGGGACAATAGGGCAGTCAGGAATTGCAGTGTGGTGTCTGAGGACTGACTGTTAATGAAGATGGAGTGCTTGTGACTTCTGCCCCCAGTTCCCATGGTGAGCTGTAACTGGGGACAGGAATTCAGAAGGTGACATGGGCCCTGAGAGTAGAGCTCTCCCAATGGACTGGTGCTCTTCCAAGATGCCAGAGAGCACTCTTCCAGGAGAGCCAGGCTTCTAGTTCAGTGCTTTTAACTGATATCCCCAAACCATACTTTTCTAAATATTAGTTATAGCCAGATGCAGTGACTCATGCCTATAATCCTAGCTCCTCAGGAAGCTGAGATTTGAGAATCACGGTATAAAGCCAGGAAGGGCACTAAAGTCCATGAGACTGTTTTATCTCTCATTAGCCACCAGAAAATCAGAAGTGATGTTGTGGCTCAAGGGGTAGGGCAGTATCCTTAAGTTGAATAGCTCAGGGACAGACAGCATCCAGGCCCAGAGTTCAAGTCCTATAACTGACTGTATATATATTGGTTACAAGTAGCCTCTTTTTTAAAGTAGTTGAGCCATTTTCACTCCAATCAGCAGATGTATTTATTTTGCTCACTCTTCCTCCCTCCCTTTCTATGGCATACACCCCACTCCCCACAGGTGGTATGTTCTTAGTGTTTAATATGCATTTGCTTAATGACCAATATTGTTTAGTGATTCTCCATTATTGTTTAATCTTCTTAAGACAGACTGTGTTTGAGGCCGTAAGGACAAGTCGCAAAAAAGCTGAAAGGCAACAAGGCAAATAAGGTATGTTTTTGACCATACTTTGCCAAATTGTTTCTGTATTTCTTTATCTTTGAAAATCTGCCTTTGGGAGATGTCCTCAGGCTGCTGTTTTAGTTTCACAATATTCTTTGGCTGCATTTGGCTTGCTAGTTATTTTGTTTTGTTTGGGACAGGGTCTTGCTGTGTGGGTCAGGTTGCCTTTAAACATGTGATCTTCTTGCCTTAGCCCTCCAGGTACTAGAATTACAGGCTTTCACTATTGTATCCTGTTTACATCTAGAATTCTTTCAGGCTATTTGTTTTAATGCCTAATCTTTCTGTTTGGCTCTCAGTGGTTTTTTTTCACTATGCCTAATATCAATAAATTTTTAAGAAAAATGCTGGTTGTGCTTATTTAAAATTCTTAATCAGTTTGTTCCAGTATTTCTCTTGATAGGGTATATGTTGTTCAGTGTATCGTTTTCCTTTGTAGTGGTATATACTTCAGATGTTTTAGATTGTGTGCTAATGTTCTGTGAAGTTGCTAGCATGGAGGTTGAGGTTCTATTTTAATCGTGGTTAAGGATGATCCCTAGAGAGTTCTAGATACCACAACTGCAGTCATCAGCTCACCTGTTGATACTCCATTAGGCTCTGTTCTTATGTGGGCACCCCTAAAACTTTTGAAGGCCTACTCCATAGCTGGTTCCCAGGCATCTGTGGCTCTTGTTCAAAATCTTGTCTGAAGCTGGGCGCGGTGGCTCACTCCTGTAATCTTAGCTACTCAGGAGGCTGATATCTGAGGATCATGGCTCAAAGCCAGCATGGGTACTGAAGTCCATGAGACTCTTATCTCCAATTCACCGCAAAAAAAAAAAAAAAAAATCCAGAAGTGGTGCTATGGCTTAAGTGGTAGAGCACTAGCCTTGAGTTGAGGAGCCCAGGGACAGCGCCCACGCCTGAAGTTCAAGCCCTGTGACCCACATTTTTTTTTTTAAAAAGAATCTTGTCTGGATTCTGGGTGGTAGATGTTTGTTGGGTAGTGACTGAATGCTTTGACTTGTGCTGTGAGAAAATGAGTGTTGCAGCAGAATGCAGAACAAAGAGGAGGCGAGCCAAGTACCGGCCCAGGTGAGAAGAGGAGGAGGGAAAGGTACTGGCCTGGGTAAGGACAGGAGGAAGGCCAGGTACTATCCTGGGTGTTTTTTGTTGTTGTTGCTGTTTTTCCTGTCCTGGGGCTTAAACCCAGGGCCTGAGCACTGGGCTTTCTCAAGGCTAGGGCTCTACCACTTGAGCCACAGTACCACTTCTGGCTTTTTCTATGTATTTGATTCTGAGGACTAGAACCCTGGTCTTGGTGCATGCTAGGCAAGCGCTGTACTACTAGGCCAAACTCTTGGACCCCAGCCTGGGTTTTTGCTGTATAATTAATTTGTTCATGGAGTTCAAACCGCTGTTATATTTTGGTTCTCCTTTTTTCTCTAAAAAAGGCTAAACAAGTCCAATTTGGAAAGCCAATTGTTATTATTTAAAACTTATAGACCACTTTAAGTATGCCAAGCTCTATCGTAGAAAATACACAAATGCGGGCTGGGAGCGTAGCCTAGTGGTAGAGTACTCGTCTAGCATGCACGGAACCCTGGGTTTGATTCTTTGGCATATACAGAAAAAGCCAGAAGTAGCACTGTGACTCAAGTGGCAGAGTGCTAGCCTTGAGAAAGCCCAAAGACAGTGCCCAGGCCCTAAGTTCAAGCCTCAGGACTGGCAAAAAAAAATACACATTAATATCCAAGGTTGTTTTTTTTTTTTTTTCGGGAACTACCACGTTTCTCTCTTTTACTGCAGCATTGCCAGTATTTACGCTTGTTTAAGCTTGAGAAATTTCCTCTTTATAGTTTTTTATCCTTTATGTTTTAGATGGATCTCTGTCTTTTTTAAAAAATCACAAGTAGATATTAGGAAGCCTCTTTTATGTACTGAAATAGTTTCTCTCTCTTGTTCTCTCTCTTTGCTTCCCAGCCACATTAAGGTATGATCTCACAACCACCTGCTCTTTTGAGGATGTTCTACCTTGACCCAGGCCCAAAAGCAATGAGGCGAAGTAACCATGGCCTGAAATCTTGGAATGGTGGGGGGGGAGGGAGAGGGAGAGAGAGAGAGAATTTGAATGACAGAGGAAAAGCAAAAGTGAATGAGAGGGAGAAGAAGAAAGCAAGAATGAGAGAAGGAAAGGGGGCTGGACAGAGAGGTGGAGTCTGAAAATCCCCAAGAGCATCCCACTGGTCACCTAATCTTCCTTTGGGCCCTGCCTCTCAAAGTCTCTTCCACCTCCCAAAAGTGCCACAGGGTTTTGTCAAGCCTTTTAGAATTTATCTTCACAGGCCTCCTTCCTTTAGGGGACCATGAAGATTAAAATCATAGCAGACTATTTTGTCTTTGCCTATCTTGACACTAATCTCCGGGAATTAACAAATAAAGCTTCCAGAGCATGCAGTGGTGTTCACTTTTGTTATCTGTGACTGCTTTCACACTACTCATTGGAAGAATGGAGAGAGTTAGAGGATCCTAAATGATTGCAAGTCTAAACTCTTTTATTATGTAGTCAATATCTACTGAAACGATCTGTTGGCCTCTGATATAGAGAATTCCTGAAATAAGGGCTTAGTTATTCTACCTTTCACTTGGACTTTTGCCAAGGAGATTGACATAGGTTGAAGGAAGCTAGATGACCCCAAAGAGATTCAAGGACCTTTGAGTTAGTCTAACACCATGAAGGCAAGATTTTCGAAGAGGCATCTGTAGGACCTCAGATTTCGGTTCCTTGTATCGCGTTGAGACTGCTCCTGTCAGCACTTGTCACTCAAGCAGGCTTGTGTGACACTTTGCCACAGCTCTTGAGAACACGTGGTGCTGACTATAGAACGCAGAGTGCAGATATGGGGGTGGTGGGCTTCCTTACCTAGAGTACAGTGATGTTACATGTGCATGTAACAGTACAGTGAGTACACATGCAACTAGCAGGGTGTGACACTGAGCATTCCAGGCAGAGGCTTGTGGGGGTGGAGCCCCCAGAGAACCCCAACCAGGGAAATCCCTAGTAGAGCCTTGGGAGCCACATCCTCCCTTGATCTCAGAATTGTTCTGCTACCAGGCTGCAGAGCCAGGCCAGGAGAGTGGCAAGTGTGAGACTCAACAGGGGCCACTGCTGCCTGGCCTAAGCCAGGAGGTAGCACATCAAGTTACTGATCATCTCCAGCTTTGAGCAGTCTTTTCCCTAATTTCTTTTGAAATTCTTCTTGTCTGTGTCTTCCTTTTAGAATGGGAATGTTCTGCGGTGATCCACATTGCATGTTATTTCTTAATTTCGTAGGCAGATGGAAGAATTGGCCTCTGAATGAATCAAACCTTGAACGTCACCCATGAATGATTTAGTTGGTTGGTGCTCGAGTATGTCTAGACTTTAGGCTGTTAGGGTAGAATGTATTTGCATACAAAATTTGAGGATGAAGATAAATTGTTATTGTTTAAGATTATTCTCCTACATTCTCTTTTTTCCTTTAGTGGTTGTGAGACTTGAACTCTAGGCTTGGGCACTGTCCCTGAGCTCTTCAGCTCAAGGCTACCTACCACCTTATCCCTTGAGTCACAGCGCCACTTCTTGTTTTCTCGTGGTTAATTGGAGATAAGAGTGTCACAGACTTTAGTGCCTAGGCTGGCTTTGAACCGAGATCCTTACATCTCAACCTCCTGAGGAGCTAGGATTACAGGTATGAGCTACCGTGCCTGGCTTATCCTAAATTCTTGTGAAACTTAATCTCTAATATAATAGAACTGAGAGGTGGAACCTTTAAGAGTTGAAGAGATTCAGAGGTTTCCTCTGTCTTGAGTGGTTTAGTGCTCTCATTATGGGAGCAGGTTACCCTGGATATTAAGTAGAAGACTCAGCTCCTCTCCCCCCCATCTCTCCCCTTCCCTCTTCCCCTTTTATTTCCTCGTCCCCTCCTCTACTTCCCTCTTCTGCTCTAGGATGACAAAGTAAGAAGGCCCCTGAAGCCCTCCTCACCACATGGATGCTGAGCCACATGACCTTGGACCTTCTGGTCTTAATACTATAAGAAAGAAATCTCTTTATAAAGTAGATTAATCTTTAGCATCCTGTTCAGACAGCACAAAATGATTAAGATTCCAAGAAGGCCAAGTGTGTTAACCAGAGCTTCTTACTAGCCTTACCATGTTGCTCAATCAGAAAAGGGTTTATATATTTACTAACTCATGTCAGCCACTCTTAGTGAACTTGAATACAGGGAATAGGTTGTTAAAATACTGTGACCGATTAACTCAACCCTGATAGGAACTGAGCCAGTGTGGTAATAATCTATTGTATATTTGTCCATTTTGGGGGGCTTGGAAACTTTCCTCCAGATACTGCTGTCTTCTGCATACTGCCTCCTGGAACAGTGGAGGAGGGGAGAAAGTGTGGGATGGACATGTGGGTCTGTGATTTAGCAATTTCCACCATATACCTATTATATCTTTCTCTCTCCAAACAATTCACTTGCCCTTTCCTCAAATCTTTCTCAGCTTGGAATGTGAATTAGCACTCAGTATTCTGCTCTTCAGACAGGAATTCTGCCTTCTATCAGACCACTCAGGCTAGTATTTGTTCTGATTTCTCAATAGGGAGTGGTATGGGAATTTCTAAGTCGTTACAATATTAGATTTATTTCTGTGTTTTGGGTCAGTGTGTGTCATTGAATTGACATCTGGTCATTGACATCAAAGTTGTGACTAGAAATAACTAGGAGAGTGTGTGAATCCTAATAAAATGGGGGAGATTTTCGAGAACATTGTTCTGGAGAAGGAATGCAATATAATTCAGGACATGTGGACAAAAACCAAGTTTACACAGACTAAACAAAATGCCTGGGATTAAAGCTGCAATGCTATGTGGTAGACTCAAGACTCAGTTGGGAGGGCTGGGAGCGTAGCCTAGCATGCTCGAAGCCCTGGGTTCGATTCCTTGGTCCCACATCCACAGAAAAAGCAGGAAGTGGTGCTGTAGCTCAAGTGGCAGAGCACTAGCCTTGAGCAAAAAGTGTCTAAGGACAGTGCCCAGGCCCTGAATTCAAGCCCCAGGACTGAGGAGAACAAGACTCAATTGGGGCAAATTATATACCAGGGTAGGGTTGGGGATTATAGTTTTGGTATGCTACTGGGACTAAACTTACTTACAAGCTGTAGGATGGTTGGCAATGACTGAGTGTAGTTGGGTTGGTAAGAGTTGGTGATATTAAGGAATGCTGGGTGCCATGGCTCATGCCTATAATCCTAACTGCTCAGGAGGCTGAGATCTGAGGATCGTGGTTCAAAGCCAGCTCAGGCACTAAAGTCTGTGAGACTCTTATCTCCAATTAACCACCAGAAAACCAGAAGTTGCATTGTGGTTCAAGGAGTAGAGCACTAGCCTGGAGCTGAAGAGCTCAGGGGACAGCGCCCAGACCCAGGGTTCAAGCCCCATGAGTGACAAAAACAGAACAAAACAAAAACAAAAACAAAAAGAAACCAAACCTATTTTATGACATTTCATTTGTTGATCAACTTTTTATCAGTATCTGCTCCTTTCTACAGTTCTGTTGATGCAAGGATTGTACCTAACTACAGAGCGGCCAACTATAATCTACACAGTAAAATGAGTAACTCAGACTGCTAAGTGACAGAACTAGGCTTTGGACTCAGGTTTCGCTCAATGTAAAAACTGCTTGATTTTGTATCTAAAATTCTTTCCAGGAGGTCATTTAACAGATTCTACAGCCTACACATCATACATACTAGAATATGTATACCTACTCCTGCATCGATTTGCATGTAGGTTTTTTTGTTTTGTTTTGTTTTTGTATTGGTCCTGAGGCTTGAACTAGGGGCCTGGGCATTGTCTTTGAGGTTTTGTGCAAGGCTAACACTACTGCTTGAGCCATAGCTCTATTTTAGGCTTTTTGATAGTGAATTGGAGGTAAGAGTCTTATGGTCTTTCCTGTCTGACTACAAACCATGATTCTCAGCTCTCATCAGAGGCACCTGGCTATATGTGGATATATATTTGAACGAGATCTCCTTTCAGTCCTCTAAAATATTAATATAAAATTCTTATTTTTCCAGTTTTGACTAAGCATCCTTTTGTGCCAGGCATAAAAATAAATGTGCTGGGTGCAGAATGTATGAGGGCAAGTGCTATCCCCATGGATAAAAGTGCTGTCCCCTGTGGGCAGAAGTGACATCTCCCATTGGCAGTCCTCATCAGAGCCTTCAGAAAGACCAGGTCTGAGAGATGGTGGTAGACCTCCATGCACAAGGCAAAGAACCTGCACTCCCCACACAACACTGCTAAGACTGGAATACCATCTGTGAAGCCCCCTGCACTGCATGTGCTTCCGTGCAAAAATGGGAAGAAGAGCAGCATGGCAGGAAGCCAGCATGTGCAGTCAGGTTATACAAAAGGGCTATGTAGCCCATTACAGTAAGGATTGCAGTTTTATTGCAGACCATGAAGTGTTTGCTTATTCATGCATTTGAAATGCAGTGACACCGTCGAGTTTCCATTTCTCAGGAACTTCCAGGCAGTTTAATTCAAATAAATAGAAGCTGTGTAGGGATTGAACCTGGTGCCAGGTAGTGTTCTACCTCAGAGCCAGGTGCCAGCCAAGGGGGAATCTCTACTCATTATACTATAATAATGCCTTCCTTGTCTTCTTTAGATCTATGGCACAAATGTGCCTGATCAGTTTAAGCGTAAATTAACCAGCGAATTTTCTTACATCTTTAGGATATTTCAGTCACGCTCTGCCTTTTCTGCTTTGATCAGTTCACACATGTTAACAAGTATCTTACCAAGTATGTAACTCTACACAGAGCTGGGCTGAGGCATTTCAAATGGTTTCATAGGTCACACATTCCCAAGATAATAAAGCAGTATGGAAATTTCCATTTGATTTTTTAAACTAGGGATTAAAAAAAGTTAAACTCCTGGACTGGGCATGCTGGTACACAACTGTAATCTAAACACTGAGGGTGGAGGCAAGAGGATGGTGAACTGAAGGCCAGCCAGATCTACATAGTGAGACTTTGTCTTTAAACATTCCAAATGAATAATACATAAAATATTCCCCTCACAGTTGTTAGTGGGTGATGTTGAGCAAGTATCTGAATGTGGGTTTTCTCACAAAAATGCACCACTTTCTTGACTTTTTCAGTATTGTTACAATGCAGACTCAAGGATAAAGATCCTAATTGCTTTATGGATTAAAGAAAACAGTTATATATATATATATGTGTGTGTGTATTGTATAGATATATAATATGTATATTTGTAATATATGTGTAATATTAGTTCTACCATTGGTACCTTTACAAACTACCTGAAAAAGAAGCCATTTAATTAAAATTAACATTATAAATATAAAAGGTAGTGTAAATAAATAACTGATTCTGTCCCAGAATAATTGATATACTTACACTTTGATTTTTTTTATAACATCATCAGGAAGAATTTTGCTACTCTTCTACAACATAAAAATAAATTGTCAAACAGTAACACAGCCCAAGGCATAATATCATTATGTTTTTTGCTGTCTTGTTTGCTTGGTCTCACTATGTAATGTAGACTGGCCTCAAACTCACTGTGTAGCACAGGTTGACCTCAAATTCATGATTCTCCTGTCTCAGCCACATATTGCTGGGGTTACAGACGTGTGTGCCACCATAGCTGGCTAAGGATATTTTTTCCAGTTGTTCCAGGTGGCCTTGCGGGTCTAGCAGGAGAAGTGACAGTCCTGAAGTAGATCTTGGTAAATTTGCTTGACTACATTCTTCAGGTAGTTGTCTTCTAATGGCACTTTAGACATAATGGTAGCAATTTCATCGTGTCCAATGTTTCCAAGGTCACACTTTGATTTTGACCAAGGTGTTTCTCAGCTCTAACTAAATTTTGTTGTTTGTTATTTTTCAAACTGACATGCCATTTGTCCTTCAAGCTTTTCATTTGTATCTTCCCTACTTACTTGAATTATATGATGGTTTTGGACGATAATTCTTTTACCAGGCTGTCATTAGAAGACCCGCCTCTATTCCCACTGGCCACCCTCCTTCACTCCTGTTCTCTTGTGGCTGCACTGCACCCTTTGTTCTGTCAATCAGCTTTCACAAATGAGTGGGAACAGGTACTCTTTGCATCTGTCCTGGACTTTGGTGAAATTTAGCCTTGCCACTTTTCTACCTTTGCTGGGAACTCTGCACCAAAACTGATGCTTTCTTTTATCTTTGGAACTCGTTAATATTCATTAAACCAAATCAGATTGTATATGAGTTAACTCAGTACTGCAGCGTTCCTCAGGATGTGTTGGCATTTAAACATTTCTCCATAGATTTAGACTGATGTCCTTAGGAGCATCTGTGAACCAGTGATAGGCAGCAGGTTGATGAACAGATACTCAGGATTCTTAGCCCCAGATACTCGGGATTCTTAGTCCTGGGCTGAGGCAACTCTGAGTTGTGCTGTGGTGTTGATCTTAGAGTTCCCTGACAGGGCTGTGTTTCAGAATTCTTAGTTGTTGGCTTCCATGTTAGGGCCATGTAAATATACTAGCATCTTTTTTTGTAGAGCCAAAGACCATCCTCAGGGCCTTGCACTTTCCAGACGAATCCTCTTCAACTGAGCTAAACCCCCTACCCCACAGTAGTATTTTTGCAACAGTGATTTAACTTTAGAGCTCACCACCCTGCTTTGCCCAGGGACTGGACAGATAAGCTGGTTTGCTTCCTCTGCTACGTGGATCTTCATCTCTTGAACCTTGACCATTGGAGATGAAGCAATACTTTCCAGACACTGTACATATATGAGAATGAGGATAGTGTTGACAGTGTCACCCAGTGTCTAGACCTGAGGCTGATCTCTTAGTATTTGACCAAACATAAGGCTGCTTTCCATTTGACCAATAAAACTAATGGCAGCATGTGGTTGATGTCTGTCAGCCTCGCAGACAGAAAAAGTGCTACCATCTAAATGTACATTGACCATCTTCACCCTGCTTCAGCTTTTTCAAAATGTAACCACTTCCCGGAAGGACCTGCCTACACTCCTGTTATTTGTGGTTGGCGTATATGCTAATTATTGAAAGGACAATGACTGTGGGTCTCGCGTGTTTATTTACAGTGCCTTAGCCTCACTTTCTCCGTCTCCATCTGCATGGTGCTCTATTACTCGCTGCTTTTGGTGAGTTTCCTTTCTCTTATCTTTGCCCATGGATGTGGTGTATTCTGATGTTATTCACTCTCTAACATTCTCTGAAAGTGATGTTTTCTTTCCTCTGTTTTTAAATTTTTTTTTTATTTTTGTCATTGTCATTTCTCCAAGGAGCCATATTTCACATATTCCTGGATAGCTTTTAGCAACCCTGTTGTACTTGTAGAGTGTACATCTGGGCAGGCCATTGTCAGCCGACCCAATGGTTGTGTACATCTTAGAGTATCTGGTGTCTTTCAGTGGGAGTTGCTGCCTGACTTAGGTTCAGTCTGTGAGCTGTAAGGAGAAGTCTTGTAGACACAGCTGGTGGGTACCTGTGTCTTCTCTAGGTGTGGTTATTGGGACTGGCCACCTCTTCTGTTCCTGCCTTGGCCTAGGCAATGTTGCTTGGGCAGTTCTCTGAGGAGCTGATCCTCTGTGGGCATAGCCTTCCAGGAAGTGCTCAACTACCTTCTGCCAACCCAGGGATTTCTTGAGACTTTCATTCTTTTCTGCCCTGTATCTCAGATTTTACCTGCTAAAATCTGTGTCAGGAATGTAACTGACTATAGCTTGGGGATTAGGGATTTGCTAAGCTTTTTTTTGTCATTTGGTTTTATAAGAATATTTCAAAATCATAAAGGTGATTATAAAGATGATATACAGAGGGGTTGTAGTTACATGGGTTAGGTAATGAGTATATTTCTTTTCTCTCTCTCTCTCTTTCTTTCTCTCTCTTCTTTCTTTCTTTTTTGGTGGATTAAGGGGCTTGAACTCGGCCTGGGCACTGTCCCTGGGCCTGGGCATTGTCCCTGAGCTCTACAGGCCTACTTCCTGTTTTCTAGAGGTTAACTGTAGATAAGAGTCTTAGGGTTGGCTTTGAACCTTGTTCCTCAGATCTTAGGTTCCTGAGTAGCTAGGATTACAGGCGTGAGCCAATGAGCCACTGCTCTCTATGAGTACATTTCTTTTGAGCAGCATCACTGGTTCCCTAATTGTCTCCCAGTTTTTTTTCCTTCTGAAACCCTCCCCTACAGTTAGGTAGTTCATTTTCAATGTCATGTCTACTGAGTATCACTGCTGAGTAAGTTTACCCTTGTCCCTCCTATTCTCCCCCCAAAAGAGAAAACTACATACAGACAAAAAATACAGAAACCACCACCACCACAACAAAAAAAAACAGCAACAGAGGGAAACAGCAAGCAACAACAAGACACAAAAAGTAAAACAAAAAAATTCTTATTTCCATTTCTTGGAGTTCATTTCAATAAACATCATTTTATGATCATATGTACATAACTATTGAGCTTTTATGATGCTCTAAAAATATCTTCCTGTGGTCTCACTATGTGAGTGTTTAAGAGTCCTGTTTAATTTCTCTTCTACAAGTGTGGTATTTTTGTCTTTTACTTTCCATTGGATTTACTTGTAGATTTATAGGCCCATTCTAATGACCACAAATGAAGGAAACTATGCAACCTATTTTTTGGGGGTCTGGTTTGCTTTTCTTAATATTTTTTCCATTTCCTTGCAAAGGGAGCAATATCATTCTTTCCCCTAGAGAGAATGTGTATCTATACTACATTTTCTTGATCCATTCATTGATCCATTTCTTGATCCAGTTTTCCTGATCCATTCATCCACTGAGGGACATCTGGGTTGATTCCATATTTTGGCCATGCTAAACAATTGAGCTTTCTTTTTGGATAAGTTTTTATGTTATTTTCCCATAAGATTTTATTTATTAAATTAAAAAGGTTTTCAGCTATTAAAGTGACATGCTTATAAAATAATTAAAACCCTATTAAAGGCAGTAGTAAACCTCTTTCCTTAGAACAGTGTTTCCTATATATTTCCTTCAAAATTGTCCATTGTGTCTACAGATATTTATACAAAAAAGAACATACTACTTGTCTTTTGTTGTTGTTGTTTATTTTAATGTTTGTATTTGTTTTTTGCAAGTCCTGGGCTTGAGCTCAGGGCCTGAGCACTGTCCTTGGACTTTCTCAAGGCTAGAGCTCTACCACTTGAGCCTCAGCACCACTTCTGGCTTTTTTCTATGTATGTGGTATCGAGGAATCGAACCTGGGTCTTCGTGCATGCTAGGCAAGCACTTTAACCACTAGGCCAAACTCCTGGCCCAATGTTTGTATTTTTTGACACAAGATCTCTCTGTGCAGTCCAGGTTGACATAAATCCATGCAGTTGATTAGTCTGGCCTCAAACTCGCAGTCCTAGCTCCTCTTTCTAAGTGCTGGGGTTACAGTGTAAAAACCATCCCCTGCACAATGGCCCAGACCTGTAGCCACAGCTCAGGTGATAGAGATTGGGAAGACTGAAGTTCAGGACTAGACCAGAAAAAAAATTAAGTGACCGTGATCTCAACAAACCTCCACCCCATCTTGTTCTCAACAAACAAGCCAGGCATGATGTTGCATACCTGTGATCCCCGCTGTATAAGAGAAGTGGGTAGGACTGCTGTTCTAGGTGGGCAAGGAAAAAAACCAAAACCCTATCTGAAGAAATAACCTAATGAGTAAAGGGATAGAGGTATGGCTCAGATGGTACAACACCTGCCTAGAAAGTGCAAGAATCTTGCGTTCAGTCACCATTACTGTAAAAAAAGAAAAAAGAAACAAAAATTAGAACTTGAAAACAGTATACATGGGCCAGGAAAATAAAAGGGTAATACATTTTGTTTTGGTATAAGTGAATATGTACACTTAAATAGTACTGTCAATTTTAATATATAATTTTCAATATTTAGGCATTTTTCCTCTAGTGCTTTGGTACTATAATCATGAAATACATATAAACAAGTATGTGAAGGGTTTGTATAACCTTTTTTTTAATTAAAGAATTTATTAACGTTGATTTTTACATCATATTTTAAATGACAAGTTTAACAAACAAGTGTTCAAGAAGGGAATCTATTTATAATCACTGGGACTTAGTATTTAGAACTTAATCAAAATTAGGCTAAGGGTTTGTATGTCATAGAAACATACTAATTTATGAAATAAAACATTATGTCTATAGAGTCATAGGTTTTTATGTCTATATAGTTATGTTTATATTTCCATTACCATGTCCATAGCATTGGGTATGCAGTTATTGAGTCCTTGCTCTTGTAGTCTTTGGATTTAATAGCCACATATTAAGGATACCTGTGTATAACCTTTTGCCTGTAGCTCTACTGTGGCTCTGCATGGCACTGCAATGCAATACTTTTTAATAGGAAAAAAAAGGGGAGAACTCTGATACATAATTACCATTGGTAAGCTTCAGAAACATCCTGTACAGCATAAGCAGATATAGTTCCATTGATGGCATTCAGAAAGGAAAAAACGACAGAACCAGGACTGCGAGGGCTGGCCCAGCTCTGAGAGGCTACCTAGGGGTAGGGGAGGAGTTAGGGTGAGGGAATGCTTAGTATCCTGATTACAGTTATGGCTCTTAGTGTTGACTAAAATAAGTCAGTATTTCTATTTTTCTGTGACTACAGTGAAGTTTAAATGATTTTATATGGTTCAATTTATATAGCTTTCAGAACCTTCTGTTTAGAAAGATGAGTTTTACTCTATATGCAGCATTAATGTGGTTAGAGGATTCCAGGAGATTGTCTATAGTGTTGTGAGTCTTGTAGAAAGTACACACTTGTTGAATTCCCCTTTGTCCGTCTTGATTATTGTGGAGTTTGCCACTTTGCTGTATTTCTTTTATAGCCTACTGTCTAGTTGACAGACATTGTTTACTTATGGGGTCTAGACATTCCTTACAAGTAATAGACCCAAGATGTTAACTGAGTCCTCCAGAATTACCTGATTTCACTTGGGGCTGAGAATTCATCTCTCGACAACATGTTTTCTCAAGATTGGATTTAATTGCCTTTTAGTAAAACTTGGCATAAAGACAACCATGTTTAGAGTTCGTGTCAGAGCAAAGGCTTCTTGTCTTTAGAAATTTTTCGCCCACATCTCAATTATGTTCATCATTATCCTGTTGGCAAGCTGACTGGATTTCTAAAGCACATGGAGTTCCCCTAAGACTTTGTATTCTAAGATACGTATTGTCTATCCATAAATGACTAACAGTATAGCCATTATTTTGTTTTTATAGTCTGTTTCACAGCTATATTGCATAAATATTTTTCAGTGGATTTTTTAGATTTATTATAGCATTACTAGCAAGTTTATCAAGGCATCACACAAAAAAAGTATGTTAATACATGGTAAAACCAAGACTAGGATGTAAGGAAGGTCACAGGGTTAGTACAAAGCTGGTGTCTCAGGCCCAGAAGACTGCAAAGGAATGGGATAAGAGAAGGACGGAAGGTTTTGTGGGTGCACAGTCACCATGTGTCCCCCATGGACAATTGAGATTGTATGGTGAACTGATTAAACTGAAAGCAAGTTAGTTTCCTGTAAGCTTGAAGCACCATTTCTGCTGGTGATTAGTGACCATATAGCTCTGTGGCTTGGTGCACAGGGCAGAAAGAACATCAAAAATGGTTCTTTCAAAATGTATTTTCAGGGCCGGGAGTTTGGCCTAGTGGTAGAGTGCTTGACTAGCATGCACGAAGACCCGACTTTGATTGCTCGTTACCACATACATAGAAAAAAAGCCAGAAGTGGTGCTGTGGCTCAAGTGGTAGAGCCCTAGCCTTGAGAAAACCCAAGGGCAGTGCCCAGGCTCTGAACTCAAGCCCAGGAGTGGCAAAAAAAAAAAAATCAAAATGCATTTTCAAGCAAGATGGCATTGCTCAGTAGTCCCAAGTAAGCCTGAGTTAGTTGACTCTTGTCAACCTCATTGAATTAGAGAGTAGTAACAGTAAGACCTGAGGGGCTTTTGCTTATTTATTTGGATGCAAATTTATTGAATATTAAAATGAATTTTGTAGCATATGGATGACATTTTCTTGTCAGGCACCTCCATACAATACTGTTATATACAATGGGAACTCAAATGGCCAGTAAAACTCGCTGTTTTATGATACATAAGGGAAAAAGAAAAAAAAAAAAAGCTGGGTGCCAGTGGCTCATGCCTGTAATCCTCAATCCTGCGACCAACAAAAAAGAAAAAAGAAAAAGATGGTAGCCAATTAAAGTTTCTTTAGTAACTAACTTCAAAATGGTTAAAGTTCCAAGTGACAATTATACAGTTACAGCATATAAAAATGGTATATTGACAGCCCCTGCAATTCTGAGAAAATTAATTACAAAGTTGACTATTCTGGTAAATTCAGTCTAGAGTTTTTTTTTAATGGGGGGGCAATGTGATTTTAAAGACTTGCTTTTACTTATAACATAGACACTTTCCAAGTTACAGTAAGTGGGTATATCTTAGCTCTTACAAATTAAGATGGTCTCTTTACAGAGTCATACTAATACTCAAACCTTACCCGTCTCCTGTGATTTTTTCCCTATGTACATCAGTGTATGCAGGTATCTTTTCTTCTGCCATCTGATCTAGTGTCAGTTCAGCCTAGCCAACCTGGTGAGGAAGAAGCTTCCCCCCACCCCCATAACACCAAAGTGAGAGTAGGGAAAGACAGGTAACATTCTATCTAGGCTTCTTCTTCACTATAACCCTAGTTCAAGTTTCAGCTGTTTCCCTCTTGTTTTAAGGGGTTTGATGTGGGAATGTATATATTAATATCAGTATGTAGGGAATTCATGATCAATTTTTAGTGTTCTTTCTTTTTTTTTTTTTGGTGGGTCATAGGGCTTGAACTTGGCCTGGGCATTGTCCCTGAGCTCTTCATTTCAAGGCTAAGTGCCCTACCCTTGAGCCATGCCCCATTTCCTGTTATCTAGAGGTTAATTGGAGAAAAGAGTCTCAGGTTCTTTTGTGTTCGGGCTGGCTTTGAACCTTCATCCTCAGATCTCAACCTCCTGAGTAGCTAGGATTAAAGGCATGAGCCACCATATCTAGCAAGTGTTATTTCTTATTTAAAAACAACCACCATTGACTGTGAACCAGTGCCCTGTGATTTCATTTTTGTGTAGTCATGCATTCTCAGCACTCCTGTGTGTGGATGGGTGTGTGCCTCAACTCTGACTAAGTATATACTTGCAGGTGAACAAGTCAGCAGCAAACATGATTTTGAGAATTTGATACTCGGCTTTTCTTATCTATCAAGTGAATTCTTAACTCAAAGCAGGTTTGTGTAGTTGTATTGAGTCATCAAGAACTTCAATGCTGAACATAATATAATGACATACTCGTGCTGAAAGGAGACTGGTCCCTACTCACTCTGCGTTGGCATCTCTCTTTGTGTTTAGATAGATAGCTGCAGTGATACATTCTCTTATTGGATATGTTCCCTAATGGGGTCAGTCTAAGGTAACAGGTACATAGGACAAAGGAAGTATGGCTGTGCTGACTTCACTGTGACCTTGCTGACTCACTGTGCTTTTAAGAAGGCTGAGTAGAGCTTCACATTCACTTCTTTTTTCTTCTGCTCAAGTAATCCTGAAGGAATTGTCCCAGGCTCACCTTTCAGTCCCTAGTGCTCATGTTTCCAGAGCTTTTCCTCTTGCATAACAAAGCAGCAAAGCTTATAAACCCTGTGTCCCTGCTGGAAATCTACCTGGCTGCCACCTAGGATTGAATATGACTCGTGAGTTTAACATGAGTTTGAGATTTATGTCCAGACACTGGGACACTGAATTTCAAGACACTGAAGTGAGATTAATGAATGACAGTGTGTGTGTGTGTGTGTGTGTGTGTGTGTGTGTGTGTGTGTGTGTGTGTGTGTTGTATGTGTGTGTTTATTTTTTTGCCAGTCTGGGGGCTTGAACTTGGGGCCTAGGCACTGTCCCTGAGCTTCTCTTGCTCAAGGCTAGCACTTTACCACTTGAGCCACAACACCACTTCCATCCTTTTCTGTTTATGTGGTACTGGGGAATGGAACCCAGGGCTTCATCCATACTAGGCAAGCACTCTACCACTAAGCTACATTCCCTGCCTCTGGCATTATTTTCATTTACATTATCATTTTATTTTTCACAACTGTGCATGTAGAGGATGGGAGGAATCAATTTTTCTACTTCCTCTTCCTCACCATTGACTTGAGTTCACTGACTGAACCCACTGCTACCTGATGTTAGCTCCACTGCTTCCCAGACATCACCTACCCTTCAGATTCACGGGGTGAATTTGTAAATCTCCCTCCCTCCATAGGCTCTTGTGTTTGTGGTCTCTTCTTAGATCTGCATCTTTCTCTCATCCATGGCAATCTTTTTTTTTTGGTCTGTTGTGGGTCTTGAACTCTGGGCCTGGCCCCTGTCCCTGAGCTCTTCAACTCAATGCTACCACCCTACCCCTTGTGCCACAGCACCACTTTGGGTTTTTGGTGGTTAATTGGAGATAAGAGCCTCAAGGTTTGGTCTTTAGTGGCCAGGTTGGCTTTGAACTGTGATCCTCAGCCTCCTGAGCATCTAGAATTACAGGCATGAGCCACCACGCCCAGCAATCATACCAATCTTTTCTTTTTTCTTTTTTCTTCTTTCTTGCCAGTTCTGTACTTGAGCTCATGGCCTAAGCACTGTCCTTGGCCTTTCTCAAGGCTAATGCTCTACCATGTGAGCCAAAGCACTAGATTTGGCTTTTCCTTTGTATGTGGTACCAAGTAATCAAACCCCAGTCTTCGGGCATGTTAAGCAATCTACCATTAGACCAAACTTCTGGCTCCAACCATGGCAATCTTAATACTGTATATCCACTTGGTTTTCTAAAGCCATGTGAAAACTTATGCCATCAGAGAAAAACTTATCTTCTTAAAACTTCTCTCTTTTTACGCTTCCCTCAGGGTTCATGTGTCTTTTGATACAGCACTAGTTAGTCAATATGAGTAGACATCGATATGAATATCCTCAGGCCTTAGTTGTTTTTTCCCCCTATTGATGTGTATTGCTCCTGAGGCCCTTGCTTCCACTTGTTTTCCAAAATGCATAATAAAGTCATCTATAAAGCATGAACACTAGCTAAGTATTGATTCCCGCGGGTCCACATTAAAATGTCCTGTTTGTTCTTGTCAGTGGAGTAAATATTTAACTTGTCTAACATGACTGATATTTGCTCAGGCAGTGCCATTTCCTGCTTTGGGGGGAATTTTGGTCAGTTGCTAACTGGTTGGTCCTCTGAGTCTTTTCGTATATAGGGTGTGGGCCTTAAGAAGTTGAATCAGGCATTGTTCTCACAGGTTTTACTACCTGTATTGTTGCATAGGATAGGAAAACCCAAACCAAACTCTTAGAGAGTCAATGCAGAGCATCTCACCTCTAGACACCAAAGTGTGTGGTGATTTCTCCCGTGAAAAATCAGCCAATCTGTATCAATCTGACACACTCCCACAGGCTGCCCCACAGGCCACAATAAAAGGCACGAGTGTCATTGATGATTTGACTACTGGGTATAAATCAGGATTTCCATATCTGGAATGCAATGTATTTGTTTCAGATGATTCACAGAACTCCTAAAAACTTTTACTTTTGCTTAGATTGGACAGGACTGCAGAAACTTTTTGTTTTCTTAAGGGTAAAACTCCACAAAAGCTTGTACTCATTTATGTCTTCATTGTGCATTATTTATTTCAACATGAAATTATCCACTTCTGCCAAGGAAAGACATTTTACTGCTACCTATGGACCATTTCTTAGAGCTCATTATATCCTGAGATACATAGGGATTTATTATATAATGAAAATGAGAGATGTAGAAGCCATACTGATATATTCAAAACTAATGTAGAGTAAAAAGGTTTAAACAAACTGAACTCTTCAGTCCATAAGATACGTAGTGACTTCCTTGTTGTAGGATATTTATGTTTCAGATGTTTCAAAGTTCAGGTTTGTTTTTGCCAGTCCTGAGCCTTGAACTCAGGGCCTGAACACTGTCCTTGGGCTTTCTCAAGGCTAGATCTCTACCACTTGAGCCACAGCACCACTTCTGGCTTTTTTCTCTCTATATATGGTACTGAGGAATCGAATCCCGGTCTTTGTGCATGCTAGGCAAGCACTCTACTATTAAGCCAAACTCTAGGTCCTAACTGATGAATTTTTAGTTGGGCAGACCATTAGGAGATGAACCTTGTTGGAGGAGGTAGGTCATGGGGCTTGCCCTTGAAGGGCTGTGTCTAACCCCTAGCCCTTTCCCTCTGGCTTTCTCTGCTTTCAGCCCCTTTCCCTCCGGCTTTCTTTGCTTCCTGCCAAACAAGCGGATCACATGTTCCATGCCAAGTAACCACGAGACTGACATCTCTGAAAACATGATTTCTCTTAAATTATTGTTACTATTTTTTACCAGTCCTGGGGTTTGCACTCAGGGCCTGAGCACTGTCCTCGGGCTTTCTGAAGGCTAGCGCTCTACCAGTTGAGTCACAGTACCACTTTCAGGTTTTTCTATGTATGTGGTACCTAGGAACTGAACCGCGGGTCTTTGTGTATACTATGCAAGCACTGTGCCACTAGGCCAAACTCCCAGCCTCTCTCAAATTATTTAATCTCAGTTGAAAAAGTAACTAAGACAGAGATTTAGCTTTAACCCAGGAATCAGAGGGTATACGTTTAAATCATAGCAGTCAGCACATATTGTTAAGTGCTAAAAAAAATCATGTCAAAAGACCCAGAATCTGATTTGAATACACAAATTTCACTAGGAAAACCAGAATAGTAGATTGAGACATAGCGTTTGAATCTAAGAGTATAAAAAGGAAAGAGCTCTTAATCACTTATAGAGGATTCTGGGAAATCAACTCATTATTTAGAGATCTGGTAATTAAAAGAAAAGAGGCAAGCATTTATCCTTTCTTATCCTTTCCTGTGCTAATTATACCACAAAAGAACCAAACCATTAATTAACGGAAGTTTCTGTATTATAGACGTAGTCCTGGGAATAAATGAATAAGGAATGAGAATTGGATTTTAACAACATATGTATTTCATCCAAAGACTGCATGTAGATAACAACAGGGCCTCCACTAGCAGTTGTCTCTTCTGATGTGCCTAAACACACTATTTCATTAGGCTATTGACAGTATTCCAGTCTTCATTCAGGAAAATAATGTGCCTAGGCACAGATTTATAACACACTTTCCAGGGACTAACATTGTTATGAGATTTGCATTATTGTAGTCCTTACTTTCAAAGCTTTTGGATGGTAAAAACTTAATTTCATTTGATGATAAGCTGTCATGTTTGTTCTAAGAAGACACATTAGAAGATCTTAAAAACTACACTGGGGGCCAGGAGTTTGGCCTAGTGCTAGAGTGCTTGCCTAGCATGCACAAAGACCTGGGTTCGATTCCTCCGTACCACATACATTGAAAAAGCCAGAAGTGGTGCTGTGGCTCAAGTGCTAGAGCTGTAGACTTGAGAAGTCCAAGGACAGTGCTTAGGCCCTGAGTTCAAGCCCAGGAATGTAAAAAAGATGTTTGTTTGTTTGTTTTTATGGGTCATGGGGCTTGAACTCTGGCCTGGGTGCTGTCCCTGAGCTCTTCAGCTCAAGGCTAACACCCTATCCCTGGGCCTACACCTTGTCTCTGAACTCTTCAGCTCAAGTCTACTCGACCCTTGAGCCAACTTTAATTGGAGATAGGAATCTCAGGTCCTTTTGTGCCTGAGCTAGCTTTGAACCCTGATCTTCAGATCTCAGCCTCCTGAGTAGCAAGGATTATAGGCGTGAGCCACACTCTGGCCATTGGAATATTTATAATGTCTTTAAGACAGACAAAACTTAAACCACAAAGAGTAAAACATTGAACTTTATATATTTATAAAATCTCACATTTTTTTTCCTCACTTGGTTTCAAGGTGGTACTATAAGTATCATACTATAGTTACCAATTCTTCTTTGGCTCATTGATAATTCTAGTTCATGGACTTACTTTTATTTTCCAGCTTTTATTTTTAGCTAAATTAATTTACATTATCAAGTTACATATAACCAACTAAGAGAGGTTTTATCCTTTATGGAAAATGTAGGATGACTGACTAGGTGAATTACAAAAAAAAAAAAAATTCAACCAGCCTGTAATTAACCACCAGAAAACTGGAAGTGGTGCTGTGCCTCAAATGGTATAGCAGTAACCTTGATCTGAAGAGCTCAGGGACAGTACTCAGGCCCAGAGTTCAAGCCCCACAACCAACAAAAAAAGAAAACAAAAACCTTCAACCAATGAAAGAATGAGAAAATAATATGCATGTTTTGCTATCCTTAAATTAATAATATAGGTATTATTTTCTAAGACATTTTTGAATATAAAATTTCTAGCTATATTTTTAGTCAAACACAACCAAAATCACTGTCTAGGCATGGCTTTTCAGCCTCGGCTATGTCCTAATATATTTGCGGTGTTTTGGAATCTAAAGTTATTTAATAAAATGAAATTAATTTCATTCATGAATGGTAAATTTATGCAATTTGTTCAGAAAGACTAAGATATTTTTCATAAACTCCAAGTGGTATTATTTCCTTAGCAAATTAAGTAAAGTTTTGCTTTCTTCCAAAGATTCTTTTTTTCTTTTCTTTTTCAGTACTAGAATTTGAACTCAGTATTTCATGCTTGCCCAGCTTACTTACTATCCTGGTACTCTATAACTTGAGCCACATCTTCAGCCCTCATAGACTCTTAAGTTGATTAAACATTTCTAATAACTAAACTTTTTAACTCACTATATTAACAATGAGCAAAAGGTAGTTAATTTTAACTTTTTAATGAATTTATCCATCTCCTATTGATTTTGTGTGTGGGGGGGGTGTGTGTTGGGGTCATGGGCTTGAACTTGGCCTGGGCACTGTTCCTGAGCTCTTCAGCTCAAGGCTATTACCCTACCCTGGAGCTAAGCCCTACTTCTGTTTTTTCTAGAGGTTAATTGGAGATAAGATTCTCAGGTCCTTTTGTGCCCTCGTCCTGGCTTTGAACCTTGATTCTCAGATCTCAGCCTGAGTAGCTAGGATTACAGGTGTGAACCAACTGCCTGGCTTCTTGTACTGAGTTTTTGCAATATTTACTCTGTAGACTTTTAATGTTGGTCACTGTTCCAGGTTGTAGTGCTGAATCTGAAGGAAGGGGTAAGAAGCACACCCTGGACAAAAGCCCCATCCTCCACCCGCCCCATCATGCATCCATGCCTCCCCAACCCAGTGGTGTGTGGTGACCCAGTGGGCCAGAACCCCTGTGGTGTGTGGTGGTGGTATTGTGCCCGCCCCTGAGCCTGAGTCTGCATTTAAAAAATCTCACTTGAACCTCGCAGTGCTTTCTACTACTAAGGAAGAAGTCTTGGTCCATTCTTAAGAAAACCAAGAGCAGAGAAAGTGCTGAACTGCATGACTAGGCATCTGTCGGTCCCGAAGTCTACTGCTGCATGTGAATGAGTGCTGCTCATGATCACACAGCAGAAAACAGAGCCTTGACCACTGTGTGCTGACTGTGCCACAGGCAGTGGACGAAAAGTAATGACAGGCTCCTGGGAGTGGCAGTAAAGGGGGTTTCCAAAATAAGGTAGGACACTAAGGGAATAGGAGGAGATAAAATATTTCAGACTTCACATTTCTCTCTGAAGACCAGACAAGTTGGAGCTTTTTTTTTTTTTTTCCAGTCCTGGGGCTTAAACTCAGGGCCTATGCTCTGCCTTTGAGCTTTCTCGAGCATAGCACTCCATCACTTGAGCTTCACCACCACTTCTGGCATTTTCTGTGTATGTGGGACTAAGGAATCAAACCCAGAGTTTCAAGCATGCAAGGCAAGCACTCTACTACTAGGCCACATTCCTGGCTCCTTTATAAATTTGTTTTATGGCTGGCATTTGAAATTAGGACTACTCTAATTTCAAATTGGAGGCCAGCATGCCTCCAACCCTTCTAAACACTGGTTCTTTTTGAGTTTCTGGACTGTAATCCCCTTATGTTAGGCTTTCCCTTGTACTATGATGACAGATGTGGAGATGTTCTGTGATGACAGATGTTGGAAGATGTAGAGATGCGTACTATGATAAGAGATTGTTCCACCATGACTGGCTTCTTTTAATTGGCATGGAATCTTATGGACTTCTTCCCAGGCCAGCCTTGTTCTGCCACCCTCACAGCCTCACCCTTCTACTTAGCTTAGGCTGACAGCACACACCAGTACACTCAGCTACTGATGGGGGTTTGGGGGGGTCTCTTGCTTGGATTGGTCTAGGTCCTTGATCTTCCTCTTCTCAGATTCTTAATCAGCTAGAATTATGGTCATGAGCCACTGGCACTTGGCTTTGTGGGAGTTAATCAGGCAGATGAGTGTTTGTTTTTTAATTCAAGGCTTGTATGCAAGTGCTCTACCACTTGAGCCAGGCCCCAGGCCTGACTCCAGACACCAGGACAGACTCACTCTTCCAACCCTCCATTTGTGCTGTGATGGCTGGACAGTGTAAGACAGGTTTGGGGCCTACTCAGCCTTTTCTGATATTAGTTCAACACAGTGCAGACACAATCATTTGTTTGCAAACATGGAAAACAAACTGAAACTAGTTAGTGTCCTACTATGCATTTCAAGAAATATACCCAGTTTTGGAAATTTCCTTTTCTTACATTGCCTCTCCCAAAACTGCCATATGCTATTTCCTGTTTCAGTAACATTTCCTCATACAACCATTCGTTTATTTTTTTTTTAAAGGTATTCCATTTAGCTGAGGTATTGAATGTTGTTTCAAGGGATGCTATGAGGACACTTGCAATAAAAGTCTTTTTCATTCACACTCATTCAAAAAAAATGAAGTGAGTCTATGCTATATAATTTTTTCATGCAAGTGCAGGAGTGGGGTTGTTATATAAAGACTGGATAATCATGTCCATTCCAAGAAGATTGAGAGACATTATTGTTTTGAAGTAGTCAAAGAATTTGTTCTCCCACAAGGCATGTGGCTTCAAGCCAGCATACCTCATAATTCATTCTCCTTTATTCCTTCTACTATTTTCTTCTTCCTTGTTACAACACCTAAGTTTCTCAAGGGAATGTACAGTAGAAGGAACTTTTTCTTAACTTCTTTTTTGGTGTGGTGCTAAGGATTGAACCATGCATACTTGGCAAGTTCGCTGCCACTGAGCTATACCTCCATGACTTTCCTTACTCTTTTAACTTTCAGATAGTTATTTCCGGGACACATAGTTGACTGCAAAGATTTGCTATGTTTTGAAGGTGTTAAAGTCTCTTCTTCATCCTTGTTCTAAATTTTGTCCAGATGCTAGTGTCAAGAACATCAGATTAAGATAGCAAGACAGTACATGAAATGCACCAAAAGGTATTACATTTTAAATAGATATAGGGTGAGATACTGAGATCAGGGTATTGGAAAGTACATTTAATAGGAGTAAACACATAATAAAACAGAACATTGTAGGTGGTGAATAGAACTTGTAAGCCTAACTACTCAGGAGACTGAGATCTGAAGATCACAGTTCAAAGCCAGCCCAGGCATGAAAATCTGTGAGACTCCTATTTCCATTAACAACCAGAAAACCAGTGGCACTGTGGCCAAGGGATAGAGCCTTAGATTAAGCTGAAGAGCTCAGGGACAGCACCCAAGCCCAGAGTTCAAACCCCATGACAATAAAAAAAAAAAAGGAAGAAAGGAAGGAAGGGGGAAGAAGGAAGAAAGAAAGGACTGACTTGCAGTGGTCTTCGTCCTCTGACAAACAGGGTGGTCACCTGTGTTGCTGTAACCCTGGCTCAGCTTCACAGTCCACGCTGCTACCTCCATTTCTAGAAGATGAGCTTTGATGCTCACTTCAAAAGCATTTGGTCATGATGACACTGGAGTTGCTATGATGGCCAATGGTAGGATTAGATAAACAACATTTAGGGACACAGACATATTGAAAGTATTTTCTTCTTTTTTAGAGGATGGTATGATACTTTATAATAAGCAATTGATTGAAGGCTTGTTACCCTGAACCTTATTTTCCAGAGACTTTCAGTTTTAGGCCAGGGTTGGAACAGCATTCCTGGTCCATTTGTGTATGACCATAGAGAATGGGCTAGGGAAGAGAAAGTTACTACTTTTAATCTCCCCTGGAAGAGTCTATAAAGTTGAATTAGTATGTCAACTGTTAGGTGCTACTGGCACCTGGCCTATATAGTTTTTTTCTATATAAAAATTTAAAATACTTTTATAAAGACACAAACACTTCAATTTTCTTTTCTTTTTCTTTCTCTTTATTTCTTTCTTTTTTTTCTTTTCTTTTTTTTTTTTTTTTTACTGGTCTTAGAGCTTGAACTCTGGTTCTGGGCACCATTCCTGAGCTTCTTTTGCTCAAGGCTAACACTCTACCACTTGAGTCACAGTACTACTTTAGAGTAAACATTACAAATGGGAGAGTAGAAAGGATTGTATCTAAGAATTATGAATATCTCAACAAAACTGTTTCAGTGCCATAAATTGTAAGAACAATAATTAATACAGGTATTATTGTCTTCCTGTCCCATTCTACTTTATAGCACATTCGTGAAGCTTTTCTTTGCCAGTTGAAACTGTAATCTAGGGCTCTTTAAAAGAGATACTAGCCTCCTCCCCCAGGCCATTGAAACTGGAGCCTGAGGGTGCTAAGACGCTGCATTCTAGCAGCAGATGGGGGTCTGTGCATGTGCCTGCATCTGAGTGAGCCAGTACTTAGTAGGGCGCCCTCCTCCTGGGAGCCTTTGGCAAGACAGCACCAGGGGGTCTCCCAACGGAGTCATAGAAAGATTCACAGCCAAAAGCAGCCCTGTACTTCTGGCGGAAATCACGGGTGCGCTCTGCCCTAGTACAGAAAAACAACCCTGAAACACAGCAGGGAGCTAGAGGGCAGACCAGTAAGGGCTGAACCCTCACTCTGAGAACCCAAAAGGCACTGCTCTGCCCTACTCCAGAAACTCCCGCAACACTCCTCCTCAGGTGGGCCCTGCCCCTGGGAACAAAGCCAGCAAGCTGAGACCTAGGTGCACAGCTGCACACAGCCTTTGGGAACTTACCACATCAGCAAAAGGTGCTCGAGCAGACCCAGTCAGCAACGCAATTATTTGGGCTGAGAACCACACATATACATAGATACTCAGAACCACCAGCCCCCAAACCAAGTAAAGACCGTCTTCTACTGACCACAGAGTGAACTCCCCAATGTGGAAATCACAGCGACAAATCATGAAATATATAAATAATCAAAGTTCCACACAAATCCCAAGAGGAAACAAGAGGGGAGGGATGAGAGAGAAGTCACCATCCAAAGAAATGATACCTAAAGAGACTCAAGATATGACTCTGTTCAAGGAAATGATTGTGGGCATGACTAAAGAGATTAATGCAGAACTCCTAAAACAATTCCAAGAATATAAGCAGGAAATCACCAAGGAGTTCCTTGATTCCAAAAGAGAAGTGGAGACAAACATAGACAAGGTTTGTACTTCCCTAGATAGAAAGATGAATACCCTCAGAGCAGACTTGATGGGCTCAATGTCCACAATGCAAACTAAAATGGAAACAATAAGCAACAGATTGACTGAGATGAAGAATAGGATATCAGTAATGGAAGTTAAAACACAAGAGCTGGAACAGAGTCAATAGTCTGGAGAAATCAGTCAGAATTCACCAAAGAGAAGTCCAAGAATTGGCAGATGCAGCCAAGAAATCTAATCTTCGTATAATAGGAATTGATGAAGGGGAGGCGTTTCAAACAAAGGGAATGCAGCACTTATTCTTCAGGATTATAGCAGAAAACTTCCCTAACCTCAAAAGGGAAAAATCTCACTCCCATATGGAATCCTTCAAGACCCCAAACAAGCAGGATCCCAGAAGGAACTCCTCCAGACACATTAGACCTGAATACAAAGAAGCTGATCTTAAATGCTGCAAAAGCCAAGAAAGAGCTATACTACAATGGAAAAAAGTTAGAATCACTGCAGACCTCTCCACACAAACCCTAACTGCAAGAAAAGCTTGGAAAAATATCATTCATGCCCTGAAGACCAACAACTGCCAACCCGGACTGTTATACCCAGCAAAACTAGCATTTACATTTGAGGGAGAAACTATTTCATTCCAAAGAAAAGTTATATGAATATGTGCACACTAAACCAGCATTGCAAAAAATATTAATCAAGAACAAATTGCAGAACAGCAAGAATTCCCATTAAGAATCTATTACCTATTAATCAGTAAACATACAAGGGGAAAAAAGAGAGAGAAAGAAACTCAGAAGGGAAAAAAATAATGATAAAGGATTGCTAGCCACCTCTCCATAATTTCCCTAAATGTGAATGGGCTGAATAATCCAATCAAAAGACACAGAACAGCAGACTGGATTAAGAAACAAGACCCATCAATATGCTGTCTCCAAGAGACCCACCTCACTGCCAAAGACAGAAACAAACTCTAAGTGAAGGGATGGAAAAGAATTTTCCACTCCAACGCACCATGCAAAAAAGCAGGAGTAGCAATCTCAATCTCTGACAAAATTAACATCTCAGTAAAATCAGTACATAAAAATAAAGATGGCCACAACATATTAGTAAAGGGGTCAATTCATAGCCAGAATATTACAGTTATAAACAGTTACTCCCCAACATGGGAGCACCTAAGTACATCAAGCACACTCTTAGGGTTACTGAACAAGACTCAAACACAGTCATAGTGGGAGACTTCAATACACCACTCTCACCAGAAGACAGATAAATTCAGCAAAAGCTAAGCAAAGACACCTCTGAGTTAAATGACACCATAGCCCAGCTGGGCTTAACAGATATGCACAGAGTCTTCCACCCAATGGCAGAACTTTATACATTTTTTTCAGCAGCACATGGAACATACTCCAAAATAGATCATATAGTAGTTCATACAGAAAACTTAAGCAGATACAAGAGGACTGATATAATCCCATGCATTCTATCTGACCACAGTGGAATCAGACTAGTCCTAAACAACATAGTAAAGGGTAAAAAACATCCAAACACTTGGAAGCTGAACAACATAGTTCTGAATAACCCCGGGGTTACAGAGCAAATCAAAGAAGAAATTAAAAACTTTATTGAATGTAATGACAAGATACATCACAAAGGAACTTATGGCACACAGCAAAAGCAGTTTTAAGGGGGCAAATTTATCGCTCTAGGGGCCCATATTAAAAAAACAGAAGAAGCTCATGTAAATAACCTAAGGAAGAAATTGAAGCACCTAGAGGAGCAAAAGTTAATTCTAAAACAACTAGAAGGATAGAAATAACAAAAATAAAAATGGAAATTGAAATAAGAGCTACTATACATAAAACTGTTAAATCAAAAAGTTGGTTCTTTGAAAGAGTCAACAAGATTGACAAACCCCCAGCAAGATTAATCAAAAAAAAAAAAAAAAAAAGACAGGAGACTCAAACAAGATCAGAGATCCTATGGGAACAATCATGACTGAAATTCAAGAAATTCAGTCCATTACGAATAAATTCTTCCAAAGCCTATATTCAAAGAAACAGGAAAATTTAGTAGAAGTGGTTGATTTCTTAAATATAGGCTACCCACATTTAACCAAGAAGAGATAAGCCAACTGAACAAACAAATTTCATACAATGAGATAGTGGAACAATCAGGGAAATGCCAACCAAAAAGAGCCCAGATCTAGACCGTTTCACTGCGGAATTCTACAAGACTTTTAAAGATTAATTAATATCTACTCTTAGAAACTCTTCCGAGAAATAGAAGTAGAAGGAGCAATACCAAACTCATTTTGTGATGCTCATGTCACACTCATCCCCAAACCAGGAAAAGACCCAACAAAAAAAGAGAACTACAGATCTATCTCTCTAATGAACACGGATGCAAATCTCCTCAATAAAATACTAGCCAACAAAATCCAGAAACAAATTTAAAAATTATATACTATGATCAAGTAGGCTTCATCCCACAGATGCAAGGCTGGTTTAACATTCACAAATCAATTAATGTAATACATAATATCAATAGAGCTAAGGATAAGAATCATATGTTAATTTCTGTGGATGCTGAGAAGGCATTTGGCAAAATACAACATCCATTCATGTTGAAAGCACAAGAAAAAATAGGAATAGGAGGTACATTCCTTAAAATAATTAAAGCCATATATGGCAAATATACAGCCAGTATCATCTTAAATGGAGAAAGACTAGAACCATTTACCTTAAAATCAGGAACTAGACAGGGATGCCCACTCTCTCCACTTCTCTTCAATATAGTGCTGAAACCCTTAGCCAGAGCAATAAGGCAAGAGAAGGACATCAAAAGGGATCCACATAGAAAAAGAAGAAATTAAACTATCCCTATTTGCAGATGTCATGATCCTCTACCTGAGTAACCCAATAAACTCAACTCCCAAACTCCTAGAACTAATAAACCACGTTAGCAAAGTTGCAGGATACAAAATCAACCGCCCACATTACACAAACAGAAGGAGAAATCAAATGCTTAATATCCTGTATCTCTAGGGAACTCAAGAAACTAATCCACCCCCAAACCCAACAAATCAATTGCTAAATGGGCAAAGGAATAAAGAGAGACTTATCAAAAGCAGAGGTTAAAATGGCAGAAAAACATATTAGAAAATGTTCATCATCCATGGTCATAAATGAAATGCGAATAAAAACTAAGATACCACCTTACCCCAATTAGAATGGCCAATATTTTGAACTCAGACAACAAATGCTGGGTGCAGTGGCTCACACCTGAAAAAAATTTTAAAAAGAGATACTAGACAAGAATGTTTTAGCAACCTGAAGATGAATCTTGCTCTTAGAAGCAGATACTCAGTGTCAGAACTTCTGTGAACACATGGAACATGAAGAAGCCACAATCACTAGCTCAGATCTTGATAGATAAAAGCTGACATTTCTTAGGGGCTTATGTCAGACATACTTCTCAGGGCTTACTTATTCTCTTGGGGTAGGAAGGATCAACAGTCCTTTGCATTCTGGTATTCTGAGATGAGTTAATGGAGAAAGTAATGAAAAGATAGATTCAGCAAAAAAAAGAGTAGCCAACATATTACATAGATGACCCAGTGGCTTTGTGGTGGAGATTGAATATTAATGCCCTTAGGGGAGAAATGATGAAGACAGAGAAGATGGGGATAGATCCAGCCTGGCACTTTTGCTGCAGAACCAGGAAGCAAAGGTGGACTGATGGGAAGACAGGCAGACATTTCAACTGAGGCATTCTATCTATGTGGCTGGCCAGATAGATCCTACTTGGGCTGAGACAATGGGTCCACCAGATCACAGTGAGAGCTGGAAAAGGAAGTGCATGGAGGAGCCTGGAGAGACTAGGTCATATGACCGAGTAGCAGGGAATTTTTACAGTGTACAGGTGTCTGATACTCTGGGACACTGACAGACTCAAGATATCTAGCTTTATGTGGTAAAGCTAATCATGGCTTGATGACCCAGGAAAAGGAGAAAAAAATATTAAAATAATGGCAGTAGTGAGTGAAGTTGACCAGAGTTCATCTCAACAGCAAAACATAATCATAGCAAGGATAAGGGTGCTCTCAGCCCCTGCTTTAGGCCTTAGACAGCTCTACTGTACAGTCAAACACTGGTTACTCATGCTTGTAATCCTAGCTACTCAGAGGGCTTAGTGAAAAGCCAGCTTGAGCAGAAAAGTCCATGGGAATCCATCTTCAATTAGCTAGCAGAAAGCCAGGCTAGAGGCATGGCTCAAATAGAATACTAGCCTAGTGAGCTTGAAGCCTTGTGTTCCAGAGCATCTCAAAACAAACAAACCCCCAGAAAACTCTATTAGTGAATTAATTCCTTCTTTTCTCCCAGTTGTGGGAAGCTGATTCTGACCAGTCCTGATTTTTAGTATTCTCATTCTTACTATAATTTTTATTTGTTTATAAGTAAAACTTTTTTTTTTACAAGTAGATCCTAATGCCAGTCTTTTACCACTATGCTCACAGGTTTGTCCAAGAAATTGTGAGGCCAAAAGAGTCATTGGAAGATTCATTGGAAGTTTCTCCCTGTAATCTTTACCTATACCTTATAATATGGGGTCTTATGAAATTCTTCAGTCTCCAGTTTCTTTTTTTCTTTCCTTTTTCTTTCTTTCTTTTTCTTTTTTTTTGGGAGGGGGTGGAATCATGGGGCTTGAACTCAGCCTGGGCGCTGTCCCTGAGCTCTTCGACTCAGGGCTACCACCCTACTCCTGAGCTCTTCGCACAAGGGTAGGGGATAGCTTATGAGCCCCACTTCCCCCATTTTCTGGAGGGTAATGGGAGATAAGAGACTCAGGTCCTTTTGTGCCAGGACTGGCTTTGAACCTTGATCCTCATATCTCAGCCTCCTGAGAAGCTAGGATTACAGGGGTGAGCCACAGCTCTCCGCTCAGTCTCCAGTTTCTTATGCAGCCATCTAATAAAGTGCTAGCAAATCTTTTCTGTTAAGGGCCAGAAAATAAATATTTTAGACTTCATGGGAAGCATTCAACTCTGCTGTTTATAATGGGAGACAAGCACAGACAATAAAATGTATGTGTGGGGCCAGGAGTTAGACCTAGTGGTAGATGCTCACTTAGCATGCACACAGACCTGGGTTCGATTCCTTGGTACCACATACTGGTACATAGAAAAAGCCACGAGTGGTGCTATGGCTCAAGTGGTAGAGCTCTAGCCATGAGAAATCCCAAGGACAATGTCTAGATCCTGATATATATATATATATATATATATATATATATATATATATATATATATATACAAATGCACATATATATGGTTTTGTTCAGATAAAGCCTTATTCACTAAATAGAGAGCAATTACATTTGGTATGTGGGTCATAGTTGCTAAGTAAGTAAACAATCAAACAAAATTTGTGTGTTTTTGTGCCAGTCCTAGACTGTTCCTGACCTTTGTTGCTGAGGCTTTTTTTTTTTTTTTGCCAGTGCCCAGGCCCTGGGCTCACTCAGGGCCTGAGCACTGTCCTTGGGCCTTCTCATGGCTGGCACTCTACTGCTTGAACCACTTCTGGCTTTTTCTATGTATGTGGCCCTGAGGAATTGAACCCAGGGCTTTGTGCATGCTAGGCAAGCACTTTACCACTAGGCCACACTCCTGGGCCCTTGCTGAGCTTTTTGATCAAGGATAGTGCTCTACCATTTGAGCCATGAAGTTGAACCACTGCTGGATTTTGATTAATTGGAGATAAGCGTCTTAATAGATTTTCTTGTCTGGGCTGACTTCAAACAGCCCTCATATCTCAGTCCCCTGAGTAGCAAGGACTACAGATGTGAGCCACCAGTGCCAGGCTCCGAAAATGCTTTTTATCTCCATGACAAACTTCTTTCTTTCTTTCTTTTCTTTTCTTTTCTTTTTTTTCTTTTGCCAGTCCTGGGCTTGAGCTCAGGGCCTGAGCACTGTCCTTGGGCTTTCTCAAGGCTAGAGCTCTACCACTTGAGCTATAGCACCACTTCTGGCTTTTTTCTATGTATGAGGTACCAAGGAATCGAACCTGGGTCTTCGTGCATGCTAGGCAAGCACCCTACCACTAGGCCAAACTCCCAGCCCTCTTTTTTTTTTTTTAAACTGTATTTTTTTTTTTTGTCTTTTTTGGTACTGGGGATCTAATGCAGAATGTTGTACTTGCTAGGCCAGCACTGTGCCACTGAACTATATCCAAGCCTGGATTTTTCTTTTTATTTGTCCTTTTTTAAAGGACTTTGGAAAGGCAGAGCCATTTGATCATCTGGAGAGTCCCATGCAACTTATATTTGTAGTTTTGGAAGCTCATGGTCCAAGTCAAGCTTCTTGTTTTAAGATGGAGAGGCTTTAATGACTGTATTTCAGATTTTCTTGATGAGTAAGACTCTATTTTCTGTATTTCCAGTGAAACTCTTTGTACACAACAGGCCCCTGTGGTAGTTCAGGAACTTCTGGATGGCTCATGTACTTTCTTCCTCCCATTTCCCTGAAAACAGTGACAAATGAAGGGTCCTTTATTATTTTATTTTAAAAAGTAGCTTGTGTATAAAGAGTTAACAGATTGAAGAACAAAGCAGGTAACATTTATTCTAAAACCTACGCAGCCCTCAAAATGAAAGTTGAGTGAAAAGCTACTAGAAGAGGGCTGGTTGGTCTAGTGGTAGAGTGCTTGCCTACCATGCATGAAGACCCAGATTTGATTCCTTGGTACCACATACATAGAAAAGAAAAAGCCAGAAGTGGTGCCGTGGCTCAAATGGCAGAGTTCTAGCCTTGAGAAAACCCAAGGACAGGGCTCAGGCCCTGAGCTCAAGGCACAGGACTGGTAGAAAAAACAAAAAAAAGCTACTGGAAGAGAATTATCCCAGCCCAAATCAAGTCCAAAGGTAAATTGTGTTTACCTTCCTTATCTAGCACTGAAGATGCTGCACCAGTGCCCAGGACTTGATAAATGCAACAGTCTCTTTAGCAATAGCAATATATCACCTGTTATTGGTTAAGTTAGGGTGTTGAAATCTCAACCTGTGATATTTCTGATCTCACCTTATTTGGAAAGAGGATCTTTGCAGGTCTAATGGGTTAGGATGAGGCCATTAGGTGTGCCCAAGTCTAACATAGCTGGTATTCTTTTTGTTGTTGTTTTTAAAGGCAATATTAAACTTTGAATTTAGAGCTTTGACTCGACAGGCTGATTTTCATGAGGCACTCTTCCGGTGCCTTTTTGCCTTAATTTTTTTTGAGATAGGGTCTCAATTTATGTTCAGGTGACCCTGACTACAGTCTACAGTCTTCCTGCTGTGTTCCCTGAGTCCCTAGGAGGGCTAGTGGGTGCCACTGCCTCCGGCCATTATTTTCTCCTCACAGTGGAGATGCCAGGTATGGGCCACCACAACTAGCTATTGGTCAACATGGATTTTTGTGAAGTTTTTTTAAAATTTTATCCAGGCTAGCCTCAAACCACTCCCCTCAATCTTAGTCTCCCAAGTAGCTTGGAATAATAGACTTGAGCTACGGAATCCATCTATGACTAGTTTTCTTGTAAGAAGGAAATTTGAATGCACATGTACCCAGAGAGGAAAGACTGTGTGGAGATGGAGACACACAGAGAAAAGATGACCTTGAGAAAATGGAGGCAGAGGAATGCCAAGGCTGGCTAGCAGAGTTGCCTCTAGAAGGAACCAAACCTGCTGGAGACTTGAGGTTGAATTGCTAGCCTCCAGAACTGCAGAAGAATTCATCTCTACTGTTTGAAGCCACTCCACTGTAGATAATTTGTTATGACAACCCCAGAAAACTAATACTCCACCACAGGCCAAAGTAAAATAATAACTAGACTTCCACAGAGTAGCATGAACCTTTTGCTCGCCACTATGTGTCTGCCTTAGTAAAAGGATAAATTTTAACAATCCTGCAGTCTGTTTCACCTCAGAGTACCTTTCATTCAGAACTAGTTAGTGGTTATTTGAAAGCCTGTCCTCTTTCTGTTATGTGCATTCAGCAGCACTGCCAAGGGCAGTTTGGTGAACTGTGAACAACTGATACCATGACTGAAAAACCTGATATGTCAGCTGTTGTTCTACTGTGTTAGGTTGTTTGAGTCCCATGAGCTCGGGAAAGTATAACAAAGCCCTTACAGTGTAAACACTTGTGACTATGGCTGGGGTCCTCCGCATTCCTGTTGTCTTTGTCGGTGCCTGTCAGTGGGGAATTCTCTGATGCCTTTGTTCTCTCCTAGCGTCTTTCCTCTTAACCTGGTCTGTGTTTGATGGCACAAAGATGACCATGTACTTGGGGCAGCAGAAGCACAAACGAGCCCTGTCAGAAGCCATGCTTCCGTGCAGTACAGTCCCATGGGCACACCCTGGAGACAAGATGGGAACTGTCACAGAAAGAAATACTGTGCGAGCTAACATTTCTTGAGTGATAGGTTTCAGACACTCTCCAACAGGTTTTACAGAGCTGTGAAGTTACAGCCCCCGACCCCATATTTAAAATGAAAAATTGAAATTGGCTTTGCTTGGGCTGTGAGCAACTTTGCCACTTCTCTGTTCCTGAAGTTCCTTCCAACACAGAAACAACCAACACTTCCACTGCACTGCACGGTCAAATAATAGAAACTGTCGATCGAAGAGCCGTCTCTTTTGTGGTCTGAGAACTGCTGTCCCCTGCCAATGGCCGTTATAGGTGGCCAACCTTCAGCCATGGGCTGAAGGAGGACATTTAGCTCAGGTCATGGAGCTCCGCCGTCCTCTCTGTCAGCCTCTTTACAACTAACTGCCTTAGGAGACGATTCTAGCCGAGGTGGCTGCAGAGGCTGTGGAGGTCCTGCCCAAACTTCAGAAGTTCCAGCTGCAGCACTTTCCCCACCTGTCCCGGCGGTGCAGACTGGTAATGAAGGGGAGAGCTTGTGGACGGCAGACAGGCGATGGTGCCTAGCTGGTCCTGAGTGAGGAGACCTCCTGCCTGCACAGTGTCCCATTCTCCAATGGTGCAGCAAAGCCCTAATAATGCCTCTTCTGGGAAGTGCTATTGCAACCAGAGGGAGCTGAACTGGTTGCATAAAGAACAGGTTACATCCGGGCCTGTTAGTTCCAAGTATACCTAGTAGTTAGAGTACAGCTGGTGAATCCCTGCCAGCGACCAGGAACGGAGGCTGTGAAGAACAAAAGCCATGGTGACTGGAGGGGCTCCAGAGGGCCTCGGAGAACCTCTAAAGATGGCTAAAGGGTCACCACAAATGTCTGAGGCTGAGCTGCCAGCACTGACAGCATGGCTGTCATAGTCAAGAGCTGCTAACATGAAGGGAATGCATTTTCCAAATCATGTACTCTATCCAAATAGAGCAAAAGAACCCTCAACGGATTAGTGGCACCAAGAGTAGCAAAGCCTTAACTATTTCTGCTCTGTGCACGGGCCCATGTCCCAAAGTCTCTAAGACTAAGACGGCCTCTCCTGTCAGCCCTCGTAGAAATCAAAACACAGAATTTAAAGATGTGGTGGTGGGGCAGGCCCAAACAAAAGGCCCTGTTTCAAAAGAGGAATGGAGGAATAGCAAGGGAGGGCTGGCCCAAAGCCAGGCCAGACGGGACAGGGAAGGTAGCAAGTCCTGAAGCTTTCTGACTGCCTTCCTGGGGCCACTGTGGTGGAAGGATGTGGGAAGCCACTGTGAGCTTTTATCCTTGCAGCCCACACAGCTGTTGTCTTAGGTAAGTCTGCACGTTCTCTGCAGCTCCCAAGTGCACACACGTTTCTAGGTTCTGCATTGCAGCTGCCCCTTCATTCCCACTGCTAAATCAACATCACCCCACAGGCCCTTCTTTGAAAGGACCCCAAAGCCATAGCACACACCCAGGCTTTTCTTTTTGCAAATAGGCAAAAGCAAAAAGCCAGGCACTGTGGCTCACTCCTGTAATCCTAGCTATTCAGAAGGCTGAGATCTGAGGATCAAGGTTCAAAGCCAGCCCAGGCACAAAAGGATTTGAGTCTCTTATCTCCAGTTAACCTCTACAAAATGGGAAATGGGGCTTGGCTCAAGGCTAGGGTGATAGTCTTGAGCCAAAGAGACAACACCCAGGCCCAGAGTTCAAGCCCTATGACCCACCAAAAAAAAAAAAATGGCAAAGACAGTTTGGCCAACTGTCAGCAAAAGATTTGACTGGAAAGCCTTGACATGTCAGCTATTGTTCTACTTTATTAGCTCCGTTGGGTACTATGAGCTCATGTAATATAATGAAGCAGTGTACTGTTTAAACTGAATATATGGCTAGTGCTCATAGCTGCTACGGTGGACTGTGGATTGCCATGACCCCAGAGCTGTTGTGCTCTGCACGCCTCCAGGGTGTTGCTGCCCTGAGCTGAACTGGGCCTGCTTGACTATCGGGGCCTCAGACTGCTGGCTGGACACAAGCAAACAGATCTGACATATGATCCTGATTGCAAATGTTCTTCGAGCTCTTTTCTGAAACGATTCTGCCCTAGAAAGCTTAGAAACAAATTGCACTTTTACACCTTTGAACCTTCAGTGGGTTGGGCAGCAGGGCAGATTCCTTGTGCTCTCCAGGTCCTCTCTTCTTTGATGCAAGGCTCTTGGCTGCTTCTTATCAGTTCTAATCTCTGAGTGACTACCTTCCTTGCCCACAGTTTTCCTGGCCAGCCTGATAATTTTCCAAATCTTTTTAGTCTTCTTTTTGCTTCTCTATAAATTTTTGGCTAAAAGCAGCCTCTTAATATCCATGTCATAGACCAAATGCTTTGCTGTCTTGAAAGCTCCAGTGTTAAGTGAACATGCCCAGATTCTTTGCCAGGTGTAATAATGATAACATCTACTCGAGTTCCCAGTAGCACCTGAACCCTTGTCAGGTCTATTAGAGTATCTTGAAGTAGTTGTACAAAGGGGTGGTAACTACCTAACGGTAATTCTTAAGAATATAGAGAAAAGGAATGGTCTGAAGCCCATGATTAGATCTGGGTGTAATAATCCAATCCCCCAAATTCCAGTTTAGACTGCTTTCCATAGTCATTTTAGATATAGACTTCACAGGCCATTCTTCTCAGTCCCTAGTTCACAGTAACCTGAAATTCACAATTTTTTTTTTTTTTTTTTTGCCAGTGCTGGGCTTGAGCTCAGGGTCTGAGCACTGTCCTTGGACTTTCTCAAGGCTAGAGCTCTACCACTTGAGCCTCTACCACTTCCGGCTTTTTTCTATGTATGTGGTACCGAGGAATCGAACCCGGGTCTTCATGCATGCTAGGCAAGCACTCAACCACTAGGCCAAACTCCCAGCCCCATGATATGTTGATTTTTTTTTTGTTTTTTGCCAGTCGTGGGCTTGAGCTCAGGCCCTGAGCACTGTCCTTGCACTTTCTCAAGGTTAGAGCTCTACCACTTGAGCCTCAGCACCACTTCTGGCTTTTTTTTCTATGTATATGGTACCAAGGAATCGAACCCGGGTCTTCGTGCATGCTAGGCAAGCACTCTACCACTAGGCCAAACTCCCGGCCCCTGAAATTCACAAATTTTGAATGCAAAATTCAACTCAAAATTAACCTCCTTTGGGCAGGGAGTTTGGCCTACTGGTAGCCTACCATTCACAAAGACTGGGTTTGATTCCTCAGTACCACATATTTAAAAAAAGCAAGAAGTGGTGCTGTTACTCAAATGGTAGAGCTCCAGCCTTGAGAAAGCTCAAGGACAGGGCTCAGACCCTGAACTCAAGCGCAGGACTGGCAAAAAAAAAAAATCCCTCCTCTATTTTGACCTTTCTAAATAAAATTGCTATTCCTTCTGTAGCAGTCTCAGGAGATTGTGTGCATACCCTTAGGATTATAGCCATTGCTTTATGCAGCAATAGTCTGTTTACATGTCTGTCTCCCAGCCTCTCCTGCATCATTTCCACCTACTACCTGAGACGGTGAGCAAGGTCTGTTCATCTTTGGTCTCTGACAAAACATAAACTCCCTATGCATTTAAACTTAGCATATGCTCTTTGGCTTAACCTAATAAAAACACAGTGGAGTTTAGTTGAAGGTCGCTATTCAGGGTTTTCAAAATTTATTGGAGTAAATATTAATTTGCTTTATATCACAGCATATAGAAATGGTCTTGAAAATTTCAAATGTCTTCATCTGATCATGTCAAGTTTTAATAATGGTTTAAGTAATGAAGAATATTGAAGTCCTGGGGCTTGAACTCAGGGCTTGAGCACTCTTCTTGGGCTTTCATGGCATCACTTCCAGCTTTTTCTGTGTATGTGGTACTGAGGGGTCGAACCTAGGGCTTTTTGTATGCTAGGCAAGCACTCTACCACTAGGCTACATTCCCAGCCCTTCAGTATATATTTCAAATTATCATCACATAGTTGTACAAAAGAGTTACACTGAACAAATCAGTTTATAAATGCAGTGCGTTTTGGTGATGTCACCCCTTTCATGGCCTCTGCAGTTCCTAAGTCCTCACAGTGCAAGCTTGTTCTTGTCCTGCCTCTCGGGCCTATCTCCAGGGCTGCTTGTTGAGTAGCAGGGACATTACACTTCACTACTGCCAGAGAAATCAAGACTGTCCACAAGGACACACAAATGTGTTGTTCCCTGTTCTGTAGCTCAGAAGTCGACTTCATCTCAGTGCATTTCTCTGTTCTGGGTTCCACAGGGATAGAATCAAGGTGTGGACTGAGGCCTCATAAGTAGGCCTGCTAGGCTGGTTGTTAAAGTTCATACGCTCGCAGCCGCAGGGCTGAGGTTCATGTTTCTTGCTGGCTCTTCTCGGAACCTCTGTTGACTCCTGTGGCCTCTTCTCATCTTTGTATGAGGCCTCCACATCCAGGAGCCACTGGAGCACAATGAGTTTGGATCCAAAGATGTTGGATCTCCTTTTTTGCACCTTGGCCTCAGGCTAGAGAAATTTCTCTTTTAAGGGCTCAAGTAATTAGATTGGGCCCTTTGGGATAATGCAAGATAATCTCTGCTGTTCAAGATCCACAACCTCAATTATGTAAATTCCCTCCTGCCCTGAGAATAAACTGGCACAGGATCTAAAGACCTTGTGGAGGCATTGGTGCCTGCTTCAGGGCTCCTTGGAGAGAGCAGGACTTAAACTCTTTTTCTGCTGACTGGTCTATTGTGATTAGGTTGTTTGTTTGTTTTGTTTTTCTTTTGGCTCCTTGAGCTTCTTTTGGTGAAGAAATCTGGTAAGGCCCTTTCTGGACATGTTTTTCCTCATGGGCAATAACCCAGCTTTGTCAGGAGGAAATTGCTTTTTGACATATTTTCCCAATTCTTTAGCCACCTTGCTGCACGTAGGAGTTGGGCTTCCCGTTTATGCCCATGGTGTGCTCCTAGGAGGTGCCCCACGGCCTTGATGGAGTGAGCTGTGATCCCTGTGCTGGACAGTGTGCTGTCAGGATTTCACGTCTCAGCTGTAGACTGCTCAAGATGTAATTCCATCTGGGAGCTTCTCATTTGTTTTTATTTTCTCCTTAAGTCTTTAGAGGGGAACTCAAATGTTCACGGTATCTGTGCATTTTCTTTACACTGACGCCTACTGATGGTCTCAGTGGTCTCCACATTCGGATCCACTCTTGCTGTCTTGTTTCCAGTTGATTCACTTATGTAACTTCCTAAGTCAAGCGTCAAATCGATCACTTTCAGCACATAGTCAGTGGTGTTAACTGATTGACCTTTTCACTTATCATTGTACCTCTGAAGATTCAGCCCCTTTCCCTCTATTGGTAGGTTCTCGTGTTTTTTCTTTTATACTAGAGTTTCTAAGGAAAGTCATGGAAGTTTTCCTAAAGTATACCTTTGTTTTTTTAAATTGCTGGTTGTGGGGCTTGAACTCTGGGCCTGGGGGCTATCCCTGAGCTCTTCAGCTAAAGGCTAGCACTCTACCATTTAAGCCACAGTGCCACTTCCAGTTTTCTAGGGATTAATTGGAGATGAGTCTCATGGACTTTAGTGCCCAGGTTGGCTTTGAACTGTGATCCTCAGATCTAAGCCTCCTAAGTAGCTAGGATTACAGGCATGAGCCATTGGTGCCTGGCAAAATATACCATTTTAATGCACACTGTCAATTATTTTCCTCTGAAGTTGTTCAGCATTCTTCTGAGGTACATTTAAGATATAGTTAGTGTCAAGCCACTTGGAAACATGTTGATAGTGACATAACTGTCAGTATCTGTTCTTGAAGTCAAGCCATTATCATCCCATGAATAAAAAGTTGATGGATCTTGCTTTTCTGCATCGAGAAGTTCCATTGTATTCTCAAGTGAAATATTGAACTTGAAATACTGGCCCTGAGCTGTAGACTGCAGTACCATCTTCCACACAGCACTTGTGTGGGCAGCCTCTGAAGCTGGAATTGGTCCTTTTGGCTGCTGAAGCTGCCAAATTTTATTTTCTTTATACACACACACACACACACACACACACACACACACACACACACACACAATTTATTTATTGGTCAGTCATGGGGCTTAAACTCAGGGCCTGGGTGTGCCCCTGAGCTTTTGTGCTCAAGGCTAGTGCTCCGTTACTTTGAACCATAGTACCACTTCCCATTAGTAATTTTTACTCTCCTAATTTTGCTGGCAATTCAGTACCCATACCCAGAACTCTGAATCTTCACCCAGGATGATAGTGGCCAGCCATCGTGGAGATTGTGGGAGATGCCAGGACTGGGCTTCAGAGTCTGCTCTCAGCAGTGCCTCTGTTTTCTCCTATTTGAAGGGATCCCTTTCTTGACTTCCCAAAATCCATCCACTCTAGGCATTTCCCATCTTTTTGACAAAGGACTTGACCTGAGGCAGGGGCTGCAGAATCTCTGATAACAGCTCAGATTACAAGAGCAGCTAAACTAGGTGGAGTTACCAGAATTCCTCCCCACCCCACCCCCCTTGGCCTGCCAGGGAATTCCCTCCCCTTCCTTTGTCATCAGAGCAGTATGCCTGAAGCCCACAGAGATGATAGGTCAGTTCAAACAGAAAAGGTGTCAGTGGTTGCCCCAGCCATCAATCAACCATGCTGAATTCCATTGGCCACCTGTATATGGCCAGCCCAACCACATGGCTGGGGCCTATAAAAGTAGCCTGTAAGATCAGGCGGGGTCGCTCTCTCACTCACATCTTAGAGGCGGCCCTGACTGGTCAGTATGATTCTCGATGCTAAGCGCGGAATAAAACTCTGTTTAACTTAACTTCCAAATTCCGCTCTTGTGTCAGACTCGTTCCTTTGATCACGGACCCTAACACTATTCATGGGAACCTCTGGGTGCCTGCGAGTGGTATCTACCATCACAGGCTCCCCAGGCCACCAGGCCACGGATACCCATGAGTGAGATTTATAGCAGTAACAGGAGATTGTTAACTGCTTTAGTTCTCCTGTAATGAAGGTGCTAATGGAACCAGAATGACTGTGCGTCCTAGAATACAAGCACATTACAACATGTTTATATTACATAGATATACACAACCAAATAATGTAGTCTTGCCTATTCAAATATATATGAGTATATGTCAAGCAAGCACTGAAAAAAACCAGGTAGGTGCTAAAACCAGTTCCAACATGTTTTTGAATATTTGGCAATTATAGATAACAGATAATTAAAAATTAATGAGGAAATAGCTTCAGAGATAGCAATCTCATGAGTTCTTTATAAAGAAATGTAAAGTTTTGGCTATATACCTCCTGTAACCTCTCATTTTCTTAGTTACATTTCTAGCTTCCATCTAATTATTGTGGCTGTCTACTTCACTGCACTGTCACATCTAGTGGTCTCTGCAGCAAGGAGTGGGTACTCAATGAATGGACAAGAATAGGACTCACTAAGAGGTGATGGTTCATTATTTTTTTCACTCATTTGTTTCACAAATCCAACTGACTTCCTGTTACAGACATTGTCAATGTGAATCACAGTGGTGACTCAAACAGACATGTCCTTTGCTCTTAAGGAAGGGCAGGACACAAGCAGACCAATGAGAGAGCATCAGTGGTGACATCTCTGACATGGAGCTGCAGGGTGGTCCCCAGGGCCGGGAGCAGGGTGGAAGCCTCAGAGGTGTAGGAAGGAAAGGCAACACACTTGAACCTCCCCTTATCCCATGATGCCTCCTGCTGAATGAAGATGTGAATAGGTCAGAAAGTCTAGACACAGACCCTGAGCAGAGGATGAGCCATGATTGGCATGGGGCTTGGAGACGAAAGGAAAATCACACACAAATGGCACCAGTTAGAAACATCTCAGCACCTCTGATCCCCCGAGAGTGAACACTGAATTGGATTTACCTTTCCCCCTCAGGACCGAGAGAACACAGTGAAACCTAAGTGCTTGTTAATTTAATTGCTCTTAGTAGGGCTGGCAATTCCTGAAGAACCTCATTCCTGAGTGTATTCCAGCCATATGCATGGCTCATGGCTGTGTTCACTGATCATTTACTAAATGACAAAGGTGTTTTTCTTTTCCTTTTTTTTTTTTTTGTGCCAGTTCTAGGGCTTGAACTCAGGGCCTGGGCACTGTCCTTGGGCTTTCTCAAGGCTACAGCTCTACCACTGGAGCCATAGCACCACTTCTGGTATTTTCTATGCAGGAATCGTGCAGGCTAGGCAAGCACTCTACCACTAGGCCAAACTCCCAGCCAGATGCTTGTTTTTGCATACACAATTTCCTTTGCCATCCACTTGCAGAATGGTGAGAGAGGAAAACAGTTCTCAAGGGAGCTCTGTGGTAAATAAGAATAAGCTCTGAGGGACAGATTACACCATTTTAGTTTCCTTACTTGATTTTCCCTCAGGAACCCTCTTCTTTAACATTGACTAAGAGTCAATGTTTCGGGGCCAGGAGTTTGGCTTACTGGTAGAGTGCTTGCCTAGCATGCATGAAGACCGGGGTTCAATTCCTCAGTTCCATATACATAGACAATAGCTGGAAGTGGTGCTGTGGCTCAAGTGGTAGAGCTCTAACCTTAAGAAAGTCCAAGGACAGTGCTCAAGCCCTGAGTTCAAGGCCCAGGACTGGCAAAAAAAAAAAAATCAATGTTTCTTATAGACTTGAAGAGTCATGCTTCTTGTAGACTCTATATATGTGTTCTCTTCTCCTGAAACCACCCTCTACTGGAGGGTCGCATAGCTGGGAGTGAGAGGAACTAAGTCACAAGTGTCTCATTTTCTAGTCAGCCTTGTTCTAGAGAGGGTAGAAATGGAGATGAATCTAGAGCATTTTAAAAGTAGAGGGACAGGGAAGTCTGCTGGGACAGGGGAGGAGGGCAGTTACTGAAATTAGATGATTTCACGGACATTTGCATACACACTGATGTATTTAAAACGTGTTGTGGATCTGCTGGATCACTGAGTTAAGAGTTGTATAAGTTTGTTCTTCAGAAGCAAAATACAAGGCATCACAGGAATGCTGGTTGTGGATCTTAGGCTGCAGGAGAGAAAGAAGACATCTGTGATGTGACTAGAGCCAGAGGACTGTGTGTGTGTCGCGTTGACTGTTGGGGGAAGAGGAGCAATCTTGTGTCTTGTAGAGACAGACCATGCTCTGTGACAGCATCTCTTCTTCTGGCTCCTGCCGAGGTGTTCCCCAGCTCCCTTCCCTCCCGCTGTGGCTGTGCACCTAGTTCTGGCTGAGAAGATATGGTGGGGCTGATGTGAATGTCTTCTATACCTGGCTCATGAACATAGATCCTGTGTGATTTTCCTCTCTGGGAGCAGAGATGGCCCCAAGATGGAAGGAGACAGCGCCCTATCATGTGTAACCTGTAGTGAAAACCAAGTGTTAGCTGAGAGTAAAAACTTACCAGATGAAAAGGCAGGAGTCCTCTGCTCAGATCATGAGGTATATAGCCATGAAGCAGGTATATCGCCTGCTTCCATCCTCACTTTCCTCTTCTGGGCTAAATAATAACAATGACAAAAAGGCTTTGTGTTTTGAAGATTTTAGTCACCTCTTTACCTGTGACTGAATATCAAGAGCTAGAATTGGAATGATGTTTAGACTGTATTTATAAGGGCTCTTCTTGGAAGAAGTTAAGCAAAGCTGTGGTGTGAGATAGTCATGTTCAGAACCAGAGGCTCCTGTGCCCACCCGAAGGGACAGGGGGAAGTGCTGTCTTCCTCCCATTCCCTACTGAGCACACCTGTCTTGAAACTGGGTGGGAAGGTGAGTTTTGTGGAGAGGGTACAGCTGGCCCCTCACCCACCTGTGACCGTCTAGGAAGTAAAGGACTGTGGGGCTGTCTGCAAGGATCCAGGCTGGATATGCTTTCTTCTTCACGGCACGGCTCTTTCCTGAGCTGGACCTCTTCCTGCCTTCCACAAATAGAGTGCATGGAGAGGAAAGACAGGAGGCGGCTTTGAAATCCTCTAGCCCTAGACTTTCAACTGAACTCGACATGTGGGTACAGCATGACAAACGGATGGGACCGATGGGCCCATATATGATTGAGAGAGAGAAAGAGAGAGGGCGGAGGAAAGAGACACAAAGGGGAAGAGGTGGAGGGGGGGAAGAAGGAGGGAAGGTGAGGGGAGAGCCAGCACATGACCTTGGGGGTCATGTGGGAGATGAGTGAAAACTCAGCGTGCTGCCCCCGGCTGGTGTTCTCAGGACTGGAGTTTGTGGCTAGTCCTTTTACATGGATACAGGCCTCAAAGAAAGCTAAGAAATATTGAATTTCCCAGCGGCAACTAAATGTTAGTTAAGTACACAGATACATGGTTGGTTGCTACATGTCATTTTTTCAGTTAAAAAGCTGAAGTGGAAGAGAAGGGAAGGGAAGGGCTTTGAGATCTTTCCATGCCATAAAATGCTTTTGTTTTCCCCAAAGTTATTTCACTGCAATTGATGGTGCAGTGAAGCTTGTGCTGGCCGGGCTTTGTCAGGGTAGAAATGGAACTGAAAAGTCCACTTAATCTACGGCTACTGAATGATCAAGGCTGAGGGGAGCCAGAGGCAGGCTTTTGTCTGAGTTATAAAGCAAGTCCTCTTACATGATTTTTACCTTTTTCTTTGAAGTCTTCTAGCAGGATAATACCCTTTCAAGTATTTATCATTTCCTTTTGTTGTTGCTTTATTTAGGTGAATAATGGCAACAAAATCAGAAAAAGCAAAAGCAAGCACCCAAATTACACCCCAGTCATCACAGAAGGAATACTACCAAACTGTCCACATTGCTCTCTGATTGAGCTCTTCAGCACACATTGACAGAATAGCACTGGAGACATTTTGTTTTGTTGTTCCTTCTACAGTTCAAGAATGTTTTAAATAATGAAATTGTTTGCCAACATTTGCCAGATAATTAACAGTGTCCAAGATAGCTGTTCTATTTCAAGTTCCCAAGGGGGTTGGTTAAGTGGTCTTTCCCACTGAGTGTGCTATAGGGTAAATAAATATTTTTAGTCTTCAATTCCAATAATGATCCATGGAAGTATGTTTGAAAAAGTATGCCCTAGTTTTTTATTGAGGTGAAGATAAATACTGAAAAAAAAGTTCTTTTAATGCTGCCTTGTGCCAAGGAATGCATTCATTGGTGAATCAAAGAGAGGTCAGCTTGTTAGAAATGACATAAAATTCATTTGGTTGTAACTAAGGGGAAAGTAAATTAATGATATTACTTTTGTTTCTTTTTGCTTACCTATTTCCGGGTAACCTCCATCTATCTACATGTTTGCAAAACATACTCGCTGTAATGGCCAGAATCCTAGCTCCATTCCTTATACACTTCCCTTGTTCCCTCCGAGGATTTCCTCTCCCACCAAGCTGACTACAACTGTCAGTACACAAGCCTGGGCCATCTGCACCCTTTCTGATCTACCGGGAGTAGACCCAGTACACCGAAAACAACTCAGGCCTAGGGACTGCCACCTGGTCCTAAAATCCAAAGTCAAGATGGATGATAAGCTACGGGAAAGTGGCTTCCTGGAGACCTTATCATGCCTCTGGCCCATTACTTCAGCTGCCAGGTAACATGCTATTTTTCTGGATACATTTGCTTAATCATAGATAGGACTCAGGCATTATAAAAAAAAATAACAAGTCCTTTTCCTTCTGAAAAATAAAAGGAGGTGCACCATTGGCTCCCAGGAGTATAAGTAGGCTTAATCCATCGTGGAAATGGAGTCAAGTTTTCAGTTGGGAAGTGAAGAATCTTCTTGAGTTTCACATGAAAGGTGACATTGCCGGTTGTGCGCCCGCCCTCCACACGCCCTGCAATGTGTCGTTACCAGAAACCCCAGCATCCCCAGTGTTTGTACTGGTCTTCACGTGCCTCGTGTGAAGACAGCAGTGTGCCCTGGGAACTGTGGAGTTCAGCTGGTAACCTCCAGTGATTTATCTAGCGCGAACAGATCTCTGCTTTTCTTCCTGGAAAACCACTGTCAGGGTTTTGAATGGCCTGTCTGATGAAGAATCCTCCAGTTTCATTATCGCTTCACCTTTCTGTCATAAAATATTACAGGTGATTGGTTCTGTCGTGATTTCAAGACCTAGCATTTGTCCTCTAACAATTAACACCATGCTCTCCAGCTGTATTGAGTGTGTGCGATGCCAAAGTGACCACGTGGCGGTGCTGCTCCGGTGTAGACTTGGTGAATGCTGGCCACGATGACGGACTGCAAATGACAGGGTGTTTACCCCTGCTGCTGCTGCTGCTGCAGCGACTGCAAATGACAGGGTGTTCACCCCTGCTGCTGCAGCGACTGCAAATGAGAGGTGTTTCACCCCTGCTGCTGCTGCAGCGACTGCAAATGACAGGGTGTTCACCCCTGCTGCTGCAGCGACTGCAAATGAGAGGTGTTTCACCCCTGCTGCTGCTGCTGCAGCGACGGCGGCTGGGCGCAGGCGGCTTGACCGGTGTGGAGTGACCGGTGTGGAGGGAGCGCGGTGACGGGATCGCCCTGCGGAGCCCCGGGGCGGCCCGGCGGACCAGGACGCACACGCCCGAGGTCTCCTCTGCTCCTGGGAGGAAGCCGCGCTGTTCACTGCCGGTGCCTTGTTCTTGATTTGCAGTGGTGGTGCCCTCTCATTGACGTTGACTACGAAATACCTCGAGGTCGGGGCAACACAGAACGTGGCTCACAGCATACGCTGCTCGAAACACCTCTCACGGCTGGGATAAAGCGCCCTCGCCCTTTGGTATCCTCGGGAGATGGTCACCGGGGTGTCCTTGCCCGGGACACCAGTACCCGCACAGGGTCGGTTTTCCTGTCCGCGTGTGTGGCCGCGCGAGCCCCGGGGCGGCGCCGACCTTACCGAGCGCGCTCCCCGCCCCGCCCCGCCGCGCCGCGCGCACGGCAGCACTTTCCCGTTACTCGGCGATGGCCCGGAACGCACGGACGCAGCTCCCGAGTCTGCGCTTGCCGAGCATCGTGAGCGGACGACGGGGCCGCGCGGCGCGGCGTGGCGCGGCGGAGGGCGCGGGCGCCCGTGGGCAGGCGCGAAGGGCAGCCCGCGGTGACGCCCCAGCGCTCCGAGGGTCCCCGGGCGGGACTGGGCGTGGCGAGGGCGCCGCGCAGGCCCGGCAGCTCCTCGGTGGGGCAGAACGGCCTTTCCCGGGGCGAGACGCCGCGGCTCCCCTGGCCGGCCGGGCGGGCGGGCGGGCGTGCGGAGCTGCGGAGCCGGGGCGGCCGGCAGGGGCCTGCGTTCCGGAGGGGCGGAGCCGGGGCGGCGGCTGGCGGCGGGCGGCCCCCACCCCGCCGCGGCCTGGGCTCCGGCGCCCCCGGCGGCGCGCGGGCGAACTGCGGCCTCCGCGGGCTGGGCGGCGGGGGCGGCGGGGACGAGAGCTCCGCCCGGCCGCCCCGCGCCCCGCTCAGATGCTGACCGGCACCGAGGACACCGAGCTGGCCCGGGACTCGCGCGTGGCGCGGCCGGGCATGGCGAGGCTGCAGGCCGACAGCCCCACGATGGCCTCGGGCAGCTCGTCGTCCTCCGTCCACTGGTCGAGCTCGGGGCTGAAGCTCTGCACGCACTTCTTGTAGCGCTTCTCGCCCTCGTTCCAGCCGCCCAGCAGGAAGGCGCGGCCGCCCAGCGCCGCGGCGCCCGCCGTGCTGGCACCCGTGGGCAGCGGCGCGGCCGGGCTCCAGCGCCGCGCGCCGGGGCTGTAGCTCTCCACGGCCAGCACGTCCACGCGCTCCCCGCGCGGGCCCAGCCGGCTGCCGCCCAGCACCAGCACGCGGCCGCCCAGCGCCAGCGCGCAGTGCCAGCCCCGCGGCGCGCCCAGCGCCGGCAGCTCCTGCCAGGCGTCGGCCGCCGGGTCGTAGGCGCACACGGAGCTGGAGTAGGCGCCGTCCACGTAGCCGCCGGTGACCAGCAGGCGGCCCTCAGCCACGGCGCTGGCGTGGCAGCAGCGCGCGGCCCGCATGGGCGCCCGCGGCAGCCACTGGTTGGTGGCGGGCACGTAGCACTCGAGCGAGGCCAGGCCGCCCTGCGCGTTGCGGCCGCCCGCGGCGTACAGCCGCCCGTCCAGCACGCTCAGGCTGAAGTGCGTGCGCTTCTGCGCCATGCTGCTCAGGTGGAGCCAGGTGTTGAAGCGGGGGTCGTACCTGAGGGCGAGGGAGGGGGTGAGCCGGGCGGGGCTTCCGCTCCCACCCTCCCCGATGTCACCCCTGCTCCTCCCGCCGATGTCACCCCTGCTCCTCCCGAGGTTCAGAGCCAGCCCGGGCACGAAAGACCCGGGGACTCCGACCTCCGAGGACCCCGGGGACGGCGCCCAGGCCAGGCCCGCAGGGTAACAGAGCCAGAGGCGAGCGGGCTGGAGGAGACGGCGGAGGGGGCCGGGGTCCACCCGCAGCCTCGCCGCTGACTCCACGCAAGCCCCGCTTTCTTTGGTCACAAAAAGAGGACATAATGTAGCCTTGAATTCCTTTTTTTCTTCTGGTCGGTGGTGGGCTTGAACCCGGGCTCATGGGTAGGTTTACCAACCTACCTCGAGCGTTGCCAGGGGCGCTGTCCCCGAGCTCCTCCGCTCCAGGCCGGCGCTCTACCACCTGAGCCACAGCACGGCTCTGGCTTTTTCCTATGAGGAGTTGAACCTGCTAGGTAAGCACTCCACCACTCCTGGCCCCTTGAATGCCATTTTTTGAAGATTTTATCATGCTTTTGCTCTTTGGGGGCATATATCAAAATGAGTTTTCTGCCATTCTTCAACTGTCACTGTTTTAACAAAATCATTCTGTTTGCTGATTATGAGTCAGACAGTTGCCAGCAGCAGCAACTCGAAAGAAATTTTGTGGGTTTTTTTTTTACCACTTCCTGTTAAAAACTGAGTTTGTACCCAATTCCTTTCAAAAGTCAGGGTAGAGGGGAAAATGGAAATGTGAATAGCTTCCTAGGGGTGTCTGAGTTCTTTGGTGCCAGGTTTTTCATCTATGATAGAAAAACAACCATGCCTTCTGTGCCCACCGAACGCTTCGGAAATGTTGACTGTGTGATACGTTTGGATGCATGTCACTGACAACCCTGCGCCCCTGAAAAGTGGCATCGTAATCATTATTAACCCTAATGATGGAAAGGTAATCCCCCCAACCCGGGGCCACACTCGAGGCCAAATACCTGCAAACACTGCTGACCGCATGCTTGGCTTGATTCCTCGCGTCATTCTGGTCTTCCCCACCAGCCACATAAAGAAATCCATCCATCACGGCCACACACTGATTAAAACTCTTGGCTGGCATTTCCGTCAGCTTGCTCCATCCGTTCTCAGGGTCTCTATACAAAACGTCTCTACTTGGGGACTTCTCGGTAAGGTCCGGCCGCCCTCCCACGGCCACCAGGACTTGGCAGCCCCCTCGGATTCGGGTCCGCCTCGACTGCAGCGTGTTCTGGTGATAGGGAAGCAGGTGGTAGTTCATAGCATCCACAAGAAGTTTGTGGCAGTCCGCGTCTTCCATCATTCTCGGCACAGACTGGACATAACTGACCAGGTCTTGAGCGGAGATGGTGCCAAAGCGGACGCTGCTCAGAAGATCGGCTGCGTGTTTCATTCTCTTTGGGTCAAATTCTAACCATTTCATTGCAGTCTGGAATGCTACGATCTCAGAAGGCAACTGTAAGTCGTCATCTACGAGCAGTTCATTTATTTGCTCAAACGTAAGTTTCAGGAACTGGTCTGATTCCGCGAATTCAATGAAGTTATCCCGTATAAACTTCTGGGCCGCCGCTTTGGCGGTTTTCAAGGCGTAGGTCTCGGCCACGTTGGCGACGTACATGCAGTTCTCCACGTTTATCTCCCGCGTGAGGAAGTCACTGCACATCTGCACCAGAGTGTGAACCTGCAGGTGGACGGCCGCAGACACCACACTTCCGATGGTGTACAGGGAGAGGCTCAGCCTTCCCGAGTAGGCGTAGCCGAGGACGGTGGCCAGGCCGAGCGGCGAGACGTCGTTGAGATCCACTCTCTGAGCTGATGGGTCTTTTTTGAGGACGTTGTAGAAGTACTCACTGCACGACGCCATCACCGACTTGTGAACATCAAAAGACTTGGTTTTGGTAGCGATGACAAGGTCACAGAGGAAGCTCTCTTGTCGCATTTGACTCAAGCCTTCCAGGAGGTTGGGGCCGTAAGAAGCATCTGCTAACTCAGAAGAAATGCAGCTGAGCCCATTGCCTCCCTCCAGAAGCTCATTCAAAGCACTTAGCTTGCTCAGGGGGCTCTCCTCCACAATTATGGTTGTCTCCTTGATGTCTGTTTTGTTCTTTTTGACAGGCTTCCTTTTGGGGGCCATATTGCCAGGCAAGAGCTTGCTAGAAAAGGAGAGAGGAGAAGAAAGGGAGGGAAGGGGAGAAGAGGAAAAAAGAGGAGGAGAGGAGAAAAATGGCATCGTTTAGATTGGGAATTTTTTTTTGACTTTGAAATCCCACATTGCAAAAACATTTTAAAGTTAATAATTTCATAATGGCATAAGATTGGTTCTCAAAATACATGCAAAAGAATGTAGATAATGTTCAAGCTACATGTACAGTTTGCAGTTTACTTCAGCATCAAGCACGAAGAGAAAAAAATGAGCATTGTCCCCAGAGGTGAGTTGCCAAATAGCTATTTTATCACAAAGAAACAATCCAGGTTCGACTGGACAGTAATTATCGAGTAGTTCTTAAACATCATTTGAAGGACACAGTCTAACTCTCATCGGAACATGGATTATCACCATGTTGAAGGTTTTCCTTGATGAAAATGTGAAAATTGAGGAACTCATGTAGATTTTCTCATTTTTTAAAATTTTTTGCCAGTCCTGGTGCATGAACTCAGGGCCTGAGCACTGTCCTTGGTCTTTCTCAAGGCTAGAGCTCTACCACTTGAGCCTCAGCACCACTTTCAGCTTTTTCTATGTATGTGGTACTGAGGAATTGAACCCGGGTCTTCGTGCATGCTAAGCAAGCACTCTACCACTAGGCCAAACTCTGGTCCTTTTTTTTTTTTTTTTGCCGGTTCTGGAGTTTGAACTCAGGGTCTGGGCACTGTCCCTGAGCCTGTCTGTGTCCAAGGCTAGCACTTGAGCCCAGCACCACTTCTAGCTCTTTCCGTGTATGTGGTACGGAAGAATCAAACCCAGGTCTTCATGCATGCTAGGCAAGCACTCTACCACTAGGCCATCTTCCTACCCCACCCCACCCCACATGTAAAATTTTAAATACTATTTTTTTTTTTTTTGGTACTGGGGACTGAACCCAGGTTGTTGAACTTGCTAGGCAAGTGATTTGCCACTGAGCCACATCCCAGCCCCAAACCTCTCACATTTTAAGAAACACATTTGCTGACATTGAGCAAGGGCCTCGTCACCAGCCAGCGGGGCCCTCCCTGAGGCCTGAAGACAGCCTCCACATCTCCACTCCCTACCACCTTCACCCCTTCCTGCGCCCTGGTGGGGAAGGACACAGACTCTGCCTCTGTTCCGTCCAGCCCAAATCGTCTTATTCACATTTATAGTTCTTTAAACTAGAGAATATGTTCCTTTTCTTAAAATTTTGCATCCAGTTTTCCAAATGTGCAAACTTTGCACATTTATAAATAGACTACAAAACCACCCCATTTTCGCGTTCACATGGCACTTGACTATTGAGTGTCTCTATGTTGAATCACTTGGGGGAAATTTAAAATATTTTGCACAGCAAGCAGCTATTAGAAGCCTTCTGCTGAGGGTAGCAGTTTTCTGGGATTGGTGAAACAGTGAAAAAACAGAATTTGTGCTAGAAAGAAGTCGTGACAAACTTAAAAATTATACCAAGAGCACCACAGAAGCACAGCACAGTGAATGACAATGCCCTGCTTGCATTTCTGGAAGAGCCCACAGGGCCAATATTTTATTTACGCACATCTAAACACTTGTATCTGGAGGAGATACTGACCTTAATGGGTAGTCTAGATGCTTCTGACTGAAAGCAAAGCATTTCTGTGCCCAACAATGAAATGTTTTGTGGGTAGCATGTAGGGATATTTCAATTAGCTACTACCCAGAATACACTCAGGCCACAGTGCTGGAGTGGAGGCCCAGAGACTGGTTCTGACATACACGCTGGAACTTGAGAAAACTCGGGACAGCTGGTTAAGGTCAGGTTAGCACAGAACATGGTGCCTCCATTTGCCAGGACTTAGGGATGCAAAGTAGAGGACTTCCTTGTGGAGTGATGTTGGATCGGGAGCACCGTGGAATGGACGAGAGCAGCTGTGTTCTGTTTGGGGCCCTGCTGCGCAGAGGCCCTGCTGCTCTCGTGCTTGGCAGATCAAAACCCAGAGGCTCCTGAGTGAGATGTCTGACTCCTCACACTGGCACTTTCTGGGGAGTCCAGTCTGGAGTCTGTGACGCTGCGCTCCCACACACACACACACACACTCTACAACAACAACTACTACTACTACAACTTGGCCAACCATCATATTTAAGTTAAAGACAGGGTGGTTTCAGAGGAGAGAAACTATAAGTGGCAGCCTAGGAGGACATGTCGAAGGAACGAATAATAATTGAATTCCGTTTCACTCACTCATTTGGACTCATGGTACTGGGCCTTAAGGCCAATTATATGTGCCAATAAAAGGTGTCTGGAGAGGAAGTGAATAATTAAGGTAATTTTTACAGGGGAACTAGGTCAGAGATGAACATGTAGTGATTTGTACAGACACTTCCACCGTGTTCTGGGGTCAGATGGTGGCTGGTCATCCGGGGGTAGAAACAGGGAGAGTCACAGGGTAGCCAGGGGAGGTGGAAGAACAGGCTTCCTGCACCGTTCACAGCAGCCACCCTGCCCGCTGGACACGGGGAATAACTCGTTATCACTTTCTGTTTTCAACGAACTCAGCTGAAAGTTCAATGAGGTTTTACTAAAAACAAAAACAAACAAAAAAAACAACAACCATATATCCATATGTATATATATGGGCCAGGAGTTTGGCCTAGTGGTAGCGTGCTTGCCTAGCATGCACAAAGACTTGAGTTCGATTCCTTGGTACCACATGCAAAGAAAAGCTGGAAGTGGTGCTGTGGCTCAAGTGGTAGAGCACTAGTCTTATGGAAAGCCCAAGGACAGTGCTCAGGCCCTGAGTTCAGTCCCCAGGACTGGCAAAAAAAAAAAAAAAAGTGTGTGTGTGTGTGTGTGTGTGTGTGTGTGTGTGTGTGTGTGTGTGTGCATATGTATCTTGTTTTCTTTTTTCTTGTGTCAAGCTAATGCTCTGAGCCCAGCTGCAAAGGGTGCCTGACCTTGGTAAAGGGAGACCTCTACTCAAGGTATCTTCACTCTGAGGACACTGTGCTAAGCTGTGTGTTGTCTGGGAGAGTTTTAAAACTACTCAGGCTTGGTCACCTCTTTCTGCCTAGAGGGGCTCTGATGAGTATCTCCCTTTAGGGCCAAAGGGAGGAAAGACTGTGGAGACCTGTCTGGGGAGTCCCGGTAGCTGTGCTTTCCACCAGGCCCTACCATAGTAAGAATGCCAGAGTGAGGAGCTGAGGTTGTGCCACGGCGAGAGCGGCTACTAGAGGCACTGCCAGTCCCCTTCTGGCTCTTCCTTTTTGGGTCAGAGAAGAGACTGTGCCAAGAGTCGGGAGAGTAATAGAAGGGGTTCTAGCCTTCATGCCTTGGTGGGAGCCCAGAGACCCCATCGCTGGCTATGGGTGCCACAGCCCTGTCCCACCTTGCAGGCCTGTAGGAAGAGCCACACGTTCGCATTTCCACGTTGTGTCCCCACAGCCCACCTAGGGTCCTGGCTCTGGGGCCATGCCCATGATGACAGAGCCAGCAATCAGTGCTCGCCAAGTGCTGGGCATGGAGCCATATTCACCCTTTACATCAGTCCAACTCAAGGATGCAAATTGCTTATTCTTTACCGTAAGTCACCACACGGGAATCTGTGCTGCATGATCAAGTGGCGCTCCCACCCTACCTAACGTGGTTGCAGATCGGACGTGTCCACGCCAGCTGGCTGACTGTGGAGCGCTGGCTCGTGTACTTTACTTCCATTTGTTTTTAAATTTAAATATTACAGAACTCCTAAAGGGGAGGTTATATTGTGCCTATGTTACATGTGAAGGAATTGAGGCTTAGAAAAACTAAAAAAGCAGCTTGTCAATGGTCATATAAGTAGGTGTGTCGTGTGTCCTCTGTGTGTGTGTGCGCGCGTGTGCACGTGTGTGTGCATGTGTGTGTGTCCGTGTGTGTCCTCTGTGTGTGTGTGTGCGCGTGTGTGCTCGTGTGTGTCTGTGTGTGTCCTCTGTGTGTGTGTGTGCCCGTGTGTGTCCGTGTGTGTCCTCTGTGTGTGTGTGCACGTGTGTGTTGTATGTGTGTGTGTGCATGTGTGTGTGTCCGTGTGTGTTGTATGTGTGTGTGTGCATGTGTGTGTGTCCGTGTGTGTCCTCTGTGTGTGTGTGAGTGTGTGTGTTGTATGTGTGTGTGCATGTGTGTGTCCGTGTTTGTCCTCTGTGTATGTGTGTGTCCTCTGTGTGTGTGCACGTGCGCGTGTGTGCACGTGTGTGTGTGTGTGTGTATGTGTGCGTGGTTTGTTCCCAGGTGGAACCCTGGCCCTGCTTCACCTGTCTCTAATCCAGGGGAGGTTAAAACCTGCAGGAGATGCAGAATTGGATTTCCCAGTTTGAGAAAACAGACTCGAGTGAGGCAGAGCTGAGAGTTATAATATCAGATTCAGGGTATGAAGAACACAAAACAGTTCTCTCTAGTTCCAACTTTTTTGAGTACAAAAGACGTTTTTTTATGCACAAATCCCATGAATTTCTCTGTCTTTTTAAGGAAAGGAAAGATACAAAATTTTAAGATTGGGTCAGTCAAAAATATAAATAGGTTCAAAGAAGACTCTCATGAGTCTTCAGATTAGATGAAATATGTAATTACCATTTTTTGTTTAAAAATACTGTCAATCTATTGGCTTAAAGAACAGATACTGTATCTAAATTTTATTGACCAAACATACACAAAATTAACTGCAGTTCTCTAAATATAGGATAAAAGGATCCAGTGCAATTTAAAAAAAATTTTTTTTGCCAGTCATGGGGCAAGGCACTCTCCTTGGACTTTTTCTCAAGGCTAGAGCTCTACCACTTGCAGCTTTTTCTTTTCTATGTATGTGGTACTGAGGAATCGAACCTGGGTCTTCATGCATGCTAAGCAAGCACTCTACCACTAGGCCAAACTCCCAGCCCTCTAGTACAGTTTTTAAAAAAATACTTCGGAGTTAGTGAAAGTTTGTAAAATTTCTCTTTCCTAGTATTTTGTATTTGTTAAAGCAAACAGGACTGCCGATTGAATTTTTAAGATTTTGACATTTTTTTGATCACAGCACAGCTGAAAACTGAGTTTAATATTCCTGTTCCTCCTCTAACCATTTGATAGGCCTGAGAGTCTAGTTTGATCACCTGTCACAAAGGAGGCGTCCCTTTCTGTTTTAAAACTAGGGAGTTGGGAACACACTTGGCTTCTGCTCCCAGAGTGCCCGGGTCTGCCCTGCATCAGCTCAGTTCTCCCCTCCAGTTGGCTTTCTACAGCCCAGTCAATGTTCACGATTGGTTTCCAGTTAAATTTACTGCAGTAATAAAAGATGATTTGTGGTTTCACTGCTAGATAAAGTAGGTCTGTCTTTTATCTTGCATCCCAGCTATGAACTGGATTTTGGAGTGGTCAGGGAGCCATGCAGAATCCTGAAGCCTGTCTCGCCTGTTTCTCAAGTGCTTCTGGGTAGTTCTGGGCTTCTTTCATGGGGTAAGTTAAAAGGCCCATGGTCCAGCCACTGGACCGAGGGTGGTGTTGCTAAGAAGTGATAACACAGTTGTACCTTCATCTATAAGAATGCTGGGACTCTTTCTGCTCCACCTGTCCCTGGTGAAGTGCTTTGAAGTAGTTACAGAAAAGGGTAGAGCCGGGAATGTGGCCTAGTGGTAGAGTGCTCGCATAGCAGGCACTAAGACATGGGCTCCATTCCTTGGTACCACATCTATGGAAAAAGCTGGAAGTGGTGCTGTGGCTCAAGTGATAGAGCTCTAACCTTGAGAAAACCCAAGGACAGTGCTCAGGCTCTGAGCTTAAGCCCAGGACTGGCAAAGAAGAAAAAGGAGGAGGAGGAAGAGGAGGAGGGGGAGGAGGAAGGGAGAGAAGGAGAAGAAGAAGAAGAAGAAGAAGAAGAAGAAGAAGAAGAAGAAGAAGAAGAAGAAGAAGAAGAAGAAAAAGAAAAGAAGAAGAAGAAGAGTTGTCATGCAGTTATAGAAATGACCGTGTCACCTTAGATTTCAGAACCCCCTCTCCTGCTCTGCACTGTGCCTCCTAGAGAGATGCTGTACACAGCCAATGAAAAGCCACATGTGCTGAGCTGTCACTGTCACTGTCATTCTAAGCCAAAGGAGCTGGGATCCCAAAATGTCTTCTTGCCAAGGGTGCGAATCAGCTGTGCCTGCTCCCTGTCCCTGCCACATTCCACGGGCTGCATCTGTCTGAGGCCGTCAGCGCTGCCTCCCGGAATAGAAACGGGCCTGGCCGCACTGGTCTTTCTAATTAAGTCCAAGTGAAGGGGGGGGGGGTTTCCATCCCATTTCATCTCAAGATGACTTTTACCATGAAACCTGCACTACCACAGCCCTATGTGTACTCATAAATACCTTTTGGTCAAAAAACAAATTTGAGGTATTTGCAGAAGGATTTCTATTTTGTCAGTGATTCTATTTCTCTTGTCAAAGAGTTGTCTGATTTTTATGCTGCCAGTTTAGTTAACGCTAATGACATTATCACTGAGCAGGCACCAGATGCACAAATGGATTCTAATATAAAATAAAGATGGAACGCAAAGCTTTGTGAACAAAACCTTACATTTTCTCTTCTTTTTTTCTCTACAAGGTAGAAGCAACACTTATAAGGTTGGGTGGCTAAAATGAACGTTAGAAATTAAATGATTCTATAAAGTGACGCTCCATCCATGCTTTCCTGTGACTGGGTCAGTTTCTCGACTTACCACATTTCTCAAATTCCAAAACCAGTTCTCTGCCTCCCAACTTGAGACCAGGGACCCCCTGCTCAGGACCGGAGCCCTGAGACAGCCCGGCTCGCTTCCCCCCCCAGGCGCCATACACACCCCAGGATCCAGACGACAGCCGCTGCTGAGGGTGGTCCAGCTCCTCTCCCTCCTGGGAAGTGACGGCCAGCCTGGCTGCTCAGCGCTCACGTCCTAGCCGCCGGCCCCTCCTGGGAAGACCTCTGTGGAGAGACAGGGAGGGAGGGAGGAGGGCGGGAGCCACCAGCAGCCACCTGACAGGCCTTTAGAGGACAGGCGGGCCTGGGCGCCAGCCCTCTCTCCCTCTTTGGCCTTCAACTGCAAGCTCTCCAGGGCGGAGGGCGGAGCTCTGGTTGGTGGAGAGGGGTTGGGTTTCTTGACCTGGCCACTTTCTTCTCCTTTTTTTTTTCTTCTTTTCTTTTTTCTCTTTAAGTCAACCTGTAATTGAAGAAAGAAACCCCACAGAGGTTTAGTTCCTTGAAGCAGGGATTTGGGTAGAAGAAGATGTTGGTAAAAACTAGTGTCTAGGAAAGTAATAGCCTGGTCATCTCAGGTCCTTTGAGAAGACTGTGGCTATAAATAGACAGTTCTTTAGAGAAGGAGCACATGTTCACCAGGACACAGGACTTTCGGTAGTACTTCAGTATGACTTTAATAAAGCCAGTTAATGAGCAGGTCTCATTTATCCAGTGATAAACACCGACCGTCCCTACACACGAGTGTATATACTCTTACCACAGTTCATGGGAGAAAAACAACTCAGACAGTCCCAACTGACCCAAAGCTTTTTAACAGGCACCAGGAGTGTGATGTGTGCTTCAAGCATTAACAGGATAATCAGCGCCAATAATGGAAAAATAGATCATGGAAAATAAATGTTCTAATTATTCCTCCTTCGTCAGATGATATGTTGAGCCCTTCCTTATCACCGTGGCATGCGGAGAACTTTCCCGCATTCTGGAAAAATAGGCTGGGTGGGAGAAACCTTCAGAAATGATATCTATTGGGGATACCTAAGGAAAGGAGGCGAGGCCCCTGGGGCGGGGGCCGGAAGCTGTTGTGCAGCAAAAGGAGTCACTGTCGGTGTCGCCTGCCCCACAGATGGGTGGAAACTCCAGGAAAATAAAGTAAGAGGAAGCACAGTGCAGATAAGAACTGGGGCGGCTGATGAAAGCGGCTTCCCTCCAGCTAATCAGTGCCCACAACTGGGCTGACGAGCAAGGTAGAAGAGTCTCCAGTCTTATGGGGAGCCTGTGCTGGATCGTCTCCGATGTCTTCCCCACTGGAAGGAGCCATGAGTCTAGGTGTCACCTCTGGTTTTCCTGACACCTGTGAACCCATCAGACAGCATCTGTCCTAGTTACCACATCTGCTGCATCTCCAGCTGGGTTTGCAGTAGCGAGACCTACTTTGATTAGTTCCTGGCTTCTAGTCATGTCTCTCCAGCACAAAATGCATCAGAAATAAGTCAGACGAGTTTACTTAATCGTGAATCAGTGGTAAAGAGATCCTTCATTTGTTTAGGCGATCTTGCTCTTGTTTTAGAGACTGGGTTTTTGCATCTTGGCTCCAAATTCCTGAGTTCAAGAGACCCTCCTGCCCTGCTCCTCAGCAGCTGGGACTACAGGCGCATGCCGCTGTACTGCAGGCACGGGTACCTTGAGGCAGGTAAGCCACAAAAGCATAAAAATGCTCCTTTTACTCAAGTAAAAACGGGCCTTTTGTTAGTGTCTGTCATAGCAATGGCAGTGGAAGGGGTCTTCTGGAAACATCTATTGGCCCCAGTGCCTCAAGAGTGTACATGATCAATTCTGCTTCTACCAGAGCAGCACTGAGACGGTCCTTTCCATAGGTGGAGGCAGAAACACAACAGGAAGAACAAATGGTCAACAGCAAAAAAAAAAAAAGAGAGAAAATCTAAGAGATGCTTTACTCAGAAACCGTATTTAAGAGTACCCACCATATGCAGACATTCAGCAGTTGCTAGAATGAGGGCAGGTGACAGCTGGCCTAGCAACTGGAGGGCAGATTGTAGTTAGGACAGGAAACTAGGTTGTCCTGGTTAAAGCAAGGGGGCCTGTTCCATTTCTTGAATGAAAACGAGATTGGCAGTGTAGACAGCGCATGTCGACATCTGGAGGTGTTGTCAGAAGAATTCTGAGGACGCAGGGGTCCCATCTCCCTGCTGGGCCTCTGAGCCACAGTTGGTTCAAGTGCAAGTCCCACGAGGGCAAGGACAGTTACCTGTTGGGTTCACTAGTGAACCTCAAATGTGCGAGGCTGTTTTTGGCAGAAAGGAGATGGCGAATCATTGCTCACTGATTGGACAAGTGCACGACGCTCATACCTGACGTGAAAACAGTGAAGTCGCAGAGCAGGAGAGCTGAGCGCGTGTGTGAGAAATGACTCACGGAAGACCACAGAACGGAGGCAAGAAAGGGCAAAGTGAGTTCTGCAGGCAGGAATCCCTGCTGGGCTTAAATGAGAGCCCGAGTGTGCCGGACCCTCGGAGGCACTTTTTACTTACCTTGGGAAGGGTTGGTTGTTCTGGAAGAGCGGTGCCCATTCTACACTGCCCTGTGGGTAGCCTCCTTGCTCCTCCTTGCTCTTACTTTTCACGCACTAAGGTGAACTCAGCTCTGCTAAACTTGGGATTTTCTCCACACGGTCGGTGGAGTGCCTGTCTAGACTCTTGCTCCATTAAGCCATTTTGTAATTTGTCTTTTTTTTCTTACATTGATGCATCCTCCTCTGTTGTATGCGCTCTCGTGTCACCTTCCAAGTTTGTTTTTACAATTTTTCATTCATGTTTCATTTTTACATACTTGAATGTGTCATTTTTTCATTGATTTAATTATTTAGAACAGCCTCAGCCCAAGATTATAAACTGTGTTTTCCTGGCCGGGTGCCTGGGACTCATCCCTGCAATGAAGCTTCTCAGGTGGCTGAGATCTGAAGACTGCCGCTCAAAATTAGCCTGGCAGAAAAGCCCGTGAGACTTCTTTTTCTTGGTCATGGAGCTTGAATTCAGGACCTGGGAACAGTCCCTGAGCTCTTTTGCTCGAAGTGAGCGCTCTACCACGTTGAGTAGCTAGGAGGACAGGTGGGAGCCACCAGCCTCTGGCTGTTCACGACTTTCTGAGATGCTTCAATTCCACAGAGATTGGCGCTAGGAAGGAGCTTGGAGTAAACGCTAGGCTGGCATCCCTGCTCAAATGGAAATGATCTACAGAGTCTGCAAGTGGCAGCTAAATACATTCAAAATCTCTGAGAGGCTTTTGCCATAGGTTGTGATCCATCTTGATGAATGGCTTTGCACCTGCTTATCTGAAGAATCTTAAAATGATAATCCCAAGAGATCAGAGATAAGGGAGGGTTTGTGTGTGAGTAAGGCGGTCAAGTTTGTGGGGACTTAGAGAGATGTTAGGGACGGTGGGGCAATGATAGAGGTGGTAGAGACGCTTCTCCGAGAATTCCCGCCGCTTGAACAGGCTTCGTGTTTGCCTTATGAAGAGGGTCTTGGCCCATTTTTAGCATAACTTGATATGGCTAGCGGTGGTGATCTCAGCTTCTGGTTTTCATTTTTAAACATGAAAATTAAAGACACCATACTCAGGATGTGTCTCACGAAGGTGGCCACGGGGCCAGGCACTTCCCAGAGGCTGGTAGCAGAGTCTATCACCAAGGCAGAGTGCCAGGCAGGCTTCAAATCTGTGGCTTTCTTCTCTAACAAGTGAAATTCCCAGGTGATAGACTGGCTCAAGTCTGGCAGAGCTAAGCTGTGTCCTGTCTATCTCCCGTGAATTTCTGGAGTATTACACATGGAGAGCCATCACTGTTTGCTCACAGCTGACATGCAGCTATAGCAGCTTCGTTTGTTGCACTGGCCTGCCAGTGCTAAAAAAAGAACTCATTTCACCAGTGGCTCAGATTACCGATTAAGCAGGCTCCAACTTTAACCATACTAAAATTGACTGATAACTCTGTTCCTTGAAAATGGTACCTCGAATGTGGTAGGCAACCAATCAACACATGGTAGATGGAGGAATAAAGCTCTTTCAATCAGTGTTTATGAGACCAGCAGGGGTACAAAGAGGAAAGACGGGAAGGGCTGCAGGGTTTAAAGCTTGTAATACAAGGTCAGCTAATATTAGCCCTATGACACCAGAATCCATTCAGTTCCTCAGTCCTAAGACCAAGCGGGGTCCTGGCCACTCCACTCCCTCTCTGAACACTGGCCAGCATGTAGCCACATCTGCTACATTCACGCCCAGGACGATTCCAGTAGCTCCTGGTCGACTCAGCAGCCACCTACGTGATTCTGGCTCCTTCTTGGCCCACAACCTGTAGTGAAATCCCTCACCAGGAGCCACGGGGGCCTCCCTGACGGGCCTCTGCCTCCCACTCCCAGAGCCTCCTGGCCATTCTGCCTCACCTCCTACAATGCTCCGGACAGGCTGGCCTGCTTTTGCTTCCTTAAACACATAACTTCCTCGGCCCATTCCCTCTGTCTTGAGAGTCCCTCCCCACTGAAGTCATCTCCTGAGGAATGTCCTCCTGGCCTATCCAGGTGTCTTCATCTGGTTATCCTGCATGACTCCATACAAGGCATGGATCGCTCTCTTACATTCTGCATTCTTTGCTTACTGTCGGTCTCCATCACAGAGGCACTAAGCCTCTCCTCCTCCTCCTTCTTCTCCTCCTCCCCCTCCTCCTCTTTCTCTTCCTCCTCCTCCTCCTTCTTCTTTTTTTACCAGTCCTGGGCTTGAGCTCAGGGCCTGAGCACTGTCCTTGGACTTTCTCGAGGCTAGAGCTCTACCACTTGAGCCACAGCACCACTTCCAGCTTTTTTCTATGTATGTGGTACCAAGGAATGGAACTCGGGTCTTCGTGCATGCTAGACAAGCACTCTACCACTAGGCCACACTCTTGGCCCCGATTTTTTTTTTTTTTTTTTGCCAGTCCTGGGCCATGAACTCGAGGCCTGAGCACTGTCCTTGGGCTTTCTCAAGGTTAGAGCTGTACCACTAGAGCCGTAGCACCATTTCCAGCTTTTTTTCTATGTATGTGGTACTGAGGAATGGAGCCTGGGGTCTTTGTGCATGCTAGGCAAGACCTCTACCAGTACGCCACACTCGCGGCCCGAGGGCCTGTTTTGTGGGGCCTGTAATCAGCTTCCCATGATCCTCTCGGAACGTATGAATGTGGGAGAGGCGCAAACGTTAAAGAGGGACACTACCCAGTGTCAGCGAGTGCTTAGCTCTCCAGGGAACCATGTCTTGATGCACTCACTGCTCCCAGCAACAAATCCTTGTCGTTAGATCAATGTCTTTCTTAAGTGACTCCAACATGAAAAGGCCTGTCCTTAACAACATTTAAGAATTAAACAAGTCCAATGAAACCAATTGTCTCTGTAGGCCTTGTTTAAAGGGCTGCCTCGCAGTCACAGATGGTTGCCTGGCTGGGAAACTGTTTTGAAGAGTGTGGCTTTGCAGCATGGCATGGACAGCATGCTGATTATGTGTGCAGGCGGCGTGGGTCACAGGTGGGCCTCCTTTGAAGGGTGCCCTGGAGGGTGGGTCGGGAGCTTCACGTTTGCAGGCCTGACTTTTAAAAGTGGTCTGAGCGCATTTCCAGGCGTGTCACACTGCTCTCAAGAACGAGGACAGCTGCATCCACCGTGGAGTGGACACAAGCTTATTTACACTTGGCAGTGTGGGCGTCAGACTCAACCCTGAGGTTCAAGAACATGGCTTCTGCCTACTTTCAACTGTTCTAATCAGAAATGGAGATGAATGAACTTTTCTGTACTTGTCTCATCTGTGCATTAGCGATAACCACGTCCTCGCCAGGTTATTTCTGAGCTACTACAGATAAGGAGCTAAGAGCCTGGTCTCACCCAATGGCATAATCCTTCACAGAGAGAGGCTAAGGGAGCGTGCTTAGACCCAGCACCAGGTATCGCTGGCTCGCTTGGAAGAGTCATCTCCATCTGCCTTGACTGCACTGAGCTCCGGTGAGTGCTAAGACGAGTGTGCGAGCTACAGGGTTTCAGCACTGACCGGCAGTGCTCAAGGTAAGGGGATGTAGAAGTGCTAGAGCCCACCGGGAGCTGGGGAGAGCTGTTCAGTGGGTACTCATTGACAGCGCCGCCCTAGAGCCATCGAGTAAGAAGTACATGAATAATCTGCGGTTACGCAGTCTGCTACCTTATTCTCCATGCTTGACTTACTGTCTGGGGAGAGAGACAGTTACCTTGAGAAATGTTAGGCCAGAACTTAAAAAAAAAAAAGTAACATGCCATGGACTTTGGGGGTCAGAAATTTTATTTCTTATGAAGCAACCACGGCGGTGACTGTCTTCTCTTTTTAATTCCTGGCTCACCTTTCACTTTTATTCTTCTAAGACAAAACAGAGTGGTTCTGTTGGTTTTGGTGCAGCACTCAAAGGGTGGTGGAATTTGTGGACAGACCATGGAGGGCCAGGAGGCCTGTGGGGATGGCAGGGTGGGTGAATCGGTACCCATCAGGAGAGCAAGCAACCCCTGGTCTACCTGTGAGGAGGAAATGAATTTCATTCTTTTGTGCCAGTACTGGGACTTGAATTCAGAGCCTTTGGTCTTACTCACTTTTTTTTCTCACAGCTGGCACTCTACCACTTGAGCCATCCCTCTAATACAGATTTTTGCAGGCTAATTGGAGGTGGAGTCTTGTAGACTTTTCTACCCAGAAATTGCTTTAAACCTCAATCCTCCAGGCCTCAACTTCCTGAATAGCTTAGATTGCAGGTTTGAGCAACCATAAGACTGAAATCTGGCTGTTCATGAGACTGAAATCTGAGGATTTCAGGTAGTAAAATCTTATCTCCAGGTAATTACCAAGAAGCTAGAAGTGGAGATGTGGCCTAAGTGTTAGAGTGCCAACCCTGGAGCAGAGGAGCTCAGGGACAGTGCCCAGGCTCTGTTCACTGTGTAAAGAAATTCCCTATTTCCTGTCTGCAATTTTATTTGATGTCATTAAAAGTAATTTTTATTTATAACTGCTAAAATGAGCTCTCTTCCCTTAGATTTGTCCTCCCCGCCCCCCCTCCCCTAATAACTGAACCTGAACTGGCTTGGAGGACTTCTTTTTCTCTTGCCCTGTCCTGTTGGCCAGTTCTAAACCTGGAGGCAGAGGGAGCCCGGGCTCGGTTTTTCTACTTCCTCAGTTCTGCTTTAATTTCATCATATGGGTCCTTTACATTCTTAGTTAATTCCTAAGTACTTTATTTTCTTTGCGGCTATTGCAAAAGGAGTTGCTTTCCTGATTTCTACCTTGCTCCTCTCATTGTTGGCATACAGGAAAGCAGTTTATTTTTGAGGGTTAATTTTATTCTTGGTTGGTTTTTTTTGTGGGGGGAGGCCAGTCCTGGGCTTGGGCTCAGGGCTTGAGCACTGTCCTTGGACTTTTTCAAGGCTAGCACTCTACCACTTGAGCCTCAGCACCACTTCTGGCTTTTTGCTATGTATGTGGTATCGAGGAATCGAGCCCGGGTCTTCATGCATGCTAGGCAAGCTTTCTACCACTAGGCCGAATTCCTGGCCCCTGGATTTTTATTTTTAAATGTGACTCTCACCCAGATTGTAAGCCTATAGAGGGAAATATCTGATTGATGCTTGTGTTTATAACCATACACATATCTCCAGTTCATGGGAAGGATTGATTTTTTTTCTTGTACCAGTCCTGAAGCTTGAACTCGGCCTAGGTGCTGTCCCTGAGCTTCTTTTGCTCAAGTGTAGCACCTTACCACTTGAGCCACAGTCCTACTTCTGGCTTTTTCTGTGTCATTTATTGGAGATAAGTCTCATGGAATTTCTTGTGCAGCCTGGCTTTGAACCATGATCGTTAGATCTCTGTCTTCTAAGTAGCTAGGATTACAGGTGTGAGCCACTGGTGACCTACAGGAAATATCTTAGTCTCTTTCCAGTGACATTCCGTGTCCGTGCAATTTATTCCATGCACTCACTGGCATTTCTGCCTAGAGGGCGGTTTTACACAGGGAGACAAAATAGGGTATTAGAGTTCAGTCCCTCTCCAGAGCGGCCTGGTCTGCCCCCTGGTGGTAGCCATGCTGCAGAGCTGTAAAGACAGGCGTTACCTTGTGAAGGCCCAGAAAAACTTAGCCTCCCTGCTTGTTCCTTGGATTTCTTTTGATGTTTTGTAGAAGAAGTTTGGAGTCATTTTTTCAAAGGTCTGCAGTCATCTTTATCATGAACTCCTCTCCAGAAAGAGGTTGTGTCTTCAGGAACAGCGTCTTCCCATCCTAAGTTTTGGCAGGGAGATGGGAGCAACCCAGGGAGGCAAACAGTGCCTCCCTGCTTCCTGCCTGGACACGTTCCCCTGTGGCCTTGGGGTGCCAGTGCAGGTCAGAGCTCCCCAGGGCTTCAAGTACTGCAGCGAACAATTCAGCCAAGACCAGCGTTTAACTCAAACCATAGTTTGATAGCCAAAGGCAGCTAAGCTAAATCAAACTTAAATCAAAATTTAAAAACATGGGTATGCTTGATTCCAAGTTTTGTTGTTGTTGATAGTGGTGATCGAATAACATTAAAGATAATAATTGGTTGGATTTTTGAAAGTCAGTTGCGTCCAGGGAAGGCTGTTGTTGAGGCTTAGAGCAAGACATGATTACAGAGCCTAGAAGTTTCCTGAAGTCATCAGCGTTCAGAGCCAACACCCTACAGTGTGCTGGTGAGAGGGAAGGGTGACAGGGTGACGTGAAGGGTGAGAAGAACACAGATCCTCTCCCACTCTGCACAGCGCTCTTCCTTTATTAACGAATCGTGAGCGTCGTCTCCAAATGGCAGGCACATTTTGAGTCTCAGTCACGTAGCTCACCAAGGATTTTGTAGTCACCGTGCCTTTTACCAAGTGATGATGTTTAGGGACATCTTGTGATTAGGTCAGAGGAAAACAGTGCTTATTCTATGAGCTGAGCATAGCTGCAGTCTGAGTTCTAGTTAACCCAGTGGAAGAATCACCAACCCAAGCGTCTATTGTTCCCAAGACCTTATGGCAGTTCCGCAGGCAGCGTTTCAGAAGGACTCAAGAACAGCCTTGGCCCTGGTGAAGAGCCGTCCACGCTCTTCTGCAGTCTGTGAGCTGCAGATCAAGATGATTTTTCCCTAGCAAATATGTTTTGCAAAAGGCCCCAGAAGTATGCAAGTGTTCCTGGGCAACACAATAGGCCTTGCAATCTGAACCACTGCAAAGAGCAGGGAGAGAAAGCTCTATTTCCAGTGCTATGCCAGTCACAATCCATGTATTCAGGGTCAGGACAGCTGGCGTCCCGCACGAGGGCTCCACAGTGCACTTCTGTTTGCAGAGCCGAGGCCCAGATAGAAATGCCAGCCGTGAAGAACAAAATCTCCTTGGGGACCAGGTTCCGCCTTGTCACAGGCCCTGGGGGAGTAAATGCTCGAAGGGTTGTCAGCTCCCTTCTGGTCAAGCTCCATGATCTCCTGAAAGGTGTCAAGGAAGATCAATGATGAGAACTCTGAGCGTGGAGCCTCGAGCTGGGTGGGGAAGAGGGCCTTGGGGAGCCCAGGTGCCGGGGAGGGCAGTGTGTCCCGTGCCTGCCCTGGCCGCTCACCCCCACCACACACTACCTGCTGTTAAGTCTTCCTAGAGCAGCGTGCTTTCCCTTCTGAGGCGTCCTCATGTGGGAAGAGGAAGCGTTGTCTCAAAGGATGAAATAGTCTGCATGTAAGAAGTTAATCCGTTGCTAAAGGCACTCAGGTACTATCAGATGACTGACATGGGTGAGCCCGCCTCCACATCTCCCTCCCTCCTCTTCCCTGCTCCCCTCCATTCTCTGGTTGCTGTGGCTCTGTGATGGATGAGAAAGGCCCGGGGGACATGGAGCTCTGCTCTGCGTTCTGTACCTGCTAACACAGTCGTCAGGGGCCGGCTAGAGAATCTCACAACGGGGCTGGGAGGCAGAGCCCAGTGGTAGGGCGCTCGCCTCGCATGCACCAAGACCCACGTTCCGTTCCTTCGTTACCACGTACACAGAAAAAGCCAGAAGTGGTGCTGAGGCTCACGTGGTAGAGCTCTAGCCTTGAGAAAGCCCAAGGACAGTGCTCAGGCCCTGAGCCCAAGCCCAGGACTGGAAAAAAAAAAAAAAAGACTCTCACAGCATCTGCTCATCCACGCCCAGCCCACTCTGAACTCTCGCTGTGAGTAAAGGAAGGGTCAGCTGTAGTGGTTTCCATCTGAAAGCCACAGTCAGCGGTGCTGCAAATCTGGGGAGCCACCCTAGGCATTTACTGAATTCCATTACCTTTTACCTTCTCCTCCTTTTGCTTCCCTTTCTTTTATTCTTTTTTTTTTTTTTTTTTGCCAGTCCTGGGCTTGAGCTCAGAGCCTGGGCACTGTTCTTGGACTTTCTCAAGGCTAGAGCTCTACCACTTGAGCCTCAGCACCACTGCTGGTTTTTTTCTACGTATGTGGTGGGGAGGAATTGAACCTGGGTCTTCGTGCATGCTAGGCAAGCACTCTGCCACCAGGCCACACTCCTGGTCCCCACTTCCCTTTCCTTTGCTTATTCAATGCAGAATTTTCCAAGGGGAAATTCTCGTCTGGTTCAGGAGCATTGTAGTGATTCACCCCACAATGTCACCGTGGAATTTGGGAACCAGTTCTGTTCCCCAGGACCCAGCTTTAGTCCATGCATGCGAGGAAGTTCTCCCTAGAAAAGTGGGCCACTTCTGCAGACTGTTCTGGAATGCGTCTCCATCACTGGCACAGTTGTAAAGTATGGATCGTCTTTGAACAGAAGGGTGATAATAGAAATGTCCTTATCTTTGCTTTTTGATCTCAGAGTAAGTTCTTATTTAACCCAGCAGTTTTCGATTTTGTGAAATGCAACATCTTGTCTTTGTGACACAACAATTGAAGAAAAGGAATGTTTGGGGATGCTGGGGGTTCAACGATCTGGTTCTGTCTCTGTCTGTCTGTCTGGTCTCTCTCTGCCTCCTGCCTTGCTCATGCTAGGCAAGTGCTGTACCTCTGAGCCAGATCTGCAGCCCTGAGTTCTCACTCCATCAGTTCTCTGTGACCATCAGTAAGTCCCATCTGTGTTACCCAGGCAGGAGGTGCCCGCCACCCCGGCCCTGCCTGGAGCCCCACCAGTCCTGCCCTACTCTCCAACACCCAGGCCCCTGGGGCCGTGAATCCTCTGCCAGCCATCCTGGTCCACACAGCCTCGGCAAGCTGTGGCTGACCACACCAAATGCTTCCGAGGCCCACAGGAGCCCTGGGACTCCCTGAACACCTGCTCCCGTGGTTCTGAACCACCCCCATCCTCTGCAATTGAGGCTCTGTCTAGGGCTTCCTGCACATGTCGTTTGTGTGGAATTCTGCCTATATCCACTCAAATAACCACCAATTAAGTTGGGGTAAAATAAAAATCAGCTTATATGGTTTTTAGGAAACAAAGAAAGAGCTTGGTATGTTGACAGGAAAAATCTCTAGCCCTAATTGTAAAAGTACCATGTATTTCTGTAAGGCTAATTGTAAAAGTAACGATGCATCTTTGTAAAATATAGCAGCACATAGCTCCGCCTCAGGTTAACAGTGCATGTACACACGCACGCGCACACACACACACACACACACACACACACGCACACACACACGCGCTTCTATACATGTATTCATATGACAGAGTTAAGAGACAAAAAGGAAATTTTGTTGTCTTCCTTGTTTTATAATAATCTCGTGAAGTAAATTTCATTTCTTTTCTTTTACAGATGATTTGAAAACTGTATCCCCAAAGAAGATTTATCCATGATATTATAACAGAAAATAGCTTTTTAGAGATAAAGTGTCCCTGTCACGGGTAAAGTGTCCGAGATCTCTCTCTAGAGTTCGGATCCTGGTTTGCACTCTTCAGTATTCATGTTCCCATCAGCAGGAGGAGAGACGTTGTACATGATTTATTGGAAAATAAACACCACGGGCCAAAGCTCTGACTTAACACAACATCAACACATACATTCCAGGTTTTAGACACTTCCTTAATCTTACCGTTTCACATCTTTACTGGAGGAGTTCAGGTGGCCTGTGGGTTCTAGGGTGGGGCATATTTCCCAGCTACTATTCAGACCAGATGGAGTTATTGTCACTAATCCTTTGTGTGGCAACACAGTGATGAATGTTAGAAATGTTAGGTTCAGACATGGAAATCCTGAACAGGACGAAGGTTCTAGAATAGTTAAGTTTTCTAGGGACTGTCTAAATTGAGTTTGACTGCCACAAACAGGAGAGATTTTGCGAGGTTGGGGTTCATGAAGTGCCTTTTCTGCACCCAGATATTCCTGTCCCCTGCTCTGTTCACTGCACATGGAGGACAAAGCCAGCTCTCAGCCCAGCACTGAAGGCCTGTGGTCTGTCTATTGTCTTTGGCTCACTTTTAGCTCTCATAGAGACATATTTTGGCATACATTGTCATATATATTTATATATGCATATACATGCATCTGGTATTGGGGCTTGAACTCAGCACCTGGGCACTATCCCTTAGATTTTTTCACTTAAGGCTGGTGCTGTACCACTTGAGACACAGCTCCATTTTTTGGATTTTGGTGGTTAATTCGAGGGCAAAGTCTCATAAACTTTCCTTTTCCTGTACAGGCTGGCTCTGAACAATGATCCTCAGATTTCAGCCCTCTGAGTTGCTAGAATTGTAAGTGTGAGCCGCCAGCTCCCAGCCTGCATTGTTATTTGATTGCGCATTTTAGAAGTAGAGATCAGACCCATCATCAAGAGGAGTGAGAGGTGAAAGGAAAGAGACACCAAGTCAAAAAAGAAGAAGAAGGAGAAGAGGAAGAAGAAGAAGAAGAAGAAGAAGAAGAAGAAGAAGAAGAAGAAGAAGAAGAAGAAGAAGGAGGAGGAGGAGAGTGAAAGGTGACAAAGAAATCCAGGGGAGGGAAAGGTCTAATTGCTAGTTTGTGTTCACTGTTAAAACCACACCACATTTCCTCCCCTAGAAAAAAACTTTGAATTTTTAACGAAGGCAAAATACTATAGAGATAAGGAATTTGTAAAATTTATAAAGTAATACATTTATAAAATAGTAATAGCTAATGTTTAATGGACTAAGTTGCTTACTGAGCACTAAGTGTCTTTTGTTTTATCCAGTCTCCACAACTGCCCAGCCAATATTGCACCTTTGCGGCCTCCTAGAGTGGTGGAAGGGTAGAGCGGCCTGGTTCTTTGGTTCTTTGTCTCAAGTTTCAGCCAGGAGGTAAGGGAGCAGGATTTGAACCCCAGGGTGTTGTAATAACTCATTAAGCTACACACTAATTCATGAAGCTATGCACCTTGAATGAAAGTTTGTTTTACAAATGGGGAAATGTTTTAAACATTTAAAGGAGCACACAAGGGCTTAACCATTTCTTTCTAGCGGAGATTTGAGAGCTGAGTTATATATGCCAATAGAAAACAAATGTCAAGGGGCCGGGAGTTTGGCCTAGTGGTTAAAGTGCTTGCCTAGCATGCATGAAGACCTGGGTTCGATTCCTCGGTACCACATACATAGAAAAAAGCTGGAAGTGGTGCTGAGGCTCAAGTGGTAGAGCTCTAGCCTTGAGAAAGTCCAAGGACAGTGCTCAGGCCCTAAGCTCAAGCCCAGGACTGGCAAAAAACAAACAAACAAACAAACAAAAACAAATGTCAAGCAGCCCAATAAATGCCTGGAGTTATCCTGGCATGGAAGTGCCTTGGGGCAAGGACAGAATGGGGTAGAATATCTGCTCTCTGAGCACTTTTGTGTGATTGGCTGGGAAGGAGAGAGGGGGATAAAAAGCGAGAGCCAGAAACAGTTCATGGCAAACAAGTCTGACTTAATGATGCTTCAGAGAGTGTTGGGAAGCTTGGAGAATTCAAACACAGGCGTTATGTACATTTAAGAATCTCTCAGGTGGACTGTCAGTGTAAATTAGAAGGGGGTGGCTGGTGAATGGTGTCCAGCCTCCCCCATCTTTTCAGATTTCCTGTCATCCAGCTCTAAGGCAAGGGAATAATAGAGGAGATGGTGGGAAAGAATGGGGCCTGCCTGGAGTTGGTCCTCATGTCACCAGCGCCAGAACTTTGTCACACAATCAGAAGGGGGTAAAAGGTTCAGAATTCAGTGAACACTGCTTTACAGAATGCCTCCAGATGACTGTCCCACACCACAAACACTGGGAAGACCTGCTCACACCTCAGTGCCTGTCCATGCGTTAATGTGCTGCAACTAGCTTTTCCTGTCCTTCAAGTCAAAACGAGCTGTTCTTTGGCATTTTCTCTTTAAAACCAGTTGAACCAGTTACAACCCTCTGGCTTATGCTAGATTTTCAAAAACATTTTTTTTCCCTCTTGCAAACAACAACAAAAAGCCTTAAAGTTAGACAGCTGAAAATCAACCAAGGATATAAGCAGATGCTTGCTTAACCTCACTATTATCAAAGAAACAGTAACTAAACAAAATACTTTCACAGCTATTGTACTGAGAAGGATTACAAAGTCTGACAGCACCTTTTATTTTTCATGGAGCTGGGGTTGATTCAGGGCTTGTACTTGCCAGGCAGGCACTCTACCGCTGAGGTGTGCCTCCCGAGAAACAATTCCACTGGTGCTGGGGCTTGAACTCAGAGCTGCCTGCTTGCTCAGCAGGTGCTCCCCCACCTGAGCTGTCCACGGCACAAAAAGGAAATCCTTACATGCTGAGAGGTATTGAAAGCTGATTTGAAATGGTATTTTTCAATACCCTTTATGGCTTATCCAGATATTTCACTTCTAGGTAGAAGCTGTGCAACCTCAAATTATCTATAATGAAAAATCAAGTTTTATATGTCTATATAAATATCTATAAATGAAAAACCAAGAATAAGAATGAATTAATAAGACAA